>NC_035448.2:49429481-50029481 GCF_002127325.2 Helianthus annuus | reverse complement strand
TCCTGGTTGTTTTACAGGTACTGATTAATCAACTTTGTTCGTGATTAAACCTTACTCTGTTTTTCAACAAAACGAACAATTATAAGTATCAACGATTGTGAGCTGAACTTTTACGTCAAAATGATTGTTAGATCAAATTTGACTATCCTCGCTCTGATACCAATTGTTAGGATCTGAGTTTCTTATGATTGTGTTCTCATTTGAGAAAAAAGAAGATAAATAAGTAAATACAGCGGAATATAAATGGAAACAAACTTTGCACAATCAAACAGGAGAAATGCTTTCAACACATAAGTTTATCATTGAATCGAATGATTGAATTTATTTCAAACTTCAATTACAATTGCATGCATGTATCACAAACTCCCCCCCCAGCCTGAGCTCACAACAGATTATTCGTACAAGATGACAAGTGATGAAAGAGCTGATAGAACAATACAGGGTACTGTTCTATTTATAGGCACGAGCAAACCACCGTGGCATCTTTGCTGACGTCACCATTGATAGTGACATCTAACCTCCTAACAAACTCTAACTACTGACCTAATACAACTACTGCTTGCTAACTACTGTTTTCATTACAATACAATGACTAAACAAACTACTGCTTCCCATTCCACTGTTGTGACTCTAGCAGTACTTTATGTCTTCAGCAGTGCTTGACCCAGATCAGTAGATTGAGCATTAGTGTTAGTCTTCAACAGTTCTTTAATCATCAGCAGTTGTTGAAGGACAGTTGTTGTAGAAAAGCAGTAGATAGAGGTCATCAGTTGTTTAGCCACTTTCAAAGGGAGAGAATTGAATACAAACATCTGCTTATTCTGGATCCACTACTCTGTTCCAGTTTTGGCTTTAATCAACTGTTCCTTTGGTAGGGTTCAATCCCAACATGGAGGTTAAATCCTTTTACTTTCTGTTTTTTAATATTTTCATATGTAACTACTTTGTTATATAAGAAGATGAGGTTTCTTTCTTTGAACCCTATTGTAATTAATGTAATATTAACCTTTGTTTAATAGGCTTGTGGATGTTTCTTGTAGTAACTTGGAAACAATGGGTGTATGGACTAGTCAAATTGAGCAAAGAAAAGTTCCTACCCGGGAAGTTCCCGGGTGATAACCTAGTAAAAATATATGAAAATATGACATGTATACGTCACGTATGACAAAAACCTAATTTTTTAAACAAAAATTGGTTTTACTTCAAAAGATGTGTATCAGCCTAATACAAACTCTCCATGACTCATGTAGCTCTATATGAGCCGTATAGAGGGTTGTATAAGGCTGATACGCATCAGACTTATCCTCATATGAACGAAAACAATACACACACATACAGTGCGATTCGAGTTCAATCAATGCTCCCATTTTGAGTTTTTTTTTTCACAGTAAAGATTAGTTATTTTTCTCCCGATCATGAATATGTATTTTTGTTTTAGATTTCGCCCGTTAAATTGTGTGTTTTAGATTTGGGTTTGAAAATAATTGAATTTCGTTTTTAAAAATTGTTGAGTCGATACAATGCATATAAGTCTATATGCATTATATCAATTCAGAAAACTAGAATTTTGATGATGATGATGATGATGGATGTATACGCATCGTATTGGGGCTATATGATGCTTACACGACCTAATTTTGTTTAATTTTTATAAATTAAGATGTTTATTTATTATAATTAATTTGTTAAAATATATACTATTTTTTGTTAAAATTATAAATGTTATATATTTAACTAAGATATATAATAAATTTGTTAATAGATATTTAAATTTATTAAATTAAAAAATAATTAAATATAATAAAAAGTTTATTGTTAAATATAATTAATTAATAAAAATATATTTTAATTTTGGTTTGAAATTTAAAAAGTTTATTAAATGTTATATATTTTTTTTAAGTATTAGAGTTTGATTATGGATGTTCTAGATCTTGCTCCGGGATGTGGAAGGGGTATGGGTTAGGGGTATAGTCGTGGTCTTCGTCGTGGGCGCGGTGTCCCTACTATTGACTTGTTGGCCAAGCACCCGTATTTAGTGTTTGAGCCGGATAGTTATGTTTTTTAACGTTGTTAGAAACTACATAGGATGGAGGTCGTTGCCCATGCGGCGATTTATTAGTCGGCGTTGGAGGAGGTTTAGGATGCAGAGAAAGCCTGGGATATCATCAGATACGATACCCCGTGGGAGCGGATGTTCGAGATGGCGTACTAGCCGACATTTTGGGAGATGAGTTGGAGGACATGGACCACCCGTAGATCGAGGTTAGTTTTCGTTTGGTAAACCAGACCTTCCGGATGTCTTTGCGGAGTTTTGCTTGGATCTCCGGCTTATATTACGAGTTAGATACAGTGACCCCACTTTACATTGACTCAATACAATCACGTCGCGATCCACTCTCGTCAGTCTCTAGGGAGTGATTGGCACTTAGCCTTTGGCAATACCAAAGGTAGGATCACCGCTATTACAAACCCCTTGTACCGATATTTGTAAAGACTTATCAGTACGTTTATTACACCACGTGAGATGAGTCGTGAGTGGTGCAACCGGGGGACCTTTTTTATCTGTATACTTTATTGTATAGAGTACTGTGCACCCCTACACTATTGTCTCGTCGAGTGGTTCGTGTTAGCGCATCACCGGCATGAGCGGTAGGCATTATACGGTGCAGCTTACATCACCATGATTGCCCACCACTTGGGCCTCCATCTAGACGGCGGCGACCTTTTGGCCGACCTGATCCTTCCGATGAGATTATGTCGGAAGTCGCTGATCGGCTGTGCATCACGTACGACTATGCTTGGCCTTCACTTTCTTGACCACGATTGCAAGATTTTTGTCCCAGGGTAGTTGCCGAAGGTCGTACCTCAAGTTATAGAAGGGGTCGAGCCCGTCGATAAGCATGACACTCTGGATGGCCATCCGGTCGACGTTCATCTCCTACACCGCCACCGCCATTGCCGCCGCAGCCATAGGGGGTGCCTCGGTACCCCAGCATGTTTACATTAATTTGCCTCTAGCTATCGAGGTGGGGTTACGTGGGATGGAGCAGTGATTACAACGCCTAATAAACCGCCACCATGCCCATACTGAGGAGCTTTCGATACGAATTATTCGGGGGACATCGATGCGGCGGGTTTTCCTGGTCTCTAGGCCAGTCTGATACCAGTGCACCGAGTGTATCTGGATGATAACGTCCGCCGGCGGGGGCCAAGATCAGCAGCCGTCATCCTCAAGTTAGGATCTGCTGGTTTAGGATAGTTTTTTTTTTCGTTTTTTGTATTTTTCACATTTTGATGTATTTGGATTTTGTTATGTATGAACAAACTTATTGTCTAGTTAAATTTACAGTTTTAGCTTATTTATATCTGTGATGTTTATTTACAGTGTTTGGAATGGTTGGTTGGTTATGTATAATGTATAATACGACATGACACAACATGACACGACACAACATGACACGACACGACACAATACGAAACATAATGATAAAATATGGCATGTAACGATACAATGCAATACGTATGAAATGTTTAGAATTAATATTGAAAAAATATACGATGCGTAACAATAAGACACTTTACCATACCACACAATACGATACAACACGACATGAAATGACACGATACGATACGATACGATACGATAAGATACAAAACATATAAAATTAATATAAAAAACAATTAAACACCTACATTTGCCATATTTGAACAAAAAAAAATCATCTGGGTCGTATACAACTCGTATAGCTCTATACGGGTCATATACAGCTAGCCGTCAGACACAGAGTCACAGTTGCAGCCTATGTTATTTAAAGATAACCCTATGCAACCTGTATAAGTCTATACAAGTCGTATAGGGGAGGTTAAGTGTCCAAATAGACACTTAGGTGTCAAAATAGATTAAGCCTTTAATAAATGATATAATTTTATCAACGATGTATCTGCTGGTGAAATAGTTTTAAAACGGGAATGGTTTTATAAATGATTAATTAATAGTGTAAAAAGTAGGGTTGTAGGCCATGTTCGTGTTGGTTCGTTAAGGATATAACGTGTTCACGAACGGTTCATTAACACCTGCCGAACGAGATTTTATGTTTGTGTTCATTTGTTAAGGAAAGGAACATGTTCATGAATGGTTTACGAATACATATAAAATCGGCAAAGACCGCGGTCGCTAGAGGTGGATGGTGAGAGTGAGCTGCACTAAACCTTGAAGCCCTAATTGTTGAACGAAGGCCGATAGTATTTTTCGATGTGAATAATGAGAAGGAAAGTGGAATAGTGCATAAACAAGGTGGAGAAATGGTTTCTATTTTATTTGTTTGGGTAATGAGATAAATAAGAATTAAAGAATATAAAAATTTTAGATAAAAAAATAAATGCTAAAAAATAACACATTACCGAATGTTTACGAACGCAACTGAACGAACGAGACATCTGTTCATGTTCGTTTATTTAATTAATCGAACGGAATTTCTTTTTATGTTCGTTCATTAATTAAACTAATGAACATAAACAAACTTCCTGCTGTCGCTCGCTGAACGTTCGGTTCATATATAGCCCTTGTAAAAAGTAACTCATTTCTTTATTTTTTACGAAATATTTTTAATATAACTTTGACATATTAAAGTTTTCATAACTGTTAAAAAATACGAGAAGTTCTGTTAAACTAACATAAATGTATCAAATCTTCAAAACTGCTTAAATACATTACATAAAAAAATAAATAGTAAATTATTATTTGAAACGATAAATATTACAATTTGGTTAGGGTGTACGGGGCACCCATTAAGATGGTAATCGAGTTCATCTGGATGGGATAGCACACTGCTAAAAATGATTTTGGATGTAATTTTGGGATAGGAACCCAAGCTTGATCAAGGATGCAACGTTCCATTTTTTTTACCATTATGGAATTTTGGTTTAATTGGTAATTTTCAGAGTGCCCTTTATCATTTTGGTTCATTTAGGTAAAAAGTGAGAGAGCATTCTTTTTTTGAAATGTAAACTTCATTACAAAACCTAACAAACCCACAAAACAAAATGAGGCGGCCACAACAACACATTACATAATTACAAAACTACATTCTATGCTGAGAAGATTAAAGTCTGATGAAGCTAAGGTCTGTTGTGGATCAACAGATGATAAAGTTCAACAAAGGATCTTTAACAGATGATGATCAATGGAGTTTACTTGTATTATTAATGTAATAGTGCTTAGGCTCAAGCAGATGTTAGGAGTTTGTTAGGCTGTTAGATGTCGTTGTCTAGGTGACATCAGCTTAGATGCTTCAGATGTTTCGTTTATACTATATTGTCGCTATTAAAACAACTCAAAAGGAAAGGTGTTAGGATCAGGGACAATCCAAGCATGGAAATAGTTTGAACATGTCAGTCTTATCAACAATCTGAAATTTAACCTTCTTAGTGTGTCACAAATGAGTGACAAAGGCTATGGGTCATTCTTCACTAAGAAAACTTGTAAGATTGTTGGGCCAGATGTGGTGAAAAAGATTGAAGAAATCATAGCCAGGAGTAAAACACAGCTTGTTGCTCACAGGAGTGGCAATGTGTATATGGTAGATATGTTGAATGATAATCCAATGTCTAATGCTTGTTTGTTCTCAATTGCCTCTACCAAAGATACAGAGCTATGGCATAGAAGACTTGGTCACACAAATCTCAAAAATATGACCACACTCTCAAAACAAGGTCTTGTAAGAGGCCTTCCACAAAAACAATTCACATGTGATGAACTTGTGTTTCCTATCTAAAAGGTAAACAACATAAATGTTCATTCAAATCCATTGATGAGTCCAAAACTGGTCAGTGTTTCCAATTGTTACACATGGACTTGTTTGGCCCTTTTAAAGTCACGAGTCTTAAAAAGAAAAGGAATTGTCTTGTCATAATTGATGATTTTTCAAGGTTTACATGGACTTACTTTTTGCATTCCAAAGATGAGACTGCGGGTATTTTGCAGGACTTTGTAAGAAAAGTTGAAAAGCAATTTGATCTGCCAGTAAAAATCTTCATGAGTGACAATGGAACAGAGTTCAGAAATAAGGAGTTGGATGACTTCTGTGTGTCAAAAGGGATTGTAAGGCAATACAGCATCCCAAGAACACCGGAACAAAATGGGGTGGTTGAAAGAAAGAATAGGACCTTAATTGAGGCTGCCAGAACAATGCTTGCAGATTCAGGTTTACCATTGTCTCTTTGGCCATATGCTGTAAACACTGTCTGCTATGTGCAAAACAGAGTTTTAATCAACCCAATCATCAAAATACTGCTTATGAAACTCTATTCAAAATCAAACCACTAATCTCTTATTTCAAAATCTTTGGCTGCCCATGTTTCATTTTAAACTTAAAAAATTCAATTTCAAATTTGCAGCCAAAGTAGATTGTGGTTATTTTCTAGGATACTCAACTACTGCCAAAGCCTATAGAGTGTTTAACACAAAGACTAGGTGTGTAGAAGAGACTTTGAATATAAAGTTCAATGAACTTTCTTCTCTAAAAATTGCAGCAAATCCTTCTGAATTGTTTGATTTAGATAAATTTACATTTGAAGATGTGTCTATCAAGACTAACAATGCAGGTACACCACAGTCTTCCCATCAAGATTATGGATTTGACATTGTGAACCCACAATATAAAGTCAATTCCACCACCAGAGAAACAGATGTTTAAAACAGCTGTTAAAACTCTGCCACCACTGACAAAAGTCCATCTTCTGTGGACAAAAGTCCATCTTTTGTTAAAACAATTGTTGATCCTCAAACCTCTTGTGACACCTGTGTCACTATGACCGTCAAACAAATACCAAACCGATGAAATTTTATGTTTCATACTTGGGATTTTTAAAGATATGTGTATCGTTTACACATATCAAAATTCTTTTTCGATTTTGGGCATTAAATCGCTTTCTAGAAGGTTATACGCGACCTGATGCGTAGATATAACCAGTTTAATGCAACAAACACTTCGGAATAGTGACCTAAGCTTAACATACCTTAAATAACCTTTACATAACTTAGAAATAAATTTTGGATGGTTTGGTATGCCGAAATCAAGTTTATTCGCTCGCAGGGACTATTTGCGTCAACTTGCAAAAGTCTGCCGTTTCGTAAGGAAACGTACAGTCCAGAACATGATCATAAGTTAAACATACCATATATAACCTAAACATGGCTTAGAAATAAGCTTTGATAGGTTCGGTGTGCGAAAACATGCTTATATGATCTTACAGGGGCTAAAAGTGTCAAAAACGGCGTAAGTTTGCATTTTCGCGCATATCTTACGTTCTGGCCACATCTGGACATCCAAAATTTTTGTACACACATTTTAGTAATCGGCATGCAAAAATCCCATTCGTCGCTTAATTTGGTTCGTTTTCGCGTCCGTTTGAGTTTCGTCGTAATTTAGCGAACAACGCGACCGTACGACCAAACGAGCCGACATCCGAGAGTTTTCTGAGCATATTTTGATTCCTCAAAACCTTACTGACCTTGTAGAGCCTTGAAAATGGCTTAACGGGTGTCAAAAGTGCCAAAAATGGACTCAAATGCATGCAGTGACCAAAGCTGTCATTTATGAAACATGTGCTGAACTGGGGAGCTCAGGCGGGGCGCGTAAGCCCACCCCCATGTCTTATGCGGGGCGCCTGAATAGCCCAGTGACCAGAAATTGAATTTCAGCAATCTGTTTGAAGTTTAAGGGCTGTTTATACAAATTCTTTGTGTGGTAACCAAGTTATCTCTTCCCCAAGGCTTCTAACCTGCTTGTAGCAAGTGTATGGCCATGATTTTATGCTTGGGGAATACATAAACACTTGGAATGATCTCATGGTCTCACCACAACTATAATCTTATTGGGAACTTGGTTTTCTTATAGAAAAGATAGCAAGGACCCTTAGTAAGCATTCTTTCATTTTTTTATTGCTTACTAGTTTAAATAGTCAAACAGTGTTTGACTTTCAGTTTGACCAGTTTTTGGTCAACGCAAAGTTCGGTTGAACTTTGCAACGTGATTGTAATCACGTAGTTATAATCCTTAGTGATTATACCCGTTGATTACCACGTTAACTAGGTGTAGAGACGAGTCAAGGTTTCGGTCAAAATGCGTTTTAGCACGCATTTTGCAACGGAACTAGTTTTAGGTATCAAAACACTTTGTTTTGATACCAAATCTGTAGGTTAAACATGTTTTGACATGTTTAACTCGTCACTATTAGTTAGTGCTTGTTTAGGGTCGTAAGTTAAGCGGTCTAAACAACCGCTTACACTTTCGAACCCGACCCGTTTGGTCGATCTTTAGGATCCAACCAAGCTTAGTTAGTGATCATAGTTGCATAGGGAATAACCACTGAGGTTATACCTTATGATCACCTAGGATTGGTTAGTCGTATGCCAGTTAGCTTGTATGCCCATAGGAAATGACCAAAATGCCCTTTTGAAGCTAAATCCGTATTTTGCATATGTGATCAACTTTTTGACATATAATCTGATTTAGTAACATATTTAGGTATAATTGGGCATGTAAGACTTGACATAGCACATAGTTAACCATCCGAACATAGTTTTACGCAAACGACGCATTATAGTGGCTTATGTTACCATAATGTGTCGAAACGGGTCAAAAGCACTTAGGTAGACTTTCAAATCAGAATGTAAGGTCTATTAAATCATACCATATGAGTTCAAATACTCATTTGATTTATAGAACCTCATTCTATCCTATCTCCCGATTTAGGAGCCGATTATTAACATAGTTACCTATATAGGGTACCGTTTGATTCCGTGATCCCTCTAGCTTCGCTTGGTTGTTGTTCAAGACTTCTAAGCACCCTCAAGTGAGTACATAGTCCCCTCTTTTACTGTTTTCAAACTGTTTTGGGGTGGAACACATGTGCCTACTTGATATTTTCATGTTTCACATGTTTTTATATCATATACTTATTATGTTCAATAGTACACTATTAGTACATTATTTCATTATGTTTTGCTAAGTATGTGCTCTTAACATGCTAGCACCTCGATTTTTCGTATACTACATTTTGTCGCATATGCTTATCCAGCATATGGACACATTGTTTTACATTTCGAACCGTTGTAACCGTTTGATCATGTGAACCGTTTGTAACCGTTTGACTATGTGAACCGTTAGTAACCGTTGATTATGTGAACCGTTTGTAACCGTTGATTAGGTGAACCGTTGGACTATATGAACCGTTTGTAACCGTTGATTAGGTGAACCGTTGGACTATGTGAACCATTTGTGACTACTTGACTATATGAACCGTTTGTGACTACTTGACTATGTGCACCGTTTGTAACCGTTGATTGACATGAACCGTTTGAAATCTGTTTGAACCGTTGGGTTAGGGAAGTGATTAGGTAACGGGGCGGGTGTAATGTGTTAAAAGCATGGTGGATACGCCGCTGGTACTTCCTATATATAAGTGCTTTTAATACATTATATATCGTTGCGTTATCTAGATCACTTGGGCATTGGTTAACAAAACAAAGTTATATTACAAGGTTTTTTTTCAACGATATATATATATATATACTATTCAAGTTTTTATTCCAAAAGCGATTTACAATCTGGATTTAATTAAACAAATGTTTTGGGGTTAAGAGTCATGGCTACAAGATTTTTATAAGTTGTAACCAATTTGATTTGAGTTGGTTACTTATGTTGCAATACTATACTTTTCAAAACAAGGTTTTTAAATAAGTATTGCAACATGTAAAACGAGCCATGAATCTGAAACTCATACAAAACCTATGTACTCGCCGACATTTTTATGCTGACGTACCTATTTTCACATGTGTTTCAGGTACAATAGTTGATGATGCTAGATGATGATATTGGTGTACTCTCACATAGGAATGGACAAGGCCTTAGGGACTTTAAAACTTGAAAGATAATAGTTGGATTTATATAATTTGTAGCAAAACATTTTAGTTCAATAATTCAATAAAACAAAACTACTTGATCCATGGTTGTGAAACAATGATTCTGTTACAACACTCCCCGACATTTCCGCCACGTTTTGTTGTTTTACGTGGTCGGGGTGTGACAGAAAAGTTGGTATCAGAGCCAATGGTTATAGGGAATTAGGTTATTAGTAATGCTTTGACCTAGACTATAACCTTCCTAGGACCCTAACGCGAGTTTACTTGCATTTAGACATAAAACAATACCGTTGCCTATCCTTAGGCAACAACCACAATAAGAACACAAAATTCGAATCTGCTTTGAAAACTAATCATCTGTTCTAGGATGATTTATTATAAGGTTTCGAACCTTCAAAGTTTTCAAATTCTCTTCAAAGTTTGGATCTAAATGATGTGAACACGTGCAAACTGGAAGGGTGGGTGCCTGTACCCTGAGTTTTCTGTCTACGGCTAGAGTGTTCGTACAAATCCGCAGTATCGGACCAGTCACTCTTACCTGGGAACTCTTGGGGTGAGTGTCCACTTATAGGCAAGCATGTCTTCGCGATACATCATGAGGACCTATTTACTTTGTTTCAGCCTTTGCGTGTCGTTTGTTTGCTTCGTGGTTCAAGCAAATGACCCTCACCCATGCTTTTAGTGGGTATTTGTAACATCCTATTCTTACCCAATGCCATTTCACTTGTTTCCATCTCTTGTTTCCCCTTTTAGAATGCCTCCACGACGCGAAAACCATGTACCTATTGAAGATCTGGCCGCTGTCATTACGCAGCAAATGACTGCTACAATCCCGAACATCATTGCTCAATGTAACCAAGCTCTCAACAACAATAATGCTTCCTGCAACTTCAAGACGTTCAACTCAGCTAAGCCATCAAAGTTTTCTGGGACTCAAGGAGCGACTGCACTTCTGCAATGGTTCGAGAGTTTAGAGAGCACCTTCAGACATGTTCAATGTCCAAACGAGCGAAAGGTAGATTTCGCATCTAGTGTCTTTGAGAAACGAGCTTTGACATGGTGGAATGGTGTGATGAGAGATAGGGGTGCCGATGTGGCACTAGCTCAAACCTGGGAAGAGCTTCGATCTCTGATGATGAAGGAATTCTGTCCTCGTCACGAGATCAGGGCCTTGGAAAGGGAATTTGATGATCTTAAGCAAGATAGCGGTGACACAGTACAAGACATTGTGACTGGCATCGAGCCTACATGGACCGATATGAGGAGTTAAGTCTGTTATGCCCAAACATGGTTACGCCTTTGGATAAGGCAATCGAAAAGTACATCGATGGCCTCCCTGACACAGTACAAGACATTGTGACTGGTAGTAATCCCACTACAGTTAGACAGGCCATTGAGCTATCTGCTACCTTGACTAAATCTCAAATCAGGAAAGGTAAACTTTTCCGAAAGGGTGATAAGAAACCGATCGAGGAACTGAAACCAAGGGATGAACAGACTGAATCCACCAAGAAGTCGAAAAAGCGAAAAGCTTCTCAGAACTTCGCCGTGGTTGCTCATAATGACCAAGCCGTTCCCAACCAACCAGCTCAACCCCCTGCTAGGAAGCCCTATAACGGAACTGCACCTTTGTGCAACCAATGTAGCCTTCATCATCATGCCAATGTAAAGTGCCGCAAATGCCAAACTTGTGGACTCATAGGCCATGCAGCAAGAGTTTGCCCAGCTGCAGCTGCACCAAATCAAGCTGGCAACAACCCTGCTCAAGGTCGTTTTCCACTAGGTTCATGCTTCAACTGTGGTGAGATGGGCCATTTCCGGAGAAATTGCCCAAAGCTTGCTAATGCGAATCCAGCATAGGGATGAGCACCTGACCAATTGGAAGACAACACTGTTTAGAAATAATCAAGCCTTATGTATTATTACTTTTGTTGTCATGGTCCATGAAACAGTTGTAATTGTTGTTTAAAAATAAATCTTTTTATTTTACATCGCAATATATATATTGATATGGTTGCATGTATAAACAACATATCCCCTACAACACCGACAATCAAGAAGCCGTATTCCTTGGAAATCAGACTACCCCCAAAATTCTTCCATATTATGGTCTCTTGCGTTTTCCACGACAATCCTAAGTACCGGTTTCCTCCAAGGAAACAAAGTACAAGGCGCAAGTTACAACTCTGGACGAATACCCAATCCTTGATAGGATACATAAGGGTATTTCCGTAAGTCCTTAATTGTTGTATACCTTAATTCGAATGTGGTGATTCCTTGTAATCAAAAACCGAATTTTTGGCAGATCATTCTATCTTTTCAGATAGATGCTTCAGGACGTTGAGGTCCATCGACTATGTTCCTGGTATACCTCAAATACCCATGTTCAAATCGACGTCAAGTTTATAGCAATCAATAACAAGATAATAATTTTATATCCAAGAAAAACATTTATGTACTTATGTGTTAACCCAATCAATGTTGTCTCAAGTTTGTTCAAATTCAATCCCTTTCACATCACAAAACAAACTGTGCGGTCTGTGCAAGGAATTACGTAATTATGGAGGCCTACATAATTATGGAATTTAGTGCACAGAGACCACATCGAGTTTTGTCATGTGTCTTGAGGTAACCCTGTTCATTTCCAATTCTGATGAAGCACCCATTGAAGAAAAATGAACTAGCTATTCATTTTTCACTTCTGAAAGAATATCCGTTGATCGAAATGAATATCCGTTTGTTTAATCCTTCATTTCCGTTCTGATGAAGAATCCATTGAGGAAAATGGATCATCCATTCATTTTCGCTTCTGAAGAATATCCGATGATGGAAATGAATATCCGTTTGTTTAATCCTTCATTTCCGTTCTGATGAAGAATCCGTTGAGGAAAATGGATCATCCATTCATTTTCGCTTCTGAAGAATATCCGATGATGGAAATGAATATCCGTTTGTTTAATCCTTCATTTCCGTTCTGATGAAGAATCCGTTGAGGAAAATGGATCATCCATTCATTTTCGCTTCTGAAGAATATCCGTTGATGGAATTGAATATCTGTTTGTTTAATCCTTCATTTCCATTCTGATGAAGAATCCGTTGAGGAAAATGGATCATCCATTCATTTTCGCTTCTGAAGAATATCCGTTGATGGAAATGAATATCCCTTTGTTTAATCCTTCATTTCCGTTCTAATGAAGAATCCGTTGAGGAAAATGGATCATCCATTCATTTTCGCTTCTGAAGAATATCCGTTGATGGAAATGAATATCCGTTGTTTAAAAACCTTCATTTCCAATTCTGATGAAACAACCTTCGAAAATGACTCCGTTTGTTCATTTTCGTTTCTAAAGAATATCCGTTGAAGGAATTGAAAATCCGTTTGATTATCCTTTTTCATTTCCATTTCTGAGGAAGCAACCTTTGAAAATGACTCCGTCGGTTCATTTTCAATTCTGAAGAATATCCGTTAAGGAAATGACAGGATTATGCCTTACATATCTCTGATGTTTACTTAACACAGCGTCACAGACTAACTCCTACGAATAAATTTCGGGACGAAATTTCCTAAAGTAGGGGAGACAGTGACACCTGTGTCACTGTGACCGTCAAACAAATACCAAACCGATGAAATTTTATGCTTCATACATGGGATTTTTAAAAATATGTGTATCGTTTACACATATCAAAATTCTTTTTCGATTTTGGGCATTAAATCGCTTTCTAGAAGGTTATACGCGACCTGATGCGTAGATATAACCAGTTTAATGCAACAAACACTTCGGAATAGTGACCTAAGCTTAACATACCTTAAATAACCTTTACATAACTTAGAAATAAGTTTTGGATGGTTTGGTATGCTGAAATCCAGTTTATTCGCTCGCAGGGACTATTTGCGTCAACTTGCAAAAGTCTGCCGTTTCGTAAGGAAACGTACAGTCCAGAACATGATCATAAGTTAAACATACCATATATAACCTAAACATGGCTTAGAAATAAGCTTTGATAGGTTTGGTGTGCGAAAACATGCTTATATGATCTTACAGGGGCTAAAAGTGTCAAAAACGGCGTAAGTTTGCATTTTCGCGCATATCTTACGTTCTGGCCACATCTGGACATCCAAAATTTTTTTACACACTAAAATATTTTATTTTAGTGATCGGCATGCAAAAATCCCATTCGTCGCTTAAGTTGGTTCGTTTTCGCGTCCGTTTGAGTTTCTACGTAATTTAGCGAACAACGCGACCGTACGACCAAATGAGGCAACATCCGAGAGTTTTCCGAGCATATTTTGAGTCCTCTAAACCTTATTGACCTTTTAGAGCCTTGAAAATGGCTTAACGGGTGTCAAAAGTGCCAAAAATGGACTCGAATGCATGAAGGGACCAAAGCTGTCATTTATGAAACTTGTGCTGAACTGGGTGCTCAGGCGAGGCGCGTAAGCCCACCCCCATCTCTTACGCGGGGCGCCTGAACAGCCCAGCGACCAGAAATTGAATTTCAGCAATCTGTTTGAAGTTTAAGGGCTGTTTATGCAAATTCTTTGTGTGGTAACCAAGTTATCTCTTCCCCAAGGCTTCTAACCTGCTTGTAACAAGTGTATGGCCATGATTTTATGCTTGGGGAATACACAAACACTTGGAATGATCTCATGATCTCACCACAACTATAAATAGCCCAACAATTTCATTCATTCCTTGCTCATTCATTCTTCCTCTTCTCTACATCTGATTTGGAGAGCTCCCTCAAGTGTTTGGAGCTTTCTAATCTTCTTGGGAACTTGGTTTTCTTGTAGAAAAGATAGCAAGGACCCTTAGTAAGCATTCTTTCATTCTTTTTATTGCTTACTAGTTTAAAAAGTCAAACAGTGTTTGACTTTCAGTTTGACCAGTTTTTGGTCAACGCAAAGTTCGTTTGAACTTTGCAACGTGATTGTAATCACGTTGGTTATAATCCTTAGTGATTATACCCGCTGATTACCACGTTAACTAGGTGTAGTGACAAGTCAAGGTTTCGGTTAAAATGCGTTTTAGCACGCATTTCGCAACGGAACTAGTTTTAGGTATCAAAACACTTTGTTTTGATACCAAATCAGTAGGTTAAACATGTTTTGACATGTTTAACTCCTCACTATTAGTTAGTGCTTGTTTAGGGTCGTAAGTTAAGCGGTCTAAACAACCACTTACACTTTCGAACCCGACCCGTTTGGTTGATCTTTAGGATCCGACCAAGCTTAGTTAGTGATCATAGTTGCATAGGGAATAACCACTGAGGTTATACCTTATGGTCACCTAGGATTGGTTAGTCGTATGCTAGTTAGCTTGTATGCCCATAGGAAATGACCAAAATGCCCTTTTGAAGCTAAAATCCGTATTTTGCATATGTGATCAACTTTCTGACATATAATCTGATTTAGTAACATATTTAGGTATAATTGGGCATGTAAGACTTGACATAGCACATAGTTAACCATCCGAACATAGTTTTACGCAAACGACGCATTATAGTGGCTTATGTTACCATAATGTGTCGAAACGAGTCAAAAGCACTTAGGTAGACTTTCAAATCAGATTGTATGGTCTATTAAATCATACCATATGAGTTCAAATACTCATTTGATTTATAGAACCTCATTCTATCCTATCTCTCGATTTAGGAACCGATTATTAACATAGTTACCTATATAGGGTACCGTTTGATTCCATGATCCCTCTAGCTTCGCTTGGTTGTTGTTCAAGACTTCTAAGCACCTTCAAGTGAGTACACAGTCCCCTCTTTTACTGTTTTCAAACTGTTTTGGGGTGGAACACATGTGCCTACTTGATATTTTCATGTTTCACATGTTTTTATATCATATACATACTATGTTCAATAGTAGACTATTAGTACATTATTTCATTATGTTTTGCTAAGTATGTGCTCTTAACATGCTAGCACCTTGATTTTCCGTATACTACATTTTGTCGCATATGCTCATCCAGCATATAGACACATTGTTTTACATTTCGAACCGTTGTAACCGTTTGATCATGTGAACCGTTTGTAACCGTTTGACTATGTGAACCGTTAGTAACCGTTGATTATGTGAACCGTTTGTAACCGTTGATTAGGTGAACCGTTGGACTATATGAACTGTTTGTAACCATTTATTAGGTGAAGCGTTGGACTATGTGAACCATTTGTGACTACTTGACTATATGAACCGTTTGTGACTACTTGACTATGTACACCGTTTGTAACCGTTGATTGACATGAACCGTTTGAATTCTGTTTGAACCGTTGGGTTAGGGAAGTGATTAGGTAACGGGGCGGGTGTAATGTGTTAAAAGTATGGTGGATACGCCGCTGGTACTTCCTATATATAAGTGCTTTTAATACATTATATATCGTTGCGTTATCTAGATCACTTGGGCATTGGTTAACAAAACAAAGTTATATTACAAGGTTTTTTCTAACGATATATATATATATATACTATTCGATATTTTATTCCAAAAACGATTTACAATCTGGATTTAATTAAACAAATGTTTTGGGGTTAAGAATCATGGCTACAAGATTTTTATAAGTTGTAACCAATTTGATTTGAGTTGGTTACTTATGTTGCAATACTATACTTTTTGTAGGATCGTTCTCCGACCTGTTTGAGTCGTTCAGAGAAGTTCGTATCCGAATTAAGAGGCGGAAACTAATAATTCGGTGCTATTGAAGCTGTATTCACTTTAATCTTGTTGTTTTATTGATATCGAATGCGATTACACGATCTGACAGCACTTCGGCAGAGTACCGGAACAAAACACTATCAACTATGTGTTATGGATCGCCCCTAGGACCTATATATAGACTTTCTGGTCCGCTCATACGTACATGTACGTATGAGCGGTCCTACATTGACAGAAAAGCGGTCCATACACAACGTTCACATAAGCGGTCCTAGACTAGACTTGACACATAAGCGGTCCTAGATCATGTAAACATAAGCGATCCTATACAAATCACTATTTCTAGGATTCCGTGCCATTTCCGATCTGTTCAACTTCAAGACTCGATGGAAGACGTAGTCGACAGACGTAGGTGCACTAACAGACTCCCCCTCGGATGTTGACGGAGTCTTCATAGAGTCTTCGCACATGACTATCTACAATCTTCATCAGTCGACAATCTGCCTCTGAAATATCTGTCGTTCCAAGAATCCTCGTTCTCTATCTTCATCATCATCAAACTCTTCTCTCTTGAATGTTGACACGGTGTCTTCAGACTCCCCCTCTCACATAGCTGGGATCGTAGTCTGGAATTCAAACTTTCACTGGTTCTAAGATCGTTAACAGGCTCCCATCAGGTTCCAAATCGATACCTGGCTCCATTCTCTCTCAGGATCAATATATGGCTCAAGTCCTGCACAATCTCTACCCAACTATAAGTTTCTACAAATATTAAAACTTTTCAACAATTTAGAAACTATGTTGAACCAATACAGTAATGTTTTTGCATTCAAGAATTTATAACTGGTTCTTATCAAAACAACTTTACCATCTACACACAAACATTCCCCAAACCAGTTCTTCAAGTTTAGCACTTTGAATTTCGAAAATCAGCATCTCAACACCAGTTGTCGAAAATCTTTTTGATTTTTCAAAATTTATGCTAAAACACACCAAAAATCTTTTTGAATTTTCTGAATGAAAATAAATGCAGAAATGAAATATTTACAAACAATATTTTTGTGAGTTTGTGCAAGAGGATCATATCAGTTATAAAACATATCACAAACACCGTTAAGCTTGATTACATGTTAAGTTCTAAACAATTTACCTAGATTGTCAGTATGTTTGTCCACTTAAATTTTCACACAGATTTCAATTGATTCGAGATACGATATTAATGTTTTAGAGACTTAAACTTAATTGTGTATCACTCCACTTGAATATACTCCCGTATCCAGATCCCAAATATTCAGTCTTACAGGTGAGTATACCACAGATGATATCTGTAAAGGGGTAAATGCGAAACCGTGAGAGCTCAGGTCTGAACTTCCGTTCAGCAGAGAGATGACGGCTCGACTTTTGGTGGGTCCCCTTTAGAGGATCTTTTTTTACATCAGCAAAGATTATCAATTTTATTGTTTAATCAGTTTGCTGAGGGCGGCGCTTATATTTCAAAGCTTTTTGCAGAAAGTATTATTCGGGGACTAGGTCAGTATTTCCAAACAGCAGAAGTCCCGGAATAATACCCCAGATATCACTGAGCATAAAGACCTAGTATCTCAGAATACGGGACCTTTCAAACAAGATTTCGGGGGTTACCCATATATCCAAGAATAGTTACCCACGAATTAAGTAAGTTTGATTTAGGTTTATATCTCGTTTCAATTTACTAAATGTGCGAAAATCTACTGACACATCCGCAGTAAGATTGTTTATCACATTTTGACTTTACAATTCTTTAGCGTGCTGTGGTAGTTCACTGATGTACTATCATTTCCTCTTTTATGCAACAAAAACTCATTTTTCTGTTTTATCATGTTTTTGGTTTTTTCAAATTTTCTGATGTTTTTGGATTTTCTAAAAATTCTTACTTCCCCTAAAATTCAAATACATCTAAAAATTGAAAACAAACTGTACAGAACATGACAACTGATATAGAAACACTTCAATTCTCCATCCGTTTGGCTTAAACAATCAGAACTCCCCCTCACAACAAACTTTTTTCCCATAATGATTTCAAAACACTCAAGTTTATTTTAATCAGAATGGTTTTTCTGGAAAATAAGTTTAGTTGTTTTTACCTTTTGTAAAATGGAGCAAAATCACCACATTGTTTACCAATTTCATGAATAATAGTTAACTCAAGTTCAATTTAATGACCTTGGTTTAACCACTTGTAGTATCAACTATTAAATTTTTCAAACCTGTTTTTCAACCAATTACCATCTTTTGGTTGAATTCTCAAGGTGCCGATTCCTACTCCTCGCTTACAAACCTGGGAGTTCCGGCAAGTCCTGCAACTTCTCAAACACAGATTTAGAAAGATGCCGATTCATGATCCACAATACCATCTTGGGATCTCCGGCAAGTCAGTTTTTATTCTTGAAAAAATATATCCACCCAAGCCTGACCTTCCTTGGGTGTAACCTCATCGTTTTCATTGCTCCTTTCAACTGACTTGTAAACCCATCCTTTGGAAGCATAAAAATCCTTAATGCTTTGGGCCTTACCACTGACCATTTTTCCAAAGATGCGTTTTACATTTCCGTTAAAAGTTTTTTCAACATCAATTTTCTTCTTATCAGAATAAAATTGATTTGAAATTTCAACTTTTCCGATTTTAGATTTGTAATTTTTAGCATTTAGTGGCGGAAAATTCACATCGTCCACTTTCGGAACTTTCTTTTCAATCATTTTCTCTACACGTGGCTCCTCTGATTTTATGGAATCAGATTCATCACCAGAACAATTACCTGAACCTTTCACAACCCATTTCTGATTTGGCACATTTTCTTTCCTTTTTGTAGCACTCTTTGAACATTCTCCTTTTTCGAAAGTTGAATTTTCAAAGCCAGTAAACTTCCGGGTTGACAGTTCAGTCTTTTCAACAACTTTTTCTTTCATTTTTCTTGAGATTTCTTGTTTTGGTCGAAATGTCTTTGGACAATCTTTCGCAACATGACCCACAGCTTTACACTGAAAAACAAGATCTCTTTTCAACCTTCTTCGGAACTTCCTTCTTCTTTATATCCTCTTGCTTCTTAGCAAGGAATTCTTGATTCGTCTGATTTCTGAATGATTTTTCTTTTTCAGCTTCTGAAGTTTTTCCTGAAACAAACATTGTTTTTGTTTTATTCATTTTCTCATTTTTATGGTTTTTCGGTGGAATAAAACCTAATCCTTTCTTTTTGAAATTACGATTATGGTTTGGTTTCTTCTGGAAACTATAACCACAATTGTAACCCATTTTCTTGTTAATTCTTTGTTGATCTCTTGAAGTGTACTGTTTAGGTTTTCCATTAAGATTAAAATCTTTTATTTCAGAAATATTAATTTCTGTTATTTTGAAAACCTTTTGAATCATTTCAAATCTGACACTTCTTATTGGAAAACTTTCGTCAGAATATAATTTGTCAGAACCTTTCAAAGTATATGCCACTTTGACTGATTCATCATTCAAATTAGATTTCGAAAGTAAAAATTCTTTATCATAAACCCGTTTGTCCTTTTTATTTGTTGGCTTTGACACACTTGACCCAGACTTTGACTTGGGTTTGGACTCCGGATTTGACTCCTCACTGTCATCTATATCTAACACCTGATCAACCACACTTTTGATCAACTTTGACTCATGATCAGTGTCTGATGACGTGTATGTGACATCAATACTTTTTGGCAAGTTATCCGACGGCCCAGACTCCCATTTCAAATTGATCGCTTTATTGACTCTTTCTGAATTTGGTTTTCGAGGTGAATATCCATTTTCGACCGGGGGCGGACATCTATTGTAGGATACACTCGGTTTCTTACCAGAAGCTTTCAACTTTTCTTCATCATTTGTCATGGATTTTTCTTCTTCAAATATCTTCACTTCTTCAAACGTCTTCAAATCTTTCACCACTGGATAAATCCTGTCAACAACAAAAGTAGAGCATGAGTAACTATCTAATAATTTCTTAACATTCTCAGTTTCTATCTTTTGTGTTGCCAACTCAAGCTCGAGATCTGCACATTTCTTTATGTTATAGTTTGCCGTATCAAGCTGTCTCAGATAGGCTATCTTCAAAGTATTCATAGCTTCAGCTTGTTCACCATCAGAATCTGTATACTTGTTAATTTCTCTGTTCATTGTGTCATACGATTCTTTCAACTTGTGAATGTTGTGCAACAGCTCATTGTTCAGCTTAATCAGCGAACCACAGTTCATGCACTTTTCTTGGACCATGACCGGTTCAACATCCACTTTAATCTCGAATTTAGGAACCTCTTTGACTGTCTTGTTTGAATTTAAAAATTGAGCTCTTCTCAATTTCTCAGCTTTTGCTTCTTCCTTCAATCTCTCTTCCTCTTCAGCCTCCTCTCTGATCTTTCTTCGTCTCTCTTCAGCAGCTTCCATGACTTTCCTGCATCTTTCTGCACATTTCCAATCATAAGCATTAGCAAAGAAAGCATGAAAAGTATTTTTGGCCATAAAGTCTTTATCTGAACAGAAATCATCCCAAGTAAATCCTTCAGCCAACTTCTCGTCATCTTGTTCAGCTAAACACACTTTGCTTTCTTTCGGAAGATACTTTTCCCAGGTGAAATTATCATATTTTCCCTGACTAACAACACATGCCTTTTTATCAACCACATCTCTCCCATGAGCCGTTTGTGCCTGATGCTGTTGTGCTGGTTGAGTGATTTGATGATAGATGGCCTTCTTGTGATAATCATTGTTTCCGAAAGGATTCTGGGCACCGGTAGCTTCACGGTTTTTGCATTCCCTCTTGAAATGCCCCTTCTCCCTGCAACGAAAACACGTAACTTTAGATTTATCAAAACCTAAAGCTGAAACGTTTGCATCACGAAAATCATCACGGCCGGTAATTTGTTTAAACTTCTCAGCGCGTCTCATCACACTCGCCATACACCATTTTATATCCATCAATTCCATTTCCTCAGCATCAATTTGATCGTAATCCTCTTTCGTGAGCATTGGATTTCCGATCTTTCCTGCAACAAAACAACTATAAGACTCTAAAATCATCCCTAACAAAGACATTTGATTTTTTGCAATATCTTCAGTGTAGTCTTGATCATTTTCAAGGCTTAATACAATGTTACACTGAAGTTTTCTACCATTCTTTGTTACAGAGATATTAGGATCGAAAGATGAAAATCTTGTGCTGTTGCTAGATCCTTGAGATGTCTTCTTTTCAGGAGAGTCTTTAACACTGTAGGCAGTTTCGATCTTAGGAGAGAATTTTGTTGAATCAGTAGCACCATGCTTGTAGTACAAACTGATATCCTGCTCTCCATCGTAATTCTTCATCCTAGCGATCTTTCTCTGCTCCATTTCTTGAGCTTCCAAATGCTTGATAAAATCTCCCAAAGTCATAGCTCTGTAATCTTTTCTGTTAGATCTTAGCATCATCAGAAATGTTCCCCATGTTTCGTGTGGAAGGGCATCTGCAAGTTTTTCAATTAATTCATCAGTTTCTTTCTTAATGCCAAGTTTTGTCATATTTCTCACCAAGTTACAATATCTATCAATAATCTGCTTGGTGTTTTCAGATTTTAAACCACGAAACAAATCGAATTCTTTCTTCATGAGAGATTTTTTATTCTTAAGCATATCATCACTTCCAATAAACTTTGCTTCCAACTCTGTCCAAATTGAGTATGCAATTCCGTCATGTTGAAGCAAGATCAGAATATCTTCTTTTATTGCTTGCTGAAGTAGACTCACCATAAGCTTCTCATCCCGATATTTCTTTTTATCATCTGAACTCATTTCTCGAAGTGTTTGCTGCACACCATTTTTAACTGGTCTAACATATGGCTCTTCAGTGTGTTCCCACGCATCAAGATGATAAGCTTCGACCCAATTTCCGAATCGTTCCGACCACACGTTGTAATCATCAATATCCATGAGTTTAGGTGGTTTCTGAGACGTTCCGGTTTCATTTTCAATCAAAGCACTTTGAGTAATCGAGGCCGGGGTAGCAAAAGCATTATAAAATTCAGTATCCATTGTTCACAATTGTTCACAAATTCACAACAATTTCCAAAGTTTAACACCCTGTTCACAAAAGTCCAAATAAGCAAACTGAATATACTGTCTTAATGAGCGGCCCAAATAATTGATCAAATAAGCGAATCCAATGATCTGACTAAAAGGCGAACCGATCGAGTGGACTTGAATAATGTGTCCAAATAAGCGATCCAACCAATTTACCAAATAAGCGAACCAAACGGTATCCGTTTGAGCGGACCAGAAGTGTTATTTCGAGCGGTCCAGAAATGTTATTTCGAGCGGTCCAGAAACTATTAATTCGAGCGGTCCAGACAGTTAATTCGAGCGGTTCAGACAGTTAATTCGAGCGATCTATAATTCGAGCGATCCAGAAATTGTCCAATGAGCGGTCTAAAAACTGTCAAATGAGCGGTCCAAGATGAAATTTTCGAGCGAACCCACTATAAACTGTTCCTTGGAGCGGTTTAGACAGGTAATTTGGAGCGGTTCTGAGTGATGACGTCACCTTTTGCGCGAATCTGAAAAAGCGAACCACCTAAAAAACAACTTTCTAGGTCGATTTTAGTTCTGAAAACTTCAAGGGTTTGTTAATTCATGATTCTGAGTGCACTGTGTGATTTTGAGCTTGTTTTACCGTGAAAAATTTTGAAAAAATGAAGAAAGTGTAGAAAATCAGAAGAATTGCAGCTAAAATGGCAAGAACTCCTCCTCCTGAGCTCTGATACCACTTGTAGGATCGTTCTCCGACCTGTTTGAGTCGTTCAGAGAAGTTCGTATCCGAATTAAGAGGCGGAAACTAATAATTCGGTGCTATTGAAGCTGTATTCACTTTAATCTTGCTGTTTTATTGATATCGAATGCGATTACACGATCTGACAGCACTTCGGCAGAGTACCGGAACAAAACACTATCAACTATGTGTTATGGGTCGCCCCTAGGACCTATATATAGACTTTCTGGTCCGCTCATACGTACATGTACGTATGAGCGGTCCTACATTGACAGAAAAGCGGTCCATACACAACGTTCACATAAGCGGTCCTAGACTAGACTTGACACATAAGCGGTCCTAGATCATGTAAACATAAGCGATCCTATACAAATCACTATTTCTAGGATTCCGTGCCATTTCCGATCTGTTCAGCTTCAAGACTCGATGGAAGACGTAGTCGACAGACGTAGGTGCACTAACACTTTTCAAAACAAGGTTTTTAAATAAGTATTGCAACATGTAAAACGAGCCATGAATCTGAAAATAATACAAAACCAATGTACTTGCGGGCATTTTTATGCTGATGTACCTATTTTCACATGTGTTTCAGGTACAATAGTTGATGATGCTAGATGATGATATTGGTGTACTCTCACATAGGAATGTACAAGGCCTTAGCGACTTTAAAACTTGAAAGATAATAGTTGGATTTATCTAATTTGTAGCAAAACATTTTAGTTCAATAATTCAATAAAACAAAACTACTTGATCCATGGTTGTGAAACAATGATTCTGTTACAACACTCCCCGACATTTCCGCCATGTTTTGTTGTTTTACGTGGTCGGGGTGTGACACCTCTACCGCCTCATCCAGTTAATCCACTACTGACAAAAGTCCATCTTCTGTGGACAAAAGTCAACCCATTTTTAAACCTATTCCACCCATACCTCCATCTCCATTCCAAACATTTGTTGACTCTTCAAAATTGCCAACAGATGTTACCTCATATGATTCACATCTGCAGCCTTCACATCTAAATGCCATCATTCCATACAAGGGAGATCTAATCTACCATAAAAATCATCCACCAGACCAAGTTATTGGCAATGATGTGTGTAAAATGTAACATATAAATTACATCAAATGAGGCATTAAACTAACCCTTTTTTAGTACCAGTGTTGGAAAAAGTGTGCTTTTGTCTTCCTTTTGTATTTTCAGGACCGAATGAGCTTAAACGAACAAAAGGAACAAATATGCAGCAAAAACTAACATAAATACAAAGAAAAGGAATAAACATGGCATGCCCGACCCCTCGACAGCATCTCCACAAGCAAAAACAAGAAACAGAAGGCTGACCACGGCCCGTGCTCACTGGACACTGGGGCGTGGTCAGATGTCTACAGAAATGGACAAAGCTATGGAAGCTTCTATGCCCACCACGGGGGCGTGCCCAGCTCAGCACGGGGCGTGGTCAACGCTAAGATTTGCAGAATCTTGCAAATCTTGATAGTACAGATACGCTTCTTCACACGGGGCCGTGCCCAGCGAACACGGGCCGTGTCAAGCCCTATGAAGACAAATGCAATTAATGAAGGAAGAGAAAAGGGATGGCCACGAGGGCATGTCCAGCGGACACGGGGCCGTGGCCGGGCTTCTGTTCAGGCTATAAATAGGGGTGCTTGGGTCTCTTCAAAGGCATCCCTTGGCAAACCACCTCTCTCCCACTTTGCCACCACTCCACTGTAACGTCGTGCGTCCCTTAACTTTCCCCTTTTGATAGGTTTAGTCCCTGAACTATGTGAAACTTTATTCTATGTGAAACTTTGACTCTTATGATATATGAAACTTTAAATCTCGACTCTTGATACTTTAAAACTTGACTCTTAATACTTGATACTTATTAAACACTATGAATCTTGAATCTTGAAACTGGAAGCTTAATACGAGATAATTGATTCTTGAAACCAGAGAGCCTACAACATATCTTTAACCAAAAGGAACTAAACATGCGACAAAGACGTTGGATGGAATTGCTTAACGACTACGACTGCGAAATTCGCTACCATCCTGGCAAGGCGAATGTCATAGCCGATGCTCTTAGTCGTAAGACTCATGCTAATACTATCCGTTGCTTTCATATCTTTAGTGATCTTCATGCTTGTATCCGTGAAGCTTAGTATTCGTCATCTAATGAAGGTAGTCTATTTGTTGAAATACGAGGTGCTACTATTGACCAACTTGAATCTAAGTCTGATGGACTTCAATACTACCTCAATCGCATCTGGGTGCCAGATAGCGATAATCTTCATGAGCTCATTATGAATGAGGCTCATAAGTCTTGATACTCTATTCATCCAGGTGCTGATAAGATGTACCATGACTTGTGTATGACTTATTGGTAGCCTGGTATGAAGAAGGACATGCTGCGTACGTCTCGAAATGCCTTACTTGCACGAAAGTAAAGGCTGAACATCAACGTCCTTCAGGTCATCTTGAACAACCCGAAATCCCTGTGTGGAAATAGGATAGTATCGCTATGGATTTTATAACTAAACTACCTCGTACACCTTCTGGTCATGATAGTATTTGGGTAATCATTGACCGTCTGACCAAATCAGCCCACTTTCTTCCTATTCGCGAAGATTTTAAAGTGGAGAGACTTGCTCGAATCTACACTGATGAGATTATATGCAGCCATGGCTTACCACTTGACATAATCTCTGACCGTGATGGTCGTTTTACCACACGTCTTTGGCAAACTTTTCAGTCCGCTATGGGTTCTCACTTTAATCTTAGCACAGCCTTTCATCCTCAAACGGATGGACAGACTGAGCGTACTATTCAAACCCTAGAGGATATGCTCTATTCTTGTGTCATCGACTTTGGTGGTAACTGGAATGTACATTTACCATTGATTGAGTTCTCGTACAACAACAACTATCATTCCAGTATTCAGATGTCTCCTTTCGAAGCTTTATACGGTCGCAAGTGCCAATCTCCTCTCAGTTGGGATGAGATTGGTGACAAGAAACTTACTGGCCATTAGATTATTCAAGAGACGACGGATAAGATTCTTCAGATCTGTGATAACTTGATCAAGGCTAGGAGCAGGCAAAAGAGTTATGCTGATAAAAGGCGTAAGCCTCTGGAATTTGATGTTGGAGATCGAGTGCTGCTCAAGGTATCTCCTAGGAAGGAGGTAGTTCACTTTAGTAAGAAGGGAAAGCTCGCTCCTCGCTATGTGGGTCCTTTCACGATACTCGAAAGGATTGGCGAGGTGGCGTACCGACTCGACCTGCCACAAGAACTTGACAATGTGCATCCGGTGTTCCACGTATCTAATCTTCAGAAATGCTTAGTCGACGAGGAACTTCAAGTTCCTCTTGAAGACTTGCAAATAAATGAAGCTTTACACTTTATGGAGAAACCGGTCGAAATCATGGATCGAGGTGTCAAGCGATTGAGGCGCAGCAAGATTTCCATAGTTAAGGTACGATGGGAAGGAAAGAGTGGCTCCGAATTCACTTGGGAACTCGAGAGTGAAATGAAGGCCAAGTATCTGCAGCTCTTTGAGTAGCCTTCCTCTTAGATTTCGGGGACGAAACCTCCTAAAGGAGGGGAGTCTGTAACGCCATGCGTCCCTAAACTTTCACCTTTTGACAGGTTTAGTCCCTGAACTATGTGAAACTTTATTCTATGTGAAACTTTGACTCTTATGATATATGATACTTTAAATCTCGACTCTTGAAACTTTAAAACTTGACTTTTGATACTTGATACTTATTAAATACTGTGAATCTTGAATCTTGAAACTGAAAACTTAATACGAGATACTTAATTCTTGAAACTAGAGACTTGATACTTGATTCTTGAAACTAGAGACTTGATACTTGATTCTTGATACTTGCCGAGCGAGACTCTTTATGCTTATGGAATGAGAAACTTTGAGACTTTGTTAAACTAGAAACTTGTAGACTCAAAATATGGAAACTTTTGTGTAAGTTATATAATCTTGTCATGTAATGATATTACACAATAATACGCAACACAACACTTAATCCAACACGCGAATCGAGTCGAAAACTGAAGCTTGGCAGACAAAGGGTGGCTGTCTGGATGGCCATCCGACCGAATGGCCATCCGACCGAATGGCCATTCGATCGGACAGTCATCCGGTCGATGCCATCTCACCGCCTCTTTGCCTCTGACACTATAAATACCCTGTCACATCACTTGATGTGACAGGCTCTTCCAACCCAGACGCACACTCTCGTTCTCTCGCTATTTATCTCCATTTTCAAGCGATTCTTGTAAGTTTTCTTCATTATTCTTGTACAACCTTCATCTATACACACTTTCTCACTTGATTCTTCATCAAAATCACACTTTTCACTGTGAAATCACAACGATTTGGACTCTGGAGGGTGACGTCATCATGGCGGGTTGTACAATCGGCTGTGTGATGTCATTTTCGTCAAGATTTAGTCCAGAATCTAAGAAATTTCTATGTGTTTTACCACGAAACTTCACTAAATCTAAGCTTTTTCAGTTGATTATATGTTTTCTTCAAACTTTCTTCAAACTTCACTAAATCTAAGCAAATCGGTGGTGTCTGGAACCAAAATAGGCCAAGGACTTGCTCCTCAGTCTGGACTCGGCTCAATAACGGATTTCCACCGGAGAGATGACCACGTTACGGGTCAGACATGAAACCTTGTCAAGAACAGCCGTCCGATCGAACGGGGTGATTCCCATCCGATCAGACAGACTGAGCCTTGGTGAGTTTCCCATTGTCGTGATACGTACCACGTCGTCTCCGCTAAACTTAAACTTAGAAAAATCTTTTACGAAGGGAAAAGGATCACACAGTCGAATGACCATCGGATCCGAGAGTCATCCGATCGAACGGTCATCCGACCGAACGACCTGTTTCCCATGACCTTCTATACTTAAACAACTTGAATCAAGATTTTAAACTATTAAACTTTTACTCAAACAGTCATCCGACCGAACGGTGGTCATCCGATCGGATGACCATTCGGTCGAACGACATGGACTGACACTACAACGAAAACTCCAAAAGCTGAAGCACTTTGACCGACTGACCGGATGGCCATCCGATCGGATGACCATCCGTCCAGAGGGTCTCATTATCACTACACTTCGTGTTTTACAGGACACTATGATTTCGACACTTGAAGCCTTATTGATTCACACACATACTACTGAACGGACGACCGTCCGATCGGATGGGTCCCATCTGGGATGAATGGCCATCCGACCGGATGACCATCTGTCCAGATGACCATCCGATCCGGACTCCTGTCAGACACTTTTATTCGCTGAACCGACTTTCTATTCAATGCTTACACTGTTAAACTATCATTAGGCTAACCCTAGAGCTCCCCTCGATCCAACTAGTTGGTGTTGATACTTAGCACCCACTGTGAGTATACTCGATCACTTTTTCTTTTAAACTTTGGGAAGCAACATGTATTCTATAAACTTGATACTTGAAATTTTTTGGAAACATACTCTATCCTCTGTGAAAGTGAAACTTGATACTTTGGAATCTTGATACTTTATGCTATGTGAACGTTTAATACCTGTGTGTAGTTCCGTCTTAACAATAGTAGTGCTATAGGAGTAATGCACCTCCCCATTATTCTCGGGGGTATTGTTAGGAGGAGTCTATTTTGCTTTCCTTGAGACTTGGGAAAGTGGTAAACGCATTGGGATACTTAGGCTATCACCTGGACTACGTAAACTAGAATGGCTGAAACTTTGATATGTTCACATTACGGATATGAATCTTTTAAACTATTATACTACTATATACTCAAACTTGTATACTCGCCAGTACATTATTGTATTGACCTTATTTTTGTGACAACTGTGCTCTGTAATCGATGTATAATGTAAAAAATTGTTAATTATCAATAAAACAATGTGCTTTGGTGTTATTATATGTGGTTTGGTGTTATTATGTGTGTATTTGTGTTTGATGATTTTACGATTTGATTCGATTCCGATTTCAAGCTTTAAATCGCTTTCTGGAAGGTTATACGCAAACTGGTGCGTAAACGCAGTCAGTATAACACGAGAAACACTCCAGAATAGTGAAATAGGCTTATCATACCATAAATAACCTCCACATAACTTAGAAATAAGTTTTGGATGGTTTGGTGTGTCAAAATCAAGTTTGTTCGATCGCAGGGACTATTTATGTCAAACTGCAAAACTATACCGATTTGTATAGTAACGAACGTTCCAGAACTTGATCATAAGTTAAACATACCCTAAATATCCTTTACATAGCTTAGAAACAGGATCTGAGGGGTTCGGTATGCTAAAATAAACTTATTTGACCAATAAGGACTAAAAGCGTCAAAAAGTGCATAAGTTTGCATTTTCGCGCATATCTTACGTTCTGAATATATTCGGACACCCAAAAACTTATGTAATCATTAACATATTTTATTTTAGTGATTGGCATGATAAAATTTCATTCGTCGCTTAATTTGGATCGTTTTTGCATTCGTTACGACTTCCGTCGTAATTAACCGAATAACGCAACCGTACGACCAAACGAACCGACATCCGAGATGTTTTTGAGCATATTTTAAGTTCCCTATACTTTAACTTCATTTTAGAGCCTTGAAATGAGGTTAACGGGGCTTAAAAGTGTCAAAAATTGCATCGAAAACCGTGTTTCTAAGCTGCAGGGACTAAAACTGCAAATTTGTCATAGTTACTAGGCGGGCCGCGTAAGATGAAGGGTATTCCTACGCGGGGCGCGACAGCCTGTCAAATAGAAACATTGAACCTCGTCATTTGGGCTTGTTTTTGACGGTTTTGGCAGTTGATTTAGCATACTTTGGGCATGTATTGATGGTTTTTATCATACCCCTTGTATTCCAAAACCACTAACCTACATGTATGGCTTTGATCGTTCCCTCTTTAGCAAGAAACGATCCTAACGGTTTTGCAAAAACTGTATAAGCCATGCTCTCCTTCCATTTCTACTCACCCTTGATCTGATTTCTCTAAGTTGAAGTTACAATACTTCATACCTGAGATTTTAAGATCAAGTTCTCCCTAGCTTGGACCCTTTGTAAGCTTCTTTCGTTCTTTCATCGCTTTTCGAGCGTGAAAGTCAAACAATGTTTGACTTTCTGCTTTGACCACGAGTTGGTCAACACGAAGTTCGTTTGAACTTCGCAACGTGAGCGTAATCATGATGGTTATAGTCCTTAGTGACTATACCTACTGATTACCACGTTGACTAGGCGTAGTGACTTGTCGTAGTTTCGGTCAAAATGCGCATTTATGCGTATTTTGCAACCAAACTACTCTTGGTATCAAAACACTTTGTTTTGATATCAAAACCTGTTTTCTAACTTAGTTAAGCATGTTTTAACATGCTTAGCTCATCACTTTTAGTTTAGTGCTTGTTTAGAGTCGTAAGTCAAGCGGTCTAAACCACCGCTTAGACTTTCGAACTTGACCCGTTCGGTCGATCATTAGGATCCGACCAAGCATGATTAGTGACCATAGTTGCATAGGGAATAACCTTCCGAGGTTATACCTTATGGTCACCTAGTTTAAGTAGTTGTATGATAGGTAGTTTATATGCCTTAGGAAAATGACCAAAATGCCCTTTTAATGCTTAATTGGATTTTAAGCATATGTAACCTAAACTTTTGCCACTTAACTGATTATGCAACATATTTAAACATGTTAGGGCATATAATAATTGTCATAGGACTAGTTAGACATCTCGAACGCGCATTCGCGTGAACGACGCGTTAAAGTAGCGTAAGCTACCTTAGTGGGTCGTAACGGGTCGAAAGCACTTAGATTAGGTTCCGATTTAGAATGTAGGCTTTGTTAAACCATATGACATGAGTTCCAATACTCATTTGGTTTACAAGACCTCATTCTGCCGATCTTCCGATTTAGGTGTCCATTTATTTACTAGTGATTCGATTATTAGGTGCTGCTTGAGTTTCCTTGGTTTGATTGAGCTTGTTGAGTTCTTTAGATTGAGGATACTATGCACTTCGATGTGAGTACATAGTTCCCCTATTTTACCGTTTTCAATTGTTTTGGGGTGATTTATATGTGTTAAACGATTTTCGAGGTTTAAACGATGGTTTCAAAAGCAATTAAAATGGTTTATATTAAATTAATAACGATTTCGATAAACTGAACAAACTTGTTGGTTGTAATTACATAACGAATGACGTTCATTAGCATTTATCAAGACGACCAGTATTAGGTTATGGTACCATAGGATCTGACAAATCCCTTTATCAGACTACACCCATGGTTCTGTGTGGGTGTTATGCAGGTAACGACCGAAATAATATAAACCATACGAGTTTGAAACAATGTCACACAACGAGGATTTTGAAACGATGTCACACAACGAGGATTTTGAAATAATATAAACCATACGAGTTTTATTAACAAGTTTTTTCGAGATGTTTTATGATTTGGTTTACTAAAACAAACGTTTTGGGGTTAAGAATCATGGCTATGAGATTTTATAAACAATAACCAACTTGATTTGTGTTGGTTAATCATGTAGCAATACACTTTTCAAAATGAGGTTTGTATTTTGACTCTTGTAGTCTAACGAGGTACTGCAACATATAAACGAGCCGTGAATCCGATACTCTTATAAAACCTATTTGCTCGCTAGCATTTCTTGTTGACTTTGTTTTTACATATGTTTCAGGTGGTGTTGCTTGATGTTGATTGCTAGGAAACTTGAGTCACATAGGATCTGGACGTGGCCTTAGTGACATAAAAACAATGTTAGTTAATATGTAACTTGTTTGTTTGGTTTTAAGACAATGTACATTACTTAATAATTCCATAAAACGAAACTTTTGTATCCATGGTTGTGAAAAAATAATCCAGTTACAACACTCCCCGATGTTTCCACCGTAGTTTCGTTGTTTTGACACGGTCATGGTGTGACAGAAGAGTTGGTATCAGAGCTCATGGTTATAGGGAATTAGGTTATTAGTAAAGCTTTGACCTAGACTATAACTTTCTAGGACCCCAACGCAAGTGTACTTGCATTTAGATTTTAAAACAATTCCATCACCTATCCTTAGGTGATAACCACAACGAGAACACAATAATAAATCCGCTTCGAAAATTAATCATCTATCCTTGGATGATTGATTATAAGGTTTTGAACCCTCTCAGTTTTCAAAATCTCGTCAAAGTTTGGGTCTAAATAATTTGAACACATGCAAACTGAAAGAGTGAATGCCTGTACCCTGAATTTTCTGTCTAAGGCTAGAGTGTTCGTACAAATCCGCAGTATCGGACCAGTCACTCTTACCTGGGAACTCTTGGGGTGAGTGTTCACTTATAGGCGAACATGTCTTCACGATACACTATATTGACCCATTTACTTTGATTTGTCACTGCGTGTCGTTTGTTTGTTCGAGGTAATGAACGAATGATCGCCTTCCTTGTGTTTTGTTGATGTTTTCAATACTCCTTTGTTTTTCCAATTTTCGACCTCACTCGTTTCTCATGTTTCCTTATTAGACAATGCCTCCTCGACATGATGCTCAACCTTTTACTGCTGAAGAAGTCGCAGCCCTTGTCGCTCTACACATGGCTGCAGTGCTTCCTGGCGTAGTAACCCAGATCCATGAATTATACAACAACAATAATAACAATAATGCACCGTGTAATTTCAAGAATTTCAATTCTGCTACGCCGTTGAAGTTTTCTGGGTCGCAAGGAGCAACTACGCTCCTGCAATAGTTCGAAAGTTTGGAGAGCACATTCAGACATGTGCAGTGTCTGAATGAGCGTAAGGTTCAACTTGCATCCAGTGTGTTCGAGAAGCGTGCTCTTACATGGTGGAACGGTGTGATGCGCGATAGGGGTGCTGATGTGGCGATGGCACAAACGTGGGAAGAGCCCCGAGCTCTCATGATGAGAGAGTTCTGTCCTCGTCACGAAATTCGAGCTTTGGAACGAGAATTTGACGATCTGAAACAAGATGGGGGAGAACACCGTGCTTATACGGATCGATATGAGGAGCTCAGTTTGTTGTGACCTACGATGGTTACCCTGTTGGAGAAGGCAATTGAGAGGTATATCGATGGATTACCCGATTCTGTGCAAGATATTGTGACTTGCAGTAATCCTACTACTGTTCGTCAAGCGATTGAATTGGCTGCTACTCTGACCGAGTCTCAGGTCAGAAAAGGGAAACTGACCCGTAAGGGTGATAAGAAGAAGACAGCTGATTCTACAGAGGACAAGGGTATGGGTAAGGGTAAGAAGCAGGGTGAGTCTTCTAAAAAGTCAAGGAAGCGCAAGGCTTCCCAGAACTTTGTTGTCTCCAACCAGAACCCTCAGAACCCACCAGCCCAACCTCCTGCGAAGAAGCAATATGCTGGTACCGCACCTCATTGTGCTCGATGCAATGGTCAACAGGTTGTCCAACAGGCCTGCAAACAGTGTACTACGTGTGATAAACTTGGGCATTTGGCCAACATTTGTCATATGGGCCAGAATCAGGCTGCCCAGGTTCCCGCACAAGCTCAGGGGAATGCTGCGAGATTCCCACCTAGTTCATGTTTCAATTGCGGAGAAATGGGTCATTTCCGCAACAACTTCCTGAGATTGGTGAATGCGAATGTCAATCCGAATGCAAACGCGAACACGAATGTGAATCACGCTCGTGGACGAGCATACAATCTGAACGCGAACGAGGCTCGAGCTGACAACGAGGTTGTTAACGGTACGTTCCTTGTTAAAAATCAACTTGCATCTATTCTTTTCGATTCTGGTGTCGATAGGAGTTTTGTTTCGTTATCTTTTGAGCCTTTACTTGCGATACCTAAGTTGGTGCACTTACGTCTGTCGACTACGTCTTACATCGAGTCTTAAAGTTGGACAGATCAGACATGAAACGAAATCCTAGAAACACTAGTTTGTAATAGGTTCGCTTATGTATACACATCTAGGTTCGCTTTTGTGTCACAGTCTAGGTCAGGTTCGCTTTTTAGTCAAGTGATGAGATCCGCTCTTGTGTCATGTTATAGGTCCGCTTATACGTGCATGTACGTATAAGCGAACCCAACTCATCTATATATAGGGGTCTTTAAAGCGAACCTGTAACATATAGTTGAAGGTGTTTTTCTTCCGACAAGCCATGAAGTGCTGTCGAAGTGCTGTCTGAACGTGTAATCGAGTTATTGATCAATAAAACAGCAAGATTAAAGTGAATCTAGCTAGAATAGCACCAAATCATTAGTTTCCGCCTCTTGATTTGGATAGGAATTTCTCTGATCGACTCAAACAGGGCCGGAACACGATCCTACAAGTGGTATCAGAGCTCAGGAGGAGGAGTTCTTGCCATTTTAGCTACATTTCATCTATTTTTCTACACTTTCTTCATATTTTTAAAAATTTTCACGGTAAAACCGGCTCAAAATCACACACTGCACTCGGAATTATGAATTAGTAAATCCTTGAAATTTTCAGATCTAAAATCGACCTAGAACGTAGGATTTTAGGTGATTCGCTCATACGTGCATGATCAAACAGTGACATCAGCATTGAGGTTCGCTCCAAATGTCATATTTTGGGTAGGTTCGCTCCAAATCACCGGATAAGTTCGCTCCAAATCAGATCCGCTCCATTGAATTGATAGGATCGCTCGATAGCTTCGCTCCAAATTATTTGATAGGTTCGCTTCAACAATAGATTCGCTCCAAAGTACCTCACAGGTTCGCTGAAGAGTGTCGCTCGACTGGTCCACTTATCTGGTCAACTCATTGGTCCGCTCATATTGTCAGCGTATTTGGTTCGCTCTTTGGTCCAATCATCTGGTCCGCTCATCTGTTTATGTGGTTCGTTTATTAGAACATATTTGGTTCGCTCCAAGTGACAACTTAGTAGTTTAAGACTTGGTTGGTTCGCTTATTTGGACAGTTGTAGTCTCGCTCATTGTGACAGATTAGCTTTTGTGAACAGTTTTGCCTAAGCTTGGAAAGTTGTGTAATTTTGTAAAATCTGAACAATGGACAACGGATTTTATAATGCTTTTGCAACCCCGATTTCAATGACTCAAAGTGCTTTGATTGAAAATGAAACCGGAACATCTCAGAAACCACCTAAACTCATGGATATTGATGATTATAACGTGTGGTCTGAACGTTTTGGAAATTGGGTCGAGGCTTATCATCTTGATGCGTGGGAACACACTGAGGAACAATATGTTAGGCCCACAAAAAACAACGTTGTAAATGGTGCTCCGTTAACACTTAGAGAGATGAGTACTGAAGACAAAAAGAAATATCGAGATGAGAAATTGATGGTGAGTCTGCTTCAGCAAGCGATAAAAGAAGATATCTTGATACTGCTTCAACATGATGGAACTGCGTATTCAATTTGGACAGAATTGGAAGCAAAGTTTACGGGAAGTGATGATATGCTCAAGAATAAGATGTCTCTCATGAAGAAAGAATTTGACTTATTTCGGGGATTGAAAAATGAAAGTACCAAGCAGATAATTGATAGATATTGTAACTTGGTGAGAAACATGTCAAAACTTGGAGTTAAGAAAGATACTGATGAATTAATTGAAAAACTTGCAGATGCGCTTGCACATGAAACATGGGGAACATTCTTGATGATGCTGAAATCTAACAGAAAAGACTACAAGGCTATGACATTGGGAGATTTCATCAAGCATCTGGAAGCTCAAGAGATGGAGTAGAGAAAGATTGCCAGGATGAAGAATTATGATGGAGAACAGGATATCAGCTTGTACTACAAGAGTGGTGTTCCTGGATCAACAAATCATTCTTCGAAAATCGAAACAGCTTTCAGTGTTAAAGATTCTCCTGAAAAGAAGTCATCCCAAGGATCAAGCAGCAGCACAAGATTTTCATCCTTTGATCCAAACATTTCTGTAACAAAGAATGGTAGAAAACTTCAGTGCAACATTGTGCTTAGTCTTGAAAATGATCAAGATTACACTGAAGAGATTGCTAAAAATCAAATGTCTTTGTTGGGAATGGTTCTTGAGTCTTATAGTAGTTTTGTGGCCGGAAAGATTGGTAATCCAATGCTCACGAAAGAGGATTACGATCAAATAGATGCTGAGGAAATGGAATTGATGGACATTAAATGGTGTATGGCTAGCGTGCTGAGACGAGCTAAAAAGTTTAAAAAATTACAGGAAGAGATGATTTTCGTGACGCAAATGTTTCAACTTTAGGCTTTGATAAATCTAAAGTTACGTGTTTTCGTTGCCGGGAAAAAGGGCATTTCAAGAGGGAGTGCAAAAACCGTGAAGCTACTGGAGCCCAAAATCCTTTCGGAAACAACGATTATCACAAAAAGGCGATTTATCATCAAGTCACACCACCAGCACTGCATCAGGCACAAACTGCTCATGGAAGAGATGTGATAGATGGTTCAAAAAGAGCATGTCTAGGGAAATATGAAAATTTTACATGGGATAAGTATTTTCCAACAAACAACAAAGTGTGTCTAGCAGAACAAGATGACGAAAAATTGGCCAAAGGCTTCAATTGGGATGATTTTTGCCCAGATAAAGATCTTATGACCAAAGAGATGTCCAAAATTACTTCAACTTCATTCTTTGCTAATGCTTATGATTTGAAATGTGCAGAACGAAACAGGAAAGTCATGGAAGCTGCTGAAGCAAGACAAAGAAGGCTCGAAGAAGAGGAAGAAGAGGAAGAGAGATTGAAAGCCGAAGCCAAAGCTGAGAAAAAGAGAAGAGCTGAGTTCCTACAATCAAGCAGAATTGTTAAAGAGGTCCCTGAATTTGAAGTGAAAATTAATGCAGAACAAGTTGTAGTCCCAGAAAAGTGCATGAATTGTGATTCGTTAATCAAACAAAACAACGAGTTGTTGCACAATATTCACAAATTGAAAGAATCTTATGATACAATGAACAGAGAAATCAATAAGTATACAGATTCGAGTGGAGAACAAGCTGTGGCTATGAATACACTGAAGATAGCATATCTTAGACATCTTGATGATGCGAATTTTCATATCAAGAAATGTGTTGATCTTGAGTTGGAGTTAGCAACACAAAAGATAGAAACTGAGAAAGTTAAAAAGTTATTAGAAAGTTACTCATGTTCTTCTTTTGTTGTTGACAGGATTTATCCAGTAGTGGAAAATTTGAAGACATTTGAAGAAGTGAAGACGTCTGAAGAAGAGAAATTTGTGACAAAAGATGAAGAAAAAGTGAAAACTTCTGGTAAGAAATCAAGTGTGGTCTACAATAGATGTCCGCCCCCGGTCGAAAATGGATTTTTACCTCGAAATTCAAATTCCGAAAGAGTCGATAAAGCAATCAATTTGCAATGGGAGTCTGGGCCATCGGTTAACCTACCAGAAAGTATTGATGTCAAGTACACGTCATCTGACACTGATCATGAGTCAAAGTTGATAAAAAGTATGGTCGATCAAGTGTTGGATAAAGATGACAGTGAGGAGTCAAATCCGGAGTCCAAACCAAAGTCAAAGTCTGTGTCTGATTCGTCAAAGCTGACAAATAAAAAGGACAAACGGGTTTATGATAAAGAGTTTTACTTTCAAAATCAAATTTGAATGATGAATCGGTCAAAGTGGCATATACTTTGAAAGGTTCTGACAAATTATATTTTGATGAAAGTTTTCCTATAAGAAGTGTCAGATTTGAAATGATTCAAAAGGTTTTCAAAATCACAGAAATTAATATTTCTGAAATAAAAGTTTTAAATCTTTCCAGAAAACCTAAACAATACACTTCAAGAGATCAACAAAGAATCAACAAGAAAATGGGTTACAATTGTGGTTATAGTTTCCAACAGAAACCAAACCATAATCATAATTTCAAAAAGAAAGGTCTTGGTTTTGTTCCACCGAAAAACTATAAAAATGAAAAAAATGTATAAACCAAAAACTGTGTTTGTATCAGGAAAAACGTCAGAGGCTGAAAAAGAACAATCATTCAGAAAGCAGACAAATCAGGAATTTCTTGCCAAGAAGCAGGAAGAACTGAAGAAGAATGAGGTTCCGAAGAAAATTAAGAAGATAACTTGTTTTCAGTGCAAGATTGCTGGTCATGTTGCTAGGAATTGTCCGAAGACATTCAGACTAAAACAGGAAGTCTCTGGTAAAATGAAAGAGAAAATTGTTGAGAACACTGAACTGAAAACCCGGAAGTTTACTGGTTTTGAAAATTCAGCTTTTGAAAAAGGAGAATGTTCAAAGAGTGCTTCAAGAAGAAAAGATAATGTGCCAAATCAAAAATGGGTTGTGAAAGGTTCAGGTAATAGTTCTGGTGATGAATCTGATTCCATAAAATCAGAGGAGCCACGTGTTGAGAAAAGGATTGAAAAGAAAGTTCCAACTATGAACAATGAAAATTTTCCACCTTTGCGTGCTGAAAATTTTATGAAGAAAGTTGGAAAAGTTGAAATTTCAAATCAATTTTATTCTGACAAAAAGAAATTTGATTTTGAAAAAACTTTCAACGGAAATGTAAAACGTATCTTTGGACAAATGGTCAATGGTAAGGCCAAAAGCATCAAAGATTTTTATGCTTCCAAAGGATGTGTTTACAAGCCTGTTGAAAGAAAAGATGAAGAAGATGTTGTTATACCCAAGGAAGGTCAGGCTTGGGTAGATATATTTTTCAAAGAATAAAAACCTGACTTGCCGGAGATCCCTAGTTGGTATTCGTGGATCATGAATCGGCATCCTTTTAAATCTGTGTTTGAGGTTTTGCAGGACTTGCCGGAACTCCCAGGTTTGTAAGCGAGGAGTAGGAATCAGCACCTTGAGAATTCAACCAACAGATGGTAGTTGGTTGAAAAACAGGTTTGAGTTGTATGTTTGTGATTGTTATTGTTGGTGCATTTCATCTGTTGACTTCGTCTTGGATCGAGTCATATACTTAGAGTGTTAGATCAGGGCACGAATTACGAGAAAATAGGATATTGTATGAGAGTTTAGAGGGAGATTCGCTCATATGACATATAACAGGTTCGCTTTTGTGTCAGATGATAGGTTCACTTATCTGTCCAATGGAGGTCCGCTTATACGGACGTGTCCATTGGAGCGAACCTGTGTCACCTATAAATAGCCTTTAGAGCGAATCATTTGTAACCAGTCCGAAAACTCGTACCGAAGTGCTGCCGGATCGAGATTGTACTGTAAACTGTTATATATAAATGCAAAGAGGTGTTTAAAGTGATTTGATAGCTATTCCTACGTTGATTACTTGTTTTCCGCACCTGTAATTGACGAAAACTTCTCTGAACGACTCGTTCGGGTCATTACACGATCCTACAAGTGGTATCAGAGCTTCAGGAGGAGGAGTTCTGCAGAGAATAGCTGAATTTCATCAATTTTTTTTTCTTCTACACCTTCTTTCTTCATTTCAGACACTTTCAACGGTCGAAATCGGCTCAAAATTTCAAGGATTGTGCGCAACATTATAGAGATAAACCCTGGAAAGTTTGGTGTCAAAATTCGAATTAAAAATAGGTCAAAAGTATGTCCGAATGAGATTCGCTTTTCTGGTCTTTTCATAGGTCCGCTCCAACGAACGCTATAGATCCGCTTATTGTTACAGAATTCGAGAGATCCGCTCCAAAAGTTCAACTTGGTTCGCTTTTGCTTACACTTGGATGTCTGGTCCGCTCGTGTGACCATACAGATCCGCTCGTAGATACATTCTGATACAGATTCGCTCCAAAGTCTTAACTGGTCCGCTTTTGTGTCCATTTGGAAGTTAAGTCCGCTCATTTGAACATTAACAAGTTCGCTCCAGTAAACAATTCTGGTTCGCTCTTTTGTCAAACAAGAGATCCGCTTGTTAGAACGTTTCTGGTTCGCTTATTTGATCATCATTGAGGTTCGCTTTTACGGCTGTTGTGAAAATTAATTGAAAATTTGAAAATGGAAGAGGAATTTTTCAACGCGTTCGCTACTCCAGTTACACCGATATCTTTCGCACAAAATACAATGCTCGAAAACGAAACAGGTACAATGCAAAAACCACCTAAGCTCATGAACATAGAAGAATTTAAAGGTTGGGAAGGTCGGTTTGAGAATTGGGTGCAAGCTAACTATCTTGATGCTTGGGAATGCGTCGAGACAAAGTATGTTCGACCTTTGAATGATGATGAAGAACCCGTTCCGATAAAAAGTCTAACTGCTGATGCTAGGAAGAAGTACAAAGATGAGAAAATGATGCTAAGTCTTCTTCAACAGGCGGTGAAAGAGGATATCATGGTTCTTTTGCAACACAATGGAACATCATATTCGATTTGGAGAGCTTTGTGGTCAAAGTTTCGGGGAAGTGAAGAGATGGTTAAAAGCAAGAAATCACTTCTAAAGAAAGAGTTTGATCTGTTCCGTGGGTTAAAGAATGAAAGTACAAGAGAGATCATTGAACGATACTGTAATTTGCTTGCCAACATGAAAAGATTGAGTATTGAGAAAAGCACTGAAGAGTTGATCGAAAAACTTGCTGATGCGTTACCATATGAGACTTGGGGCACATATCTTATGATGCTCAGAAACAAGAAGGGTTTTAGTAATTTGACGCTCAGTAAGTTCATTGAAAAGATCGAAGCACAAGAAATGGAACAACGTAAAGTTATCAGAATGAAAGATTTTGATGGCGAACAGGACATAGGGTTATACTATAAGGCAGGGGTAAATGAGAAATCATCAAATTTATCTCCGAAAGTTGAGACTGCCTATAGTGCTAAGAATTCATCTGGAAGTCTTTCATCTGGATCAAACGGCAAAACTAGTTTCACTTCATTTTCATCTTTTGATCCAAACATTTTTGCAACTAAAAACGGGAGAAAGTTACAGTGCAACATTGTGTTAAATCTTGAAAATGATCAAGATTATTCTGAGGAAGTTGCCAAAAATCAAATGTCTTTATTAGGAATGATTTTGGAATCTTATACTTGTTTTGTTGCAGGTCGTATCGGTAATCCAATGTTAACCAAGGAAGACTACGACCAGATAGATGCTGAAGAGATGGAGCCGATGGACATAAAATGGTGTCTGGCTAGCGTGTTACGGAGAGCTAAGAAATTCTAACAAATCATGGGGATAGATGATCTTCGTGATGCAAATGTTTCTACTTTAGGTTTCGATAAATCTAAAGTCACTTGTTTTCGGTGCAGGGAAAAAGGACACTTCAAGAGAGAGTGCACTAACCGAGAAGCAAGTGGGGCTCAAAATCCGTTCAACAACAACAATGATTACTATCGTAAAGCCATCTATCACCAAGTTGGTCAACAATCATCTCAACAACATAAACATCAAGCTCAAACTGCACATGGAAGAGATGTGATTGAAGATTCTGGAAAAAGAGCTTGTGTGGGTGATTATGATAGGTTGTATGGAAAAAGAAAGGATGGTAGTGGTTTGATAATTGATCAAGATGATGAAAGATTACCAGAGGGTTTTAGCTGGGAAAATTTTACCTGGGATGATTACATTCCTGATCAAACCAAAGCCTATACTGCTTTCACGGCAAAGGTTGAAGATGATAGTGATGATGATACTGAGTATTGGGCAAGAAAATTCAAAGCTGATATGAAGTTGCTTGCTGAAAGTGATAGTGAAGATGAGAAAGCCAAAAAGAAAAAGAAAAAGATCAAGACACCAGTGAGCAGTGATGATGAAGAGGTTCCAGTGGTGAGAAGACAAAAGGTGAAAGATGTTCCAAAATTCAAGGTTGAGGAAGAAGTTGATGCGAAAAAGATTCCAGTGAAGTGTGAGAACTGTGAAGTCATAAAGAAGCAGAACAACATATTGATTTACAACTTGAACAGTTTGAAGGAGTCTTATGATGTTCTGAACAAAACGATGAATCAATACAACCAAACGAGTGAAGAACAAGCCACAGCAATGAAGACACTTCAGGGAGCTTTCATGACAAAGCAAAAAGTTGTAAACAATTACATTGAGAAATGCGCTGCTTTGGAACAAAAGCTTGAGCTGCAAAGAATTGAAACAGAAAGAGTTAATCGTTTGTTAAAAAGTTACTCATGTACTTCCTATGTCATTCACAGGATTTATCTGAAGGTTGAAAGTATGAAGGTATGGGAAGATGATGAGGTAACTGAAGAGAAAGCAGCTGTAAAAGGTGCTGATGAAAAAATTGCTGACAAGAAGAAGAATGACAAGAAAAAAGACACTGAAAAGACAGCATCTGGTAAGAAGCAAGGTGTCAGTTATAACAAGTGTCCACCCCCGCTAGAAAATGGATATTTGCCTAGATATCCTAACGACGAAAGAGTCAAAAAGGCAACAAATTTACAGTGGGAGTCAGAGTCGTCGGTCAATCTTCCAGAAAGTATTGATATTGTGTTTACATCATCTGACACTGATCAACCATCTCAATTGATGAAGAAAGTAGTGGATCATGTGTTAGAGAGTGATGATATTAAAGAGTCAAAGTCTGGGTCAAGCACAAAGTGTCAAACAGAAAAACAGGACAAATTAGTTTATGATAGAAAATTTCTATTGTCAAAATCTAATTTGGATGATGGATTGTTTAAAGTTGCTTATACTTTGAATGATTCTGACAAATTATATTCTGATGAAGAATTTCCAATAAGAGGTGTCAAAACTGAATTGATAAACAAGGTTTTCGTACTCACATAAATTAATATTTCTGAAATAAATGGCTTATGTCTTAATGAAAAACCAAGATATTACGCCTCAAGAGTTCAACAGAGATTAAACAAGAAAAAGAATTACAGTTCTGCTTCAGATTTCCAAAAGAGATCAAACCATAACGGTAATTTCAAAAAGAAAGGTTTAGGGTTTATTCCTACAGAAAAACAGAAAAATGAAAAATATGTTCGTGATTTTAAATCCAAAATGTCATTTGTTTCAGGTACATCAACTGATGAAGAAGAAAAGACAAACTTCTAGAAAGAATCAAACAGTGAGTTTCTGACGAAGAAGCAAGTTGAGTTGAAGAAGATAGCTGAGCAGAAGAGAGACTCGAGAACCTGTTTCAAGTGCAACAATGTTGGACATATTGCCAAAGATTGTTCTAAGGCGATACAATCAAAACAGGGAGTATCTCGTAAACTCAAAGAACAAGTGGTTGAGTTTGAGCCACCAATTGATCGAACCAAACTGTTTAAAAATTCTATTTTTGAAATTGGTGAAAGTTCAAACAAGTTTTACAAGAAAAGAGCAAAATCATACAACCAGAAATGGATTGTTAAGAAGTTTGGTGAAAGCTCTAGCAATGATTCTGATGGGTCAAAATCAGAGGAGCTATCTTCAGGCGATGAAACTGATTCCACAAAGTCAGTTGAGCCACAAATTGTTTCAAAATGTGAAGCTGATGTAAAAGTTGAAAAATCAGTTCCGATTGTTAATGATGAGGAGTTTCCATTACTTCGGGCTGAGAATTATAAAAAGAAAATTGGTAAAGTTGAAATTTCTAACCAATTTTATCATGATGAACAGGAATTTGATGCTAAGAAGGTCTTTAACCCCAAGGTAAAACACATCTTTGGCAAGATGATTGACCGAAAAGTCAAAGGGGTTAAGGAATTTTATGAGAAGAAAACAAAGAAAGAAAAGGTTGAACCATCCCTGGTTTGTGACTGGGATGGTACATATTATGAACAGTAAGTCTCAGGACTTGCCGGAGCTCCCAGGTTAGTAAGCGTGGAGCATGAATCGACATCTTTCTCAAATTCTATTCGGTAATGTCAATCATACATACGGTAAAGAGGTTTGTTTGTGTATTTTCTACAAAGTGGTATTTGATGAATTTATGTTTTACAAGTGATTAGATGATTTGATTGCATATGGTAAATCAAGGACATTAATTTGTACTTGTATTTTCCTACAACTGGTTGGAAAACAAGATGATGAACCACATCCCCGAACATTTGTTTGATAAATCTAAAAGTGGTAAAATCAATCAAACTTATTTTCCGGAAAAACCATTTTGATTAAAACAAACTTAAGTGTTTGAAATCTAAATGGGAAAATAGTTTGTTGATAGGGGGGTTCTGATTGTTTATGCGCTAGTAAATGGCGAATTGATGTAATTCGATATCGGTTGTCATGTTTTTGTACAGTTTGTTTTCAATTTTCGTTAATGTGTTTGCATTTTAGGGGGAGTAATTTTCAGAAAATCCAAAAACATTAGAAAATTTGAAAAAGCCAAAAACATGATAAAACTGAAAAATGAGTTTTTGTTGCGTAAAAGAGGAAATGATAGTACATCAGTGGACTATCACAGCATGCTAAAGATATGTAAAGTCAAAATGTGATAAACAATCTTACTGCGGATGTGTCAGTAGATTTTTGCACATTTAGTAAATTGAAACGAGATATAAACCTAAAATTCAAACTTACTTGATTCGTGGGTAACTATTCTTGGATATATGGGTAACCCCCGAAATCTTGTTTGAAAGGTCCCGTATTCTGAGATACTAGGTCTTTATACTCAGTGATATCTGGGGTATTATCCCAGGACTTCTGCTGAATGGAAGTTCTGACCTAGTCCACGGATAATACTTTCTGCAAAATGCTTGAAACAGAGCATCGCTCTCAGCAAGCTGATGAAACAATAAAATTGATAGTCGCTGCTGTTGTAATCAAAAGATCCTCTAAAGGGGACCCACCTAAAGTCGTAGCCGTCATCTCTCTGCGTATACGGAAGTATCGACCTCGGCTCTCACGGCCCTCGCACATAACCCCTTTACAGATATCAGTTGTGGTATACTCACCTTTAAGACTGAATATTTGGGATCTGGATACAGGAGTATATTCAAGTGGAGTGATACACAATTAAGTTTAAGTTTCTAAAACATTAATATCGTATCTCGAATCGATTGAAATTTGTGTGAAAATTTAAAGTGGACCAATATACTGACAATCTAGGTAAATTGTTTAGAACTAAGATTGTTTAAAGCTTAACGGTGTTGGTGATATGTCTCATATACTGATATGATCCTCTTGCACAAACTCACAAAAATATTGTCTGTAAATATTTCATTTCTGCACTTTATTTTCTTTCAGAAAAATCCAAAAAGATTTTTGGTGAGTTTTAGCATAAATTTCTGAAAAGTTAAAAAGATTTTCGACAACTGGTGTTGAAAAGCTGATTTTCAAAATTCTAAGTGCTAAACATGATGAATAATTGGTTTGGGTGTTTGTGTTTGTTTTGATAAGAAAAAACGTCACAATTCCAAGTGGTTCATCAGTATCTGATTGGCTGGTTAGTTTGTTGTTTGGTGATGTTTATATGCTTAAACGTTTATCATAAAACTAATGTTGTGGTTGAGTTGTTGTGTAGGAAGAATCAACATTTGAGGGGGAGCACATGTTAGACTTGATAAACTCAAAAGATGTCAAACTTCAAAGTGAGGGAGTCTGTTGATGATAAAAGAGAAAGAGATGAAGATAGAGAGAGAGAAGCCCAAAGACTGATCAAGACTGAAGATGTGAAGACTAAACAATGTCATGACTCGATGGACGACTCCGTCAACATCTGAGGGGGAGTCTGTTGGTGCATTTCATCTGTTGACTTCATCTTGGATCGAGTTATATAATTAGAGTGTTAGATCAGGGCACGAATTACGAGAAAATAGGATATTGTATGAGAGTTTAGAGGGAGATTCGCTCATATAACATATAACAGGTTCGCTTTTGTGTCAGATGATAGGTTCACTTATCTGTCCAATGGAGGTCCGCTTATACGGACGTGTCCATTGGAGCGAACCTGTGTCACCTATAAATAGCCTTTAGAGCGAATCATTTGTAACCAGTCCGAAAACTCGTACCGAAGTACTGCCGGATCGAGATTGTACTGTAAACTGTTATATATCAATGCAAAGAGGTGTTTAAAGTGATTTGCTAGCTATTCCTACGTTGATTACTTGTTTTCCGCACCTGTAATTGACGAAAACTTCTCTGAACGACTCGTTCGGGTCATTACACGATCCTACAATTATAAGTGGTTCAGAAATTTGAACTAGGTTGATCTTACAAGTGGTTAAATCAAGGTCATTAAATTGAACTTGAGTTAACTGTCATTCATAAACTTGGCAAACAATGTGATGATTTAATCCCCAATTTTACAAGTGGTAAAAACAATAAAACTTATTTTCCGGAAAAAACATTCTGATTAAAACAAACTTGCGTGTTTTGAAATCATTATGGGAAAATAGTTTGTCGTGAGGGGGAGTTCTGACTGTTTAAGCCAAACGGTTGGAGAATTGAAGCAATTTAATATCAGTTGTCATGTTCTGTACAGTTTGTTTTCTCTTTTCATTAGAAGTATTTGAATTTTAGGGGGAGTAAGAAATTTTAGAAAATCCAAAAACATCAGAAAATTTGAAAAAGCCCAAAACATGATAAAACTGAAAAATGAGTTTTGTTGCATAAAAGAGGAAATGATAGTATATGTTGATGCATATTTTGTTTATCGCCTTCGTCAATCCGAGTCGTAGTGAAAAGCCGGAAGGAATCAAGCGCATAATGTCATATTTAGTTAGAAATGGCAAGGTGGCAAACTTGTAATTAATGAGAACTTTCATTAAGTTGCCTTGACCATATAAATAGGGGATTATGTCACTAGTTTAGTAAGACTTTTGGAGATTTTGATAGAAGAGTTGGAGAAGACTTTCTAGAGAGAGAAAGTAGAGAGAGAAAGTTGTATATTTGTGATTCTTGTATCGTTCTTGTCAAATTTAGCAATGGAATCACATTAGTAGTACGTTATCGTGTGTTCGGTCACGTTCGTTCACGGATTCCGCACGTGAAACGTTCGTTACGCAATCGAACGGTGTCAAAACCGATCCTACAAGTGGTATCAGAGCTAGGAGCTCGATTGCTTGATCAAACACGTCGTTCTCGTACAGATTTCAGCGTATTCAGAGCCAAATCAGATCCGAATTCATCGATTTCATCATTTTCTACTCTTTTCTTACGGTTTATACGGAAATTCGACAAATTGAACGTGTTTTCACGGTCCGATTCGTCTGAAATTCTAGTATATTGTGCGAATATCATTGAATCAAAACCCTACCAAGTTTCACATCAAAACTCCAAGCCGTTTTGGAGAAATCGCAATTTTTCGAACCGAAATCGCGTCAAAATTCAGGTGTGGATCGCTTTTATGAACACCTCAGGATCGCTTATTGGAAATTAGTTGGATCGCTCATGTGGAGTTGACTAGGATCGCTCAAAAGGTTTAAAATTGTTCTGGTTCGCTGATAAGTGACACTATGGACCGCTTATAGTGATTACGTGTGAACCGCTCCAAAATTACAAACTGTGGATCGCTTTTAAGTCAGTTTAGCTGGACCGCTCATTGTGTCATCTGAGTCCGCTCATTTGTCAGCATATGGTACGCTTTTAAGGTTTGATTGAGGTTCGCGCTTGTGTCATCGTTATCAGTAGGAGAAGATAAGTTGCAGGTCTCAGTCACCGTCCCATGTGAAGCTCACTTAAAGTGGTTGTCAGTTGTTTTTGTTTGAAGTGCACCGTCCAAATCAACCCAATCACTATCTTTTAAATCACCGCTCCATTTAAAAGTAAAGTCGTTGTTGACTGTTGCCACCGCTCAAATATTAAATTCAACCGCCCACTACTTTTATTTGGGCCAATCATTCTTCTTTGTGCACCGCCCATCATTAAACTGCCCAATTACTTGTTTTAATCCACCGCCCACTATTCAAAGTTTTAATTCACCACCTAACCGTCCATAAAACCCAATAAGCTTTCCAATCAACCATATGTCGGCCAATCAACCATCTTGATGTACCGCCCCATTTGCTAAAAACAAACCAACAGCCCATGTGATAACTGAAAGTTGTATGCACCGCCCAACCCATTAATCCACTGCCCACATTCTATTTTTAATTCAGCCGCCCACTTGCATTACCCAAGACCCAATAGTTATCCAAGCACCGACCCACTTAGATATCGGCCCAATTATTGATTAGTGTAGTGGACTAGAGGTGCCGCCATTTGAAGGTAAACACGTGTCGGGTTTGTTTTTGCGAAAAATGGCAATGGTATTTGATGAACAAGAAAACAATATGCTAGAGGATTTTAACAATTGGTATATGAGAAATATGGATACCGATTATAGAAATGTGAGTACGGACACTTGGGTTAAAAGTTTTGAATTATTCATATGCCAAAAGGAGGAAACGTTGAAAGAGATAGAAAATCGGTTTAAAATCTTAACGGATAATATGTGGAATAGGGGTATTAGGCTGTCAAATGATGAATATCTATCAAAATTGACAACTGCATTACCTACTAAATGGAATGAGTTTATGGTTGAGCTAAAACAGAAAGATTTCTTTCCCGAGTTTTCTCCCCATCAGTTCTTTAATGAAATTAGAGCAGAGTGGTATAAAGAAGAAAAGAAAAAGAGGGAATTTTTGTCTGAGATGGAAAAGAATTTACATAGATTGGAGCTGGATGAACTTATTGAAGTTGATCGAAGAGTTTGTGGTTTTCTTGCAACAAAGAGTATTCTGAAATATGATATCAAAAGGAAATGTTATATTGATGATAATATGAATCCTTTTGACTTTGTTAAACTCTTTCGTGCAGGAATCGACAAGATGGAAACAAAGGATACGCCAAAGATTGAAGAATCTGTAGAGTTTGGATCTTCAAGCTCAGCATCAGAATGTTCAAAATGTGACAACTTGAAAACCGATAATGACAAACTTGTCAAAGATGCGGAAAGTTTGGCATTGGAGATCAAGAAGTTGAGAGATATGAAGCAAGCTGATGATAAACAGATTCTTATGGTTCAAGAAAATTGCAAAAACCTGAAAGCTGAAAATGACAAACTGTTGGTTGGTTTGAACAGTTTGACATTTGAAAACAAGAAATTGAAAGAAAAAGAAAAGGAATTTGAAGAGAAAATTAAGAATTTTGAAATTGAAAAAGCAAAAAGTGAAAAAGAATTTCAAAATCAACTGAAAATTCTTGAAGATGGGAGAAATGTTTTTAGCCAAAACAACATTGAAAAACAGAAAATGATAAATTCCCATCTTCAGAAAATCATTAAACTTGAAAAAGAAGGTGAATGTGCTCGAAAGAAAATCAAAGAGCTAGAAAAGGAGTTTGGAAGCAAAAAGAAATCGTCAGAAGATGAGGATTTCTGGATAAAGCTTGAAAACAAAAACCTGAAAGCGAATGAATCAAAATTTCAGGAGCAGATAAAAGTTTTGATGAATGAAAAATCTGTTCTTGAAAATTTGAAAAATCAAAATGAGAAAACAATCAAGTCTCATTTTGGGAGGATATCTCAGCTTGAAAGTGAAGCTGAGAATTTAAGGAACAAAATTGATGAACTTGAGAAGAAATTGATAGGTTTTGTGACTAAATCAGATAGTTTGAAGTTTCCCTGTCCAAAACCAATCAATTCAGTTCCGATAAGTGAAAAAGTAACAAATTTTGACAAAGTCAAAATTGAAGATTGTGATGAGAAAACTGATGATGAAAATGAGAAATTTTATTCAGCAGATGAGCCTGAGACTGAGTCTGATGCTGAAATTAAGAAAAAGAAAATAATTTCAAAATTAAGAGGAAAATTTCAGAAAACTGTTTTGCAATCAACTGAAAAGGGAGAATGTTCTAAGCAAAAACCTGGGAAAAAGATTGTAAAACAGAAACAAAAATTTAAAAATAAAGAAAGAAACTCATCAGTACAATCATCCAATCAAAAGAAAATATTACAAAAGGTAGAGAATGAAAATTCAAAACTTGTTGGGTGCAGGAAAGACCATAGTGCTAAAGCGCCAAATCAAGCAGAGTTGAGGAAGGAGTATCACTAAGCCAAACAATGCTTTGATCTGAGCGTTTGGACTAAAAATGGTGATAGGTACGATAACAGAGTGTGCTACAGCTGCGGCTATCATGGACACATTGCTGTTAACTGCCGGTATTGGAGTTATGAGACCAGGAGGTGCTTTAATTGCAACATCAAAGGTCACATTGCCAGAGATTGCCCAAGGAAATCAAATGAAAGATTGAGGGTTAATTCTCCGAAAACGGCAAAGATTCCAGTCAAAGTCAAGCCCCAGGAACAGAAGGTTTTGAAACCTAAAGTTCAAGAACAGTCAACTCAAGAAACGAAAGTGAAGCTTTCGCAGGGGCAGAAAGACAGACTGAGGAAAAAGAGGAAAAAGGCGAGAGAGTATCTCGAGAAGATTTTGTCCTCGGGTTCACCGGACAAAAAGATTAAAAGTTCTGATGAATCAACTCCCTCAGCTGCAAAAACAAGCAAAAAGAATTCATCAGATACAAATCTGGGGACAAAAGAGGAGAAGAAAAAGGAGAAGGTCGGCGATGAATCTGACAGATTAAAGTCGGACAAGCCACCTTCAGGCAATGATTCTGGTTCGTTAAAACCAGGGGAGCCTTTGGTTGAGGTAAAAAAGGAGAATTCAGGTTTAGCAATGGATGATGCAAATTTTCCACCATTGTTGAACAAGAATTCGAAATCACCCAAGGACCGTCAGGCTTGGGTGAATCTGTTTAAATGAAAAACCTGACTTGCCGGAGATCCCAAATTGGTAATCGTGGATCAGGAATCGGCATCTTTCTAGTGTTTGAAAAGTTTGTTTGAAAGATTTTGAATAGTGTTTGAATGTTTACAGGTGAGAGGACTACGCCGGAGCTTACAGGTTGGTAAGTGCGAAGCAGGAATCGGCATCCTGATTGGTAAAATGGTGATGTAGACGTAACATTCCTACAAGTGGTATTGTGTGCTTTTGCAAGTGGTTATTTTTACAATTGGCTTAGAGATTGCTTGATTGCAAATGGTAAATCAGGGACATTAAGTTGTACTTGATTTACTACATATGGGTAAAAGATAGACAAGATGATGAACCACATCCCCGAACTTAAAAATGATAAACCTACAAGTGGTTTTTATCAACACAAACTCATTTTCCGGAAAAATCATTTTGATTAAAACAAACTTAAATGTTTTGAAATCATTATGGGAAAATAGTTTGTTGTGAGGGGGAGTTCTGATTGTTTTTGCACAAGAATGGTGAATTGAAGTAATTCACATAATGTTGTCATATTTTTTTGTATAGTTGGTTTTCAATTTTTCCTCGGAAAATCAAAATTGAAACATATTTTGATTTTAGGGGGAGTAAGAAAATTTTGAAAAATTTAAAAAAAATTGAAACATTGAAAATGAGTTTTTTTGCAAAAAGAGGAGATGATAGTACATTGGTGGACTTTCACAGCATGCTAGAGATTTGTAAATTCAAAAATGTTTTAAACAAGTCTTACTAATGATGTGTCAGTAGACTTCGCACAGTTAGTAAATTGTATTCGAGATATAAACCTAAAATCAAACTTACTTATTTTGTGGGGAACACTACTTGGATATATAGGTAACCCCTGAAATCTCGTTTGAAAGGTTTCTTATTTTGAAATATTAGGTTCTTATACTCAAATGATGTCTGGGGTATTATTCCGGGACTTCTGCTGAACGGTGGTTCTGACCTAGTCCCTGGCTAATACTTGCTTCAATATGCTTGAAACATAGCATAAAGCCCTCAGCTGATTAGACAATAAAATTGATGATCAGTTGTTGTAGCTGAAAAGATCCTCTAAAGGGGACACACTGCTAAGTCGAAACTGATATCTCTCTGCTGAACGGAAGTTCTGACCTGAGATCCCTCAGTCTTCGCATTTTTCCCCTAATTTATATACAGATATCATTTGTAGTATACTTACCTGTAAATCAGAATATTGAGATCTGGATACGGGAGTATATTCAAGAGGTGGGACACTCAAATAAGTCTAAGTTCTAAAACATTAAATACGTATCTTGAATCAATTGAAAATTTGTGTAGAGGTTTAAGTGGACAACAATACTGACAATCAGAACTAAATTTGTTTTTAACATTTGCTGATTAATCAAGATCAACGGTGTTGGTGATATGTCTCAAAAAACCGATATGATCACAATCTCTCAAAAATAGTGTTCATTTTTGTATTTCATTAAATTCAAAAATCCAAAAATATTGTATTTTTGTTTGATATTTGAAAACTTCAAAAAGATTTTCGACAACAGAGTGTGAAGAACTGATTTTCGACATTTCAAGTGTAAAACATGTTGAACTTGTGGTTTGGGAGAGAGTGTGAAATTGTGAAGATTTGAAATGCAAAATTGGTTCATTAACTTGATGACTAAGTTGAATGGTAACCTACAATTTGATCTTCATAGTTTTTCTTATACGATTAGTTAATTCATTAAGTTGAATTACAAATTGTGTTGTTTTGTGATAGTGTATTTGAGTATTGCAGGTTTCTGATCCTGTTGTTACGGATAGCCAGGAGACTCATCAGAACCAGAGAAGATTGTTAGTGCAGTTGTCTGTCGACTACATCTTTGTTCGAGTCTTAGAGAGAGAGAAAGACAAGTTGTTACGAGTTTCACTACGAGATTGACTACGGCAATATCCAAGGGGGAGATTGTTGATGCATATTTTGTCTATCGCCTTCGTCAATCCGAGTCGTAGTGAAAAGCCGGAAGGAATCAATCGCATAATGTCATATTTAGTTAGAAATGGCAAGGTGGCAAACTTGTAATTAATGAGAACTTTCATTAAGTTGCCTTGACCATATAAATAGGGGATTATGTCACTAGTTTAGTAAGACTTTTGGAGATTTTGATAGAAGAGTTGGAGAAGACTTGGAGAAGACTTTCTAGAGAGAGAAAGTAGAGAGAGAAAGTTGTATATTTGTGATTCTTGTATCGTTCTTGTCAAATTTAGCAATGGAATCACATTAGTAGTACGTTATCGTGTGTTCGGTCACGTTCGTTCATGGATTCCGCACGTGAAACGTTCGTTACGCAATCGAACGGTGTCAAAACCGATCCTACAGTATATCAGTGAACTATCACAACACGCTAAAGAATTGTAAAGTTAAAAGTGATAAACAATCTTACTGCGGATGTGTCAGTAGGTTTTCGCACAATTAGTAAGTTGAAACGAGATATAAACCTAAATTCGAACTTGCTTAATTCGTGGGTAACTATTCTTGGATATATGGGTAACCCTCGAAATCTTGATTGAAAGGTCCTGTATTCTGAGATACTAGGTCTTTATGCTCAGTGATATCTAGGGTATTATTCCGGGACTTCTGTTGTATGGAAATACTGACCTAGTCCCCGAATAATACTTTCTGCAAAATGCTTTGAAATATAAGCTCGCCCTCAGCAATCTGATTAAACAATAAAATTGATAATCTTTGCTGTTGTAATAAAAGATCCTCTAAAGAGGACCCACCAAAAGTCGAAGCCGTCATCTCTCTGCGTATACGGAAGTATCGACCTGAGCTCTCACGGCCCTCGCACATTACCCCTTTACAGATATCATTTGTGGTATACTCACCTGTAAGACTGAATATTGGAATCTGGATATAGGAGTATATTCAAGTGGAGTGATACACAATTAAGTTTTAGTTTCTAAAACATTAATATCGTATCTCGAATCAATTGAAATTTGTGTGAAAATTTAAGTGGACAAACATACTGACAATCTAGGTAAATTGTTTAGAACTTAAAATGTTTAAAGCTTAACGGTGTTAGTGATATGTTTCATAACTGATATGATCCTCTTGCACAAACTCACAAAAATATTATCTGTCAATATTTCGTTTCTGCAATTAGTTTTATTAAAAAATTCAAAAAGATTTTTGGTGTGTTTTAGCATAAATTTAAAAAAAGTCAAAAAGAGTTTCGACAACTGGTGTTGAGATGCTGATTTTCGAAATTCAAAGTGCTAAACTTGAAGATTTGGTTTGGGAGAGTATATGTGAAGCTGGTAAATTTATTTGATAAGAGCCAGTAAAAGATCCTGAATGTAAAATCATTAATATAGTTTCTGGTACAAGTTTCTAAAAAGTTTGAAGGTTTAATCTTTTAATAGAAACTTATGGTTGGGTAGAGATTATGTAGGACTTGAGCCAGGTGACGATTCTGTGCTGAAGTGCTAGGTTACGATCTAAGAATGAAGTTGTGAATTCCAGACTACGATCCCAGCTGTTTGAGAGGGGGAGTCTGAAGACACCGTGTCAACATTCGAGAGAGAGGAGTTTGTTGATGATGAATAAAGAGAACGAGGATTCTTGAAATGACAGATATTTCAAAGGAAGATTGAAGACTGATAAAGACTGTAGATTGACATTTGTGAAGACTCGAAGACTCCGTCAACATCCGAGGGGGAGTTTGTTGGTGCACTTACGTCTGTCGACTACGTCTTACATCGAGTCTTAAAGTTGGACAGATCAGACATGAAACGAAATCCTAGAAACACTAGTTTGTAACAGGTTCGCTTATGTATACACATCTAGGTTTGCTTTTGTGTCACAGTCTAGGTCAGGTTCGCTTTTTAGTCAAGTGATGAGATCCGCTCTTGTGTCATGTTATAGGTCCGCTTATACGTGCATGTACGTATAAGCGAACCCAACTCATCTATATATAGGGGTCTTTAAAGCGAACCTGTAACATATAGTTGAAGGTGTTTTTCTTCCGACAAGCCACGAAGTGCTGTCGAAGTGCTGTCTGAACGTGTAATCGAGTTATTGATCAATAAAACATCAAGATTAAAGTGAATCTAGCTAGAATAGCACCAAATCATTAGTTTCCGCCTCTTGATTTGGATAGGAATTTCTCTGATCGACTCAAACAGGGCCGAACGCGATCCTACAACCTAGAACTAAACTAAGGAAACCCTTATCTGTCAAAGTTGCTACTTGTAGACCTCTTGTGCTCGATTCTGCTATTCGTGGTTGTCAATTGAACCTCGATAACCATCTTTTTCCTATTGACCTCACACCGATGCAACTTGGGAGTTTCGACATTATCATTGGGATGGATTGGTTAACCAAACATCATGCCAAGGTTGTTTGTCTCGACAAGATCGTTCGTGTTCCTCTTTCGTCTGGCGATGTCCTTGAGGTTCGTGGCGAGAAACCATCTGTTGGTTTGAAACGCATGTCGTGTACGAAAGCCCGAAGCTATTTACGAAAAGATATGTTGCTTTCCTGGCACATGTCACCGAGGAGAAGGGCAAGAACAAGAGTATTCAGGATATTCCGATTGTTCGGGATTATCCATAGGTGTTTCCTAGTGAACTGCCTGGTTTGCCTCCAGTTCGTCATCCGACCGAGTTATTCACCTTGGGGCGCTCCTGTCCTCTTTGTGAAAACGAAAGATGGATCTTTTCGAATGTGTATCGATTATCGTGAGCTTAACAAGCTTACCAACAAGAATCGATAACCCCAACCTCGAATCGATGATCTCTTTGATCAGCTGCAAGGTGTTACTTGTTTTTCCAAGATCGATCTGCGTTCTGGGTATCATCAACTTCGTGTTCTTGAAGAAGATATTCCCAAAACTACTTTCCTCACGAGATATGGGCATTACAAATTCACTGTCATGCCTTTTGGTTTGACGAATGCCCCAGCTATCTTCATGGACTTAATGAATAAGGTCTGTAAACCTTATTTAGACAAGTTCATCATTGTGTTCATCGACGATATTCTTGTTTATTCAAAGTCTCGAGCCGATCATAAGCAACACCTTCGTTTGACATTGGAACTCCTGAAGAAGGAACAACTTTTTGCTAAATTCTCCAAGTGTGAATTCTGGCTTAAAGAAGTTCAGTTTTTGGGTCATATAGTCAACGAGCAGGGTATTCATGTGGATCCTTGCAAAATTGTAGCAATTAAGGATTGGAATACACCAACGACACCCACAGAGATTCGTTCTTTTCTTGGTCTTGCTGGATATTATCGACGGTTTATTTCGAATTTCTCGAAGATTGCAGTTCCACTCACTGCTTTGACTCAGAAGAATAAGCCTTTTGAGTGGGGACCCAAACAAGAAGAAGCGTTCCAAACGCTGAAACAGAAGCTTTGTGATGCTCCTGTTCTATCTTTGCCCGATGGGAACGATGATTTCGTTGTCTACTGCGATGCGTCCAACTTAGGCCTTGGTTGCGTTCTTATGCAACGAGGTAAAGTCATTGCATATGCGTCAAGAGAGCTGAAAGTTCACGAGAAAAACAACACAACTCATGATCTTGAGTTAGGAGCTGTGGTTTTCGCTCTTAAAATCTGGAAACACTATCTTTATGGCATGAAGTGTGTGGTTTTCACGGACCACAAAAGTCTCCAGCACATTCTTAATCAGAAAGAGCTAAACATGAGGCAACGACGTTGGGTTGAACTCCTAAACGATTACGATTGCGAGATTCGCTACCATCCTTGTAAGGCGAATGTCGTAGCCGATGCGCTTAGTCGAAAGGAGCGAGTCAAGCTTCATTCTGTTTGAACTCTATCTGATTTTCAAACTCGTGTCCTTCAAGCTCAGCAATTTTGTGTTTCACAAAGTTTGATGAGGTAAGGAATTACCACGTCAACTTGAGCTTAAGCTCGAAGCGAAGGACGATGGTTTGCTCTACTTCAAGGATCGTTTGTGGATTCCAAAAAAAGACGAGCTTCGCACTTTAGTGATGGACGAATCTCATAAGTCTCGATATTCTATCCATCCTGGTGCTGATAAAATGTACAAGAATCTTCATACTCGTATTGGTGGCCTGGTATGAAGAAGGATATTGCCTTGTATGTATCAAAATGCCTAACTTGTCTCAAAGTCAAGGCTGAACATCAACGACCTTCTGGTTTACTTGTACAACCAGAGATACCGGTTTGGAAGTGGGAGAACATTGCGATGGATCTCCTCACTAAATTACCGCGTACTTCTAAAGGTCACGATGCTATATGGGTTGTTATCGATCGATTAACAAAGTCAGCTCATTTTATTCCAATTCGCGAGGATTTATCTGCTGATAAACTTGCAAAGATTTATGTTGATGAGATTGTATCTCGACATGGTGTTCCTTTGGACATCATATTAGATCGTGATGCTCGATTTTCATCTCATTTTTGGAAGACCATGCAATATGCTATGGGAACCCAACTAAATCTAAGCACTGCTTATCATCCCCAAATAGATGGACAATCTGAGAGGACGATTCTAACTTTGGAGGATATGCTTAGGGCATACGTGATAGACTTTGGTGGTAACTGGAATTCTCATCTGCCATTGATCGAGTTCTCTTACAACAACAGTTATCATGCTAGCATCAATATGGCACCAATCGAAGTTCTCTACGGTTGAAAATGTCCTTCACCTGTCTGTTGGAATGAGATCGGTGAAGCTCAGCTTACTAGACCTGACCTCATTCTTGAAACGATAGACAAAATCAAGAAAATTCGCGATAATCTTGTGACAGCTAGAAACCGTCAAAATAGTTATGCGGATATGCGACGCAAGCCCTTAGAATTTCAAGTCGGAGACCTTGTCCTACTCAAGGTGTCACCTTGGAAGGGAGTGGTGAGATTTGGAAAGAAAGAAAAACTTGCACCTCGATATGTTGGACCATTTAAGATTGTTGAAAAAATTGGAAAGGTTGCCTATCGACTAGAGTTACCTCCAGAGCTTGGAAATATTCATCCAACTTTTCACGTGTCTAATTTGTGAAAGTGTTTAGCTGATGCTGATCTTCACATTCCTCTCGACGAGATTCAAGTTGATGAAATGTTAATGGACTGTGCAGCCAACAGTTGAAGAACAAACGAATTCGATTGGTCAAAGTTCGCTAGGAATCCAAACGTGGCCTAGAGTTTACTTGGGAATGTGAGGACCAAATGAAGGCGAAATATCCGCAATTGTTCTCACAAGTTTCCTCAGTTAAAATTTCGGGACGAAATTTCCTAAAGTAGGGGAGACTGTGACAACTGTGCTCTGTAATCGATGTATAATGTAAAACAATGTTAAGTATCAATAAAACAATGTGCTTTGGTGTTATTATATGTGTTTTGGTGTTATTATGTGTGTATTTGTGTTTGATGATTTTACGATTTGATTCGATTCCGATTTCAAGCTTTAAATCATTTTCTAGAAGGTTATACGCAAACTGGTGCGTAAACTCAGTCAGCATAACGCAACAAACACTCCCGAATAGAGACATAGGCTTAACATACCTTAAATAACCTCCTCATATCTTAGAAATAAGTTTTGGATGGTTTGGTGTGTCAAAATCAAGTTTGTTCGATCACATGGACTATTTATGTCAAACTGCGAAACTATACCGATTTGTATAGTAACGAATGTTCCGGAACTTGATCATAAGTTAAACATACCCTAAATATCCTTTACATAGCTTAGAAATAGGCTCTGAGGAGTTCGGTATGCTAAAATAAACTTATTTGATCAATAAGGACTAACAACGTCAAAAAGTGCATAAGTTTGCATTTTCGCGCACATAATTGTGTTCATCGACGATATTCTTGTTTATTCAAAGTCTCGAGCCGATCATAAGCAACACCTTCGTTTGACATTGGAACTCCTGAAGAAGGAACAACTTTTTGCTAAATTCTCCAAGTGTGAATTCTGGCTTAAAGAAGTTCAGTTTTTGGGTCATATAGTCAACGAGCAGGGTATTCATGTGGATCCTTGCAAAATTGTAGCAATTAAGGATTGGAATACACCAACGACACCCACAGAGATTCGTTCTTTTCTTGGTCTTGCTGGATATTATCGACGGTTTATTTCGAATTTCTCGAAGATTGCAGTTCCACTCACTGCTTTGACTCAGAAGAATAAGCCTTTTGAGTGGGGACCCAAACAAGAAGAAGCGTTCCAAACGCTGAAACAGAAGCTTTGTGATGCTCCTGTTCTATCTTTGCCCGATGGGAACGATGATTTCGTTGTCTACTGCGATGCGTCCAACTTAGGCCTTGGTTGCGTTCTTATGCAACGAGGTAAAGTCATTGCATATGCGTCAAGAGAGCTGAAAGTTCACGAGAAAAACAACACAACTCATGATCTTGAGTTAGGAGCTGTGGTTTTCGCTCTTAAAATCTGGAAACACTATCTTTATGGCATGAAGTGTGTGGTTTTCACGGACCACAAAAGTCTCCAGCACATTCTTAATCAGAAGGAGCTAAACATGAGGCAACGGCGTTGGGTTGAACTCCTAAACGATTACGATTGCGAGATTCGCTACCATCCTTGTAAGGCGAATGTCGTAGCCGATGCGCTTAGTCGAAAGGAGCGAGTCAAGCTTCATTCTGTTTGAACTCTATCTGATTTTCAAACTCGTGTCCTTCAAGCTCAGCAATTTTGTGTTTCACAAAGTTTGATGAGGTAAGGAATTACCACGTCAACTTGAGCTTAAGCTCGAAGCGAAGGACGATGGTTTGCTCTACTTCAAGGATCGTTTGTGGATTCCAAAAAAAGACGAGCTTCGCACTTTAGTGATGGACGAATCTCATAAGTCTCGATATTCTATCCATCCTGGTGCTGATAAAATGTACAAGAATCTTCATACTCGTATTGGTGGCCTGGTATGAAGAAGGATATTGCCTTGTATGTATCAAAATGCCTAACTTGTCTCAAAGTCAAGGCTGAACATCAACGACCTTCTGGTTTGCTTGTACAACCAGAGATACCGGTTTGGAAGTGGGAGAACATTGCGATGGATCTCATCACTAAATTACCGCGTACTTCTAAAGGTCATGATGCTATATGGGTTGTTATCGATCGATTAACAAAATCAGCTCATTTTATTCCGATTCGCGAGGATTTATCTGCTGATAAACTTGCAAAGATTTATGTTGATGAGATTGTATCTCGACATGGTGTTCCTTTGGACATCATATTAGATCGTGATGCTCGATTTTCATCTCATTTTTGGAAGACCATGCAATATGCTATGGGAACCCAACTAAATCTAAGCACTACTTATCATCCCCAAATAGATGGACAATCTGAGAGGACGATTCTAACTTTGGAGGATATGCTTAGGGCATACGTGATAGACTTTGGTGGTAACTGGAATTCTCATCTGCCATTGATCGAGTTCTCTTACAACAACAGTTATCATGCTAGCATCAATATGGCACCAATCGAAGCTCTCTACGGTTGAAAATGTCCTTCACCTGTCTGTTGGAATGAGATCGGTGAAGCTCAGCTTACTAGACCTGACCTCATTCTTGAAATGATAGAAAAAATCAAGAAAATTCGCGATAATCTTGTGACAGCTAGAAACCGTCAAAATAGTTATGCGGATATGCGACGCAAGCCCTTAGAATTTCAAGTCGGAGACCGTGTCCTACTCAAGGTGTCACCTTGGAAGGGAGTGGTGAGATTTGGAAAGAAAGAAAAACTTGCACCTCGATATGTTGGACCATTTAAGATTGTTGAAAAAATTGGAAAGGTTGCCTATCGACTAGAGTTACCTCCAGAGCTTGGAAATATTCATCCAACTTTTCACGTGTCTAATTTGTGAAAGTGTTTAGCTGATGCTGATCTTCACATTCCTCTCGACGAGATTCAAGTTGATGAAATGTTAATGGACTGTGCAGCCAACAGTTGAAGAACAAACGAATTCGATTGGTCAAAGTTCGCTAGGAATCCAAACGTGGCCTAGAGTTTACTTGGGAATGTGAGGACCAAATGAAGGCGAAATATCCGCAATTGTTCTCACAAGTTTTCTCAGTTAAAATTTCGGGACGAAATTTCCTAAAGTAGGGGAGACTGTGACAACTGTGCTCTGTAATCGATGTATAATGTAAAACAATGTTAAGTATCAATAAAACAATGTGCTTTGGTGTTATTATATGTGTTTTGGTGTTATTATGTGTGTATTTGTGTTTGATGATTTTACGATTTGATTCGATTCCGATTTCAAGCTTTAAATCGTTTTCTAGAAGGTTATACGCAAACTGGTGCGTAAACTCAGTCAGCATAACGCAACAAACACTCCCGAATAGAGACATAGGCTTAACATACCTTAAATAACCTCCTCATATCTTAGAAATAAGTTTTGGATGGTTTGATGTGTCAAAATCAAGTTTGTTCGATCACATGGACTATTTATGTCAAACTGCGAAACTATACCGATTTGTATAGTAACGAATGTTCCGGAACTTGATCATAAGTTAAACATACCCTAAATATCCTTTACATAGCTTAGAAATAGGCTCTGAGGAGTTCGGTATGCTAAAATAAACTTATTTGATCAATAAGGACTAACAACGTCAAAAAGTGCATAAGTTTGCATTTTCGCGCATATCTTACGTTCTGAATATATCCGGACACCCAAAAATTTATGTAATCATTCAAATATTTTATTTTAGTGATTGGCATGATAAAATTTCATTGGTCTCTTAATTTGGATCGTTTTTGCGTTCGTTACGACTTCCGTTGTAATTAACCAAATAACGCAACCTTACGACCACATGAACCGACATCCGAGATGTTTTTGAGCATATTTTAAGTTCCCTATACTTTAACTTCATTTTAGAGCCTTGAAATGAGGTAACGGGGCTTAAAAGTGTCAAAAATGCATCGAAAACCATGTTTCTAAGCTGTAGGGACTAAAACTGCAAATATGTCATAGTTACTAGGCGGGCCGCGTAAGTTGAAGGGTATTCCTACGCGTGGAGCGACAGCCTGTCAGATAGAAACATTGCACCGGGTCATTTGGGCTTGTTTTTGACGCTTTTGGCAGCTGATTTAGCATACTTTGGGCATGTTTTGATGGTTTTTATCATACCCCTTGTATTCCAAAACCACTAACCCACATGTATGGCTTAGATCGTTCCCTCTTTAGCAAGAAACGATCCAAACGGTTTTGCGAAAACTATATAAAGCCATGCTCTCCTCCCATTTCTACTCACCCTTGATCTGATTTCTCTAAGTTGAAGTTACAATACTTCATACCTGAGATTTTAAGATCAAGTTCTCCCTAGCTTGGACCCTTTATAAGCTTCTTTCGTTCTTTTATCGCTTTTCGAGCGTGAAAGTCAAACAGTGTTTGACTTTCTGCTTTGACCATGAGTTGGTCAACACAAAGTTCGTTTGAACTTCACAACGTGAGCGTAATCACGATGGTTATAGTCCTTAATGACTATACCTACAGATTACCATGTTGACTAGGCGTAGTGACGAGTCGTAGTTTCGGTCAAAATGCGCATTTATGCGTATTTTGCAACCAAACTACTCTTGGTATCAAAACACTTTGTTTTGATATCAAAACCTGTTTTCTAACTTAGTTAAGCATGCTTTAACATGCTTAGCTCGTCACTTTTAGTTTAGTGCTTGTTTAGACGTCTCAAATGCGCATTTGCGCGAACGACGCGTTAAAGTTGCGTAAGCTACCTTAATGGGTCGTAACGGGTCGAAAGCACTTAGATTAGGTTCCGATTTAGAATGTAGGCTTTGTTAAACCATATCACATGAGTTCCAATACTCATTTGGTTTACAAGACCTCATTCTGTCCGATCTTCCGATTTAGGTGTCGATTTATTTACAAGTGATTCGATTATTAGGTGTTGCTTGAGTTTCCTTGGTTTGATTGAGCTTGTTGAGTTCTTTAGATTGAGGATACTTTGCACTTCAATGTGAGTACATAGTTCCCCTATTTTGCTGTTTTCAATTGTTTTGGGGTGATTCATATGTGTTAAACGATTTTCGAGGTTTAAACGATGGTTTTGAAAGCGATTAAAATTGTTTATATTAAATTCATAACGATTTCGATAAAATGAACAAACTTGTTGGTTGTAATTACATAACGAATGACATTCATTAGCATTGATCAAGCCGACCAGTATTAGGTTATTGTACCATAGGATCTGACAAATCCCGTTATCAGACTTCACCAATGGTTATGTGTGGGGGTTATGTAGGTAACGACCGAATCTGATGATTGTTAACTTACCCTTTGGTGGTTTGTTAATGCGAGTTTTGAGATAGTCGAGTCACGAAGGTTTGAATGTTATTAGCGAGACGACCATAAGTAGATTAACAATTAAAATGAAAACGATTTTGGGACGAGTTAAACGATTTGATACGACTTAAACGAGATAAACGAATTGGATAAACGATTTGGTTTTGGGTAGTGATTAGGTAATGGGACGGGTATAGCATGACAAAAGCATGGTAGATATGCCGATGGTACATCTTATATATAAGTGCTTTTATCATATTACATTTCATGTCATTATTTAGTTCACTTGGGAAACGATTTTGAAACGATGTCACACAACGAGGATTTCGATATAATACAAACCATACGAGTTTTATTAACGAGTTTTTACGAGATGTTTTACGAATTGGTTTACTAAAACAAACGTTTTGGGGGTTAAGAATCATGGCTACGAGATTTTATAAACAATAACCAACTTGATTTGAGTTGGTTAATCATGTTGCAATACACTTTTCAAAATGAGGTTTGTATTTTGACTCTTGTAGTCTAACGAGGTACTGCAACATATAAACGAGCCATGAATCCGATACTCTTATAAAACCTATGTGCTCGCCAGCATTTCTTGCTGACTTTATTTTTACATATGTTCCAGGTGGTGTTGCTTGATGTTGATTGCTAGGAAGCTTGAGTCACATAGGATCTGGACGTGGCCGTAGTGACATAAAAACAATGTTAGAGGATATGTAACTTGTTTGTTTGGTTTTAAGACAACGTACATTACTTAATAATTCAATAAAACGAAACCTTTGTATCCATGGTTGTGAAACAATAATTCTGTTACAACACTCCGCGACGTTTCCGCCGCGGTTTCGTTGTTTTGACGCGGTCGGGGTGTAACAATTTGAATATATGGTGTCGGCTGATTGGATGCTGGATCCAAGAAACAAGCTAGGATGAAGCTTAGAAACTCACCTAGTTAATTATCTATTTTGAACAATACTTGGATGTTTTGTAATCCATATTTGTGGTTGTGAAACTTGTTTAGACAATGTAATGAATTCGGTTAATCTCTATATTGAAACCACTAGTGTTATGGAAACTCTTGAGTAATCTGAACACTTAGTGCCGCACCCCGATGTTTCCGCCATTGGTTGTGTCACACCCCGAAATTTATCAGAGCTGGCGTGACTGGACTGGTATCTTCATTGCACAGCGGAAGCAAATAAGCAAAGACTTTCTAGAGTTTGAACGCCACTAAGTACTCGACTCCACATGGTTCTCCTATTCCAACTGTGCCTTGTCTTAGAAATGCAACCTGAGAAAGAAACATGCGAAAAAGTCAACATAAAGTTGAGCGAGTTCATAGTTTGTTTGTAAAAGATTTGAAATAAATCTTTTGAATAACCGGTTTGTGAGATAATATTGAGAAAACGAATTTAGAAATCATTTTCTTGCCAAGTTATATGGAAACTTTGCGTTTGTAACGCATTGTGTTCTTAAAACCATGTATTTGTAAACTCTTGTATTTGTAATGTTCGTATAACCGTCAATGCCCACCCTGACTTTGACTCCATGCCCGAGTAATCCTATGCTTTGAATTTGTATAAAAACATGGTATTTAATTTGTATAAATCAAGTATTTCTATAAGTATGTATGTCCCTGGTATGTAGCAATAAGGAAAAAGAGATCACCAATGGGTTGCAAAGCCAGTGGTATGTGTGAAGTGATGCAGGAAGACTCAAACCTAGCAGATTTCGTACCAGGCTTCCGGCTGGAAGACATAGTCACCACATGGCCCATTCTGCGGACTCATGGATGGGGCTCGCTACACCCAAATAGATCTATCACTCATGTCCCTCGGTCCTACGATGAGGATTAATGGCCTTAAGTATCCACCTACCCACTCACATGATCTATGTAGTATGCCCTCCTTACGCTAACAATACCATGTATAAAAATGTCTTAAATAATTGTAACATGTAATTTTACCCCAGCCACTAAGGCTGAACCTCCCCAGCCTCTAAGGCTAAACCTCCCCAGCCTCTAAGACTGAACCTCCCTAGCCTCTAAGGCTAAACCTCCCTAGCCTCTATGGCAGACTCCCCAGTCTCTCTATATTATCACCCGACGATCCATCCCTAGTCATGAAAATCATTCACATTTCGATAATACGCATTTGTATTGTAAAAACAGGTATATTTAGTATAATCCATTCATAACATGTTTCAGAAATATGAGTCTTTGTTCGTTCAAAAACTTTGTATGTTCTTGCAAAACGTGCATGTCTTCCACCCCGAAAACATTTATAAAAATGTAAAACCGTAAAAAGGTGGGGTTATGAACTCACCTGAATTTCCATGTGCAAAGCTAGCTAATTACGACTTCGTGATGTCGTTTCCAAGACTTGACTTGCTAGCGTGCATTCTACAATATTCCTAACACGGAATATCTTATAAGTTTCTAAATAAACGCAGTAACTAGACTACGTGTTATCGAGCTCTACCCTATCGTTAATTGAATGATTCGACGGTAAGTTGTTAACTTAATTAAAATGACTAAGTTATACGTGCTAAGTCTCGTTTGATACCGATAATAATTTACTAAGTCAAGGAAGTGCTTGGTTTTTGAGAAATTCGACATATATAAATATTTATACAAAAATATCAATATATCGACAAAATAATGTTAGTCGCCTCGAGAAGTCGTACGCGTCTAAAAAGGTTGTTTATATGAAAATAGCATATAACTATCTCGTTCGTTGAAATGTATGCTACATAATGTGCTGTTTAGGCGTTTTGTAATAAATATAAAAGTTATATTTATAAAAGATTTATCGAGTCGTTGCATGTTTCAAATAAAGATATACTATATTTATTCTTGTAAATGAGTATGAGTTGCTTGAGGTTCGAAATAAATACAAAACTATATTTATTTTATAAAAGAACTCGTATTGTTTTGTTTGATACGTGAAGTAAATATACGAACTTTATTTATTTTTATAATGAATTCATGTTGTTCGATAATTGAAATAAATATATAAACTATATTATTTTGATAAAGCGAATTCGTGTCGTTTGGACTTTGAAATAAATATGTACATTATATTTATTCTTATAAAAGAAGTCGTGTTGTGCGTTAACGGAAATAAGTATATAACTATATTTATTATTAGATAAAAAATCCGTATTTGGATATTTGATATAAATACATAACTTATATTTATTTTTATAAACTAGTTGTCGAAGTTTCGAAGTTCAGCATAAATGTAACAACTATCCTTATTGTCGGAAATAGTATCCGAATCGTCGTTTTTGTATGTTGTAAAAGTGTTGTCGAAAGTATGGTTACACTTGTATTTGTTTTTATAAAAAAAATCACTTGAATACAATGGTTCGTTTTATAATAAAACGCGTTTGTTTTTACGGATTTTCTCGAAAAACGGGCAGAGTTTCCTCTGTTTTTGGACGCCCCAGACAACACAAGTTGTCGTTATTTTCAAAATTCAACCAATTACTCACAATATACTCAATATATATGATTTTGTCAAATGTATAAAGATGTAAAGTATATTCAAATAGATTGGTTCGAGCTCGATTAACAAATGAACGTAAATAATAATAATCGTCATAAATCTGTTACCGAGTCTTCGCGTGTCGAAACGTCGTCCCATTTGACTGAGTTGACCGGATCAGCTCTTGTTGACTGAGTTGAGTCGAGTCGACTTGCACCGCACCAAAACCGAACCTGACCATGTTGACCGAGCCGTCGACCGTTTCACGTGCTGTTGACTATTTTGACTCGGGTTGACCGAGCACCAACTGTGGCCCGAACCTGCTGCTTTGACCGAGACCTGTTGTGTCGTGGCCCGAAATGAACAACTCAAACCAAAACTGTCCATGTATCACCGAACCCGAGCCAAGGCTGGAACATCATTACTTGAAGAAAGAAGGAGCGAAAATATAAGAGATAAATAAACAAGAGGTGAGAAACTCACCGGGAAGACGCCGCACGACAGCCGCCGGCTTGTCGACTCGTCCGGCCGTCGGAACAAATGAACGGCTTCGTCGTTTGGTGGTTACCAATGTCACTGTCAATATCATCTTTGACACCATCATCACGTCGCCGGAAAAGATCGACGCCGGCTCCGCCGGTCGTCGGATCTGAGTCAGAACAGGGGGTGGGTGTGAGGGTTGTTGCGCCGTCGCTGTTGCCGGAAATCGGCACCACCACCGCCGTAGGCGGCGGCGCCGTCACCATCTCCGCCTATTCGTCGCCGGTGATGAATTCCGGTGACCGGACTGTTCGTGAGAGAGAGAGCAGGCGAGCAGGGGGGTGTGGTTGGGTTGGGTCTTGCTTGTTTTTGATTTCTCTGTGTTTGTATGTAATAGAGAGAGGGGAGAGAAACAATTATAAAGTCTGTTTGTTGTTTGAAAACATAACTTGGAGGGGGAAAGGGGTTGTTTGGCTGTAACTATAATAGAGAGAGAGAAGACTTCATTTGTGTGAGTGTTTGTAAATGATCTGCAATAAAATGTGAGAGTACATGGATCTTATATAGAGATGTTGATATCTCAAGAGATCTTGTAAGGATTTTGACAAGATTTGGGTAAGATTTTATAGAGATTCTGTAAGATTTATAGGGATTTAGTAAGATCTTGTAGGATTTGTAAAGATCTCATGAAATCTTGTTAGGATTCTAATATATTATGTGCAGGTTTAGGCTTGTGTGTTTTGGGTTTGGGCCCAGGGCCCACTAGCCCATCTCGTGTGTAAGTGGCCTGTAAATCCTACGAGACCCGTTGTCAAAACCCTGAATTCCGTTTAACGTCAAAAGGTAAAATTTTAGTATTAAAATACATAAAATATGGTCGGTAGCCATTGTTTGCACGCCCGTTCGTCGATTACGGTAATAATCACGAAAAATTGTATCGCTGTCGTCTTTAATCCGCTTTTCGATCCGTTTTCGACTGTAGTCACTAAAACTAAATTATGAAGCTAAAATATATCGTAAAAATTTAATATTTGTCGGCGTTATCAGTATTTTGTTCGGCTTCAATCCGTTACCGTTTAATGTTTCACAGGCTTCTCTGTAAACCACCGTTCGCGCACTGTAAAGTCGGATAAACGTTCCTGGGCACTCCAAAGGCCTAATTAAGTTAATTTGTGCTGTAAACACTATTTATTATCACGTTTATCACTTGTTAATTACGTAATTAAGAGCCGTAAATTACCGGTTGTCACATTCTCCCCCTGTTATCGAAATTTCGTCCTCGAAATTTAGAATATGTTATCTCCTCAGAATTGTGTTGTTTGCAGGCAAGTCCGAATCATAACAAAGTGAATGACCGCGTAATCGAAACAAGACTTATTCGAATCATGTGAATTTAATGACATTCCTCAATAATAAGAACCCAACGGTTTAAAAGAAATGTGTTTCAAAAATTGATGTCAAAAGAAACAAGACATATAGGTACTGTCACTAATGTGACTAAGTTAACAGGGATCCAACAATGAACAGGAACTTCGACCAATCGAACTCCGTATGAACGTTCACAATAAGTAGATGAGTTCTAGAAGCAATAACATCCACTGGATGAACTTAATCAACAATCTCAAATGTATTAGTTTGCATGAAACGCTCGATCGTGATCAGTACAAGCTGCAAGTTATTCCGACGCCACAAGTAATCGTAGTGAATGAAACAATTCAATAATAGCGATGATCTGACCAATTCACCGTGTTTGAAGTCAAGCGAAAGTACAGTGAAGCAAATTTGAAAATTTGATTCAAACAACATCATAAGATTTTCAATTGAGGATGGAACATTAAAGAATTAATGTTTTCGATCGGAGATAAAGAAACGATAAATATCGTAAAATATCCGATCGATGTTGAAAGAACCGTTAGTAGGTACATTAGAATATGCAATGAATTTGGTGTACCATCGTCTTAACACACGATTGTGTTAAAACTGCTTTAATATAATAATTCAAAGCGGATTTAAAACAAATCAATAAATAAATATTTAAGTCCGTGCATGAGATATGTAAACCAGTTTAGCGCAAGCTTCAAATAAGTGAAAACACCACCACAAGGTGTCAAAGTCAACAAACAATTTAATGGAGTCGAATACCAAACAAGTTTACCACGAATCGGAATGAATGAAGTGCTCGTTAAAATTGATTTGAATATGATGCTCCCAATACATCATATGGTGTCTTGAATCGAATATGTGTAATGAACAAGTTCAAACAAACGAACTTGGTTTCGACGCAATCCGACAATAAATATATGTATCGACAAGAAAGACTTTCGGATGGTCACAATGAAAAACCATGTATGTAACTTGAAAAGAAAGGAATTTTCAAGAAAATGTGTTGACTCGATAACAAAAGAGCCAACAGTTACCATAATGCGAGTCATTCAAATCACAAATCAATAATTAGATCTAGCGAAATAATATTTGAACTTTAATGAAATGCTTTATTCGAAACGAAACCACATGCGTAACAAACGATGCATGCGTGACATATAAGTTTTCAAGAAATGAAGCAATGAGTATTCGCTATAATGAAAGAATTGATCGTGATACAATGACCATGTAAAGGAGTAGAGATGCGAAAATCTACTCACTAGATGCAAAAGTCGGAATTTCAATAAAGAAATTTAAGGACTTTACCTGGGGTTTCATGTGACGACCAGTTGTTAGGTGACATTACCATCGGATGTAGTACATAGCGTACTCGTCGTTATTGAGATAGGGGAAATGCGGAGAGATACTTCTTCTCCCTGGCGTGATTCGTGTCGTTGCAGGATCCCGTGACAAGTTGCCGTTTCCTGATCGTTAGTTCTCTTGCTGACAGGAATCTAGCGTCGTCGTCGAATTGCGCCATTGTGTCTTTTCAAAGGCCTCGCCTCGATAGTCGTATGTGTCGTACTTCAACCTCTGTTGATGTGTAGCTTAAGTTTCACGTATACCTGCGCACTAGCGTTTTGTTCCGCGTAGAATGTGATGTACCCCGACATCCGTTGACGTAAAATTTGAGTTCCATGTATTCTCGTGCACTAGCATTCGTTTCGTGTAGAATGTGATGTACTTCGACATCTGTTGACGTATAGTTTGAGTGCCATGTATTCTCGTGCACTAGGGTTTCGTTATGCGTAGGCTGCCTGCTCGGGAAGTTAAAATATCATAGACAATATGGATAATAGTGTGTGCCCGAGTTAATATTCGCGGTTCCTACGTGATGACCTTTAATGAACTTCAACATAAGTTTCTGAAGGTCTTAAATGCATGTTTCCTAAACTCTTAGAGTTTTGTGTACTATATGTAATCGTTTCGTGTATCGTGTGTAAAACACAACTTTAGCGTATGTTTGAAAACAAAATTTTGACTGTTTGTTTTTCGGCAACGGTTGGAGACCATGTTCGAGTACTAGGCATTTTGTATGTATTCAAAGTCTTAATAGTCTAAGTCCCAGATAAAGGTGAGGTTAGAGCCTAGGTATCTCTACAGATAACCCTATTCGCTTTAACCTATAGCTCTGATACCAATCTGTCACACCCCGAAATTTATCAGAGCTGGCGTGACAGGACTGGTGTCTTCATTGCACAGTGGAAGCAAATAAGTAAAGACTTTCTTGAATTTGAATGCAACTAAGTACTCGACTCCACATGGTTCTCCTATTCCAACTGTGCCTTGTCTTAGAAATGCAACCTGAGAAAGAAACATGCGAAAAAGTCAACATAAAGTTGAGCGAGTTCATAGTTTGTTTGTAAAAGATTTGAAATAAATCTTTTGAATAACCGGTTTGTGAGATAATATTTAGAAAACGAATTTAGTAATCATTTTCTTGCCAAGTTATATGGAAACTTTGTGTTTGTAACGCATTATGTTCGTAAAACCATCTATTTGTAAACTCTTGTATTTGTAATGTTCGTATAACCGTCAATGCCCACCCTGACTTTGACTCCATGCCCGCGTAATCCTATGCTTTGAATTTGTATAAAAACATGGTATTTAATTTGTATAAATCATGTATTTTTGTAAGTATGTATGTCCCTGGTATGTAGCAATAAGGAAAAAGAGATCATCAATGGGTTGCAAAGCCAGTGGTATGTGTGAAGTGATGTAGGAAGACTCAAACCTAGCAGATTTCGTACCGGGCTTCCGGCTGGAAGACATAGTCACCACATGGCCCATTATGCGGACTCATGGATGGGGCTCGCTACACCAAAATAGATCTATCACTCATGTCCCTCGGTCCTACGACGAGGATTTATGGCCTTAGGTATCCGCCTACCCACTCACCTGATCTAAGTAGTATGCCCTCCTTACGTTAACCATACCATGTATAAAAATGTCTGAAATAATTGTAACATGTAATTTTACCCCAGCCTCTAAGGCTGAACCACCCCAGCCTCTAAGGCTGAACCTCCCCAGCCTCTAAGACTGAACCTCCCCAGCCTCTAAGGCTGAACCTCCCCTGCCTCTAAGGCTGACTCCCCAGTCTCTCTATATTATCACCTGACGATCCATCCCTAGTCATGAAAATCATTCACATTTCGATAATATGCATTTGTTTTATAAAAATCGGTATATTTAGTATAATCCATTCGTAACATGTTTCAGAAATATGAGTTTTTGTTTGTTCAAAAACTTTGTATGTTCTTGCAAAACGTGCATGTCTTTCTACCCCGAAAGCATTTATAAAAATGTAAAACCGTAAAAAGGTGGGGTTGTGAACTCACCTGGATTTCCATGTTCAAAGCTAGCTAATTACGACTTCGTGATGTCGTTTCCAAGACTTGACTTGCTAGCGTGCATTCTACAATATTCCTAACACGGAATATCTTATAAGTTTCTAAATAAACGCAGTAACTAGACTACGTGTTATCGAGCTCTACGGAATCGTTAATTGAACGATTCGACGGTAAGTTGTTAACTTAATGAAAATGACTAAGTTATACGTGCTAAGTCTCGTTTGATACCGATAATAATTTACTAAGTCTAGGAAGTACTTGGTTTTTGAGAAATTCGACATATATAAATATTTATACAAAAATATCAATATATCGACAAAATAATGTTAGTCGCCTCGAGAAGTCGTACGCGTCTAAAAAGGTTGTTTATATGAAAATAGCATATAACAATCTCGTACGTTGAAATGTATGCTACATAATGTGCCGTTTAGGCGTTTTGTAATAAATATAAAAGTTCTATTTATAAAAGATTTATCAAGTCGTTGCATGTTTCAAATAAATATATACTATGTTTATTCTTGTAAATGAGTACGAGTTGCTTGAGGTTCGAAATAAATACAAAACTATATTTACTTTATAAAAGAACTCGTATTGTTTGATACGTGAAGTAAATATACGAACTATATTTATTTTTATAATGAATTCATGTTGCTCGATAATTGAAATAAATATATAAACTATATTTATTTTGATAAAACGAATTCGTGTCGTTTGGACTTTGAAATAAATATGTACATTATATTTATTCTTATAAAAGAAGTCGTGTTGTTCGTTAACGGAAATAAGTATATAACTATATTTATTATTATAAAACAAATCCGTATTTGGATATTTGATATAAATACATAACTTATATTTATTTTTATAAACTAGTTGTCGAAGTTTCGAAGTTCAGCATAAATGTAACAACTATCCTTATTGTCGGAAATAGTATCCGAATTGTCGTTTTTGTATGTTGTAAAAGTGTTGTCGAAAGTATGGTTACACTTGTATTTGTTTTTATAAAAAAAACAACTTTATACAATGGTTCGTTTTATAATAATACGCGTTTGTTTTACGGATTTTCTCGAAAAACGTGCAGAGTTTCCTCTGTTTTTGGACGCCCCCGACAACACAAGTTGTCGTTATTTTCAAAATTAAACCAATTACTTACAATATACTCAATATATATGATTTCGTCAAATGTATAAAGATGTAAAGTATATTCAAATAGATCGGTTCGAGCTCGATTAACAAATGAACGTAAATAATAATCGTCATAAATCCTTTACCGAGTCTTCGCGTGTCGAAACATCGACCCATTTGACTGAGTTGACCGGGTCAACTAAGTTGACCGGGTCAGCTCTTGTTGACTGAGTTGAGCCGAGTCGACTTGCACCGCACCAAAACCGAACCTGACCGTGTTGACCGAGCCGTCGACCGTTTCACCTGCTGTTGACTATTTTGACCCGGGTTGACCGAGCACCAACTGTGAGCCGAACCTACTGCTTTGACCGAGACCCGTTGTGTCGTGACCCGAAATGAACAACTCGAACCAAAACTGTCCATGTATCACCGAACCCGAGCCAAGGCTAGAACATCATTACTCGAAGAAAGAAGGAGCGAAAATATAAGAGATAAATAAACAAGAGGTGAGAACTCACCGGGAAGACGCCGCACGACAGCCGCCGGCTTGTCGACTCGTCCGGCCGTCGGAACAAATGAACGGCTTCGTCGTTTGGTGGTTACCAATGTCACTATCAACATCATCTTTGACACCATCATCACGTCGCTAGAAAACATCGACGCCGGCGCCGCCGGTCGTCGGATCTGAGTCAGAGAGGGAGTGAAAACAGGGGGTGGGTGTGAGGGTTGTTGCGCCGTCGCTGTTGCCGGAAATCGGCACCACCACCGCCGCAGGCGGCGGCGCCGTCACCATCTCCGCCTATTCGTCGCCGGTGATGAATTCCGGTGACCGGACTGTTCGTGAGAGAGAGAGAGAGCAGGCGAGCAGGGGGGTGTGGTTGGGTTGGGTCGTGCTTGTTTTTGATTTCTCTGTGTTTGTATGTAACAGATAGAGGGGAGAGAAACAATTATAAAGTCTGTTTGTTGTTTGAAAACATAACCGAGAGGGGGAAAGGGGTTGTTTGGCTGTAACTATAATAGAGAGAGAAGACTTCATTTGTGTGAGTGTTTGTAAATGATTTGCAATAAAATGTGAGAGGACATGGATCTTATATAGAGATGTTGATATCTCAAGAGATCTTGTAAGGATTTGGACAAGATTTGGGTAAGATTTTATATGGATTTTATAGAGATTTTGTAAGATTTATAGGGATTTAGTAAGATCTTGTAGGATTTGTAAAGATCTCGTGAGATCTTAGATTCTAATATATTATGTACAGGTTTAGGCTTGTGGGTTTTGGGCTTGGGCCCAGGGCCCACAAGCCCATCTCGTGTGTAAGTGGCCCGTAAATCCAACGAGACCCGTTGTCAAAACCCTGAACTCCGTTTAACGTCAAAAGGTAAAATTTTAGTATTAAAATACATAAAATACGGTCGGTAGCCGTTGTTTGCACGCCCGTTCGTTGATTACGGTAATAATCACGAAAAATTGTATCACTGCCATCTTTAATCCGCTTTTCGATCCGGTTTGACTGTAGTCACTAAAACTTAATTACGAAGCTAAAATATATCGTAAAAATTTAATATTTGTCGGTGTTGTCAGTATTTTTTTTGGCTTCAATCCGTTGCCGTTTAACGTTTCACAGGCTTCTCTGTAAACCACCGTTCGCGCACTGTAAAGTCGGATAAACGTTCCTGTGCACTCCAAAGGCCTAACTAAGTTAATTTGTGCTGTAAAGGAGTAACTAAGTTAATTTGTGCTGTAAACACTATTTATTATCGCGTTTATCACCTGTTAATTACGTAATTAAGAGCCGTAAATTACCGGTTGTCACAGGTTGGGGTGTGACATCCACCACCATTACAACACCCACATCCACCTTAGAGTGTGTGTAGTAGTCTCGGGATCCAAGATTGATCGTAAGAGTTATTGTCAATCAAAGGCCATGTTTGACTAAGTCTCTTACATCACTTGGTGAAGACAAGCATTTATTGTATTACTTTTGATTTTTAACCTTTTCGCACTTTTTATTTGGTTTTGTATTAATGACTTTAATAACTAGTTTCTTATGTTGAAGGTGAAACTTCTTTATCATTTGTCTGTGGTGTCTTGGTATTAGTTTACTGTCTATATAAAGTAAAAGATTTTCCCCATTCATATCTCTATGGTCTATATAGAGATATGTTGGCTACCTGGTCGGGGGTTAAGGGAATGGTTTAGTAAGGTTCTTGCCTTGTTCAGTGTATAGATCCTGCAAGGACCTGGGTCAAGCTTACTAGGACCTCCTTCAATACCCACTGGTATTGGATGGCGGGGGTGCGAGTGGCTTGATCCCCTCATATGTAAACTTCTGACCCTTTGGGATTGTATCCTTGCTGACTCAAACCACTGGGTTGAGGGTAACATCACCTTCAAAAGAGGGACCTACTAATATAACTAAGATAATCTCTTAAAAAGTGCAAAAGTGTGGAAATCATCAAAAGATAAATTAAAGGAAAGTGGGATCAAAGTGATTCATCTTGTCTATCTGTTTTTATTTTAATTTTTATTTCAGCATTTTTAGTTTTTGATTTTTCATGTTTAAAAACATTTTCTCAAAATTTTTTTGGTTTGATTAGACGTTGACGATAAACCGGTACTAAAAGCTCTTGTGTTCTTGGACGACCTCGGTATCTTACCAACGCTATACTACGCTCACGATGGGTGCACTTGCCCATGTGTGTGTTTAGTGTTAGTAGAATATCGTGTCTTATAAATTTATAACTTGACTAATGTGTAAAATGGGCTTAAAATATTAATAAAAACATATTACACCTTACACACACCAAGTTTTTGGCGCCGTTGCCGGGGACTCAAGGATTTTAAGAAAGTTAGGAATCAACGGCCTATTAATTTTTCTTGTTTTTCTATTTTTTTAGGATTTTTCTTCAATTTTTTAGCGTCTGCAGACTTCAGCATGGGGTCGTGCCCGCTGAACACGCCCCCGTGCCCAATCTTTGGTACTGACAATCCTGTTTTAAGTCAGACATTAGCTGAACACGGGGCCGTGCCCACTGAACACGCCCACGTGCCCAAGCTTCATTTACTGAAAAAAAAACCGTAAGATCCCAACGGTTGATAATTTCTGACAAAATCATGAGTGATATTGATTATTTTTACTTTCTCTCTTCTTATGATGCGTGGTGTCAAATATGTGGTGGACTTCATAAAGATTTAAAGTGTTATTTTCTAAATTACACTCCCCACTATATAGACCCATCGTTTTCCCGTAACCTTAAGATGAGCGAAAGTAAAAACAATCTCTATCTCTCCCTCAAATGCTCTCAATCATTTTTTTAGATGATATGATTCTCGAAGAATTATTTCAGCTTGAAGAAATAATTCTCCAATTGATAAGAGAGCTTGAGATGGAAATAAGTTATTCATCCCAAGACGACGATCAAGGAGAGTTATTGAGATCGCATTCGGATTCTAACAACATCGTCGACACCGAAAGCACCTCTAGCTCTTGTGAGGATTTGAGCAACAGTCGTCCCTGTGTCGATTGTGCCATAAAGGACTCTCCATCGGTTTCCGCTGATGCGTTCATAGACCTGAGCGATTCGACATATACCTTCTCTAATGAGAGCCTGGATAAGGGGAATAAAGGTTGGTTTCGCCCACCGGTATTTAGCTTAGGTTTTACCCTTTCCGATAACCTCTTGCGTTCTTGTCGAAAGCAAGGGCAATTAAGGTACCTCAGGCACTTCGGTGTTGTTCTGTCTAGTAAGGAACCACCCGATCTGGACAAATTCCTTAAAATAAGACAAAAGCTCTCTAGCCACGGGGCCGTGTCCAAGTCAACACGCCCTGTGCCCACCTAAAAATTGACCATGGGGTCAGGTCCAGGCCAACACGCCCTGTGTTAAGAATACGGACAAAATGTGTTAGAGTCTTGTCTGACTACGGGGCCGTGTCCAGCTGACACGGGGCCGTGGTCAGCGTGCTGTCGTTTTCTATAAAGGCAGCAAGATTCCTGCAAATTTGGACCCATTCCAAAGACAAAGATCTGGTGGGATCTTCACATATACCCTACAAGGTATATTCTAAAGAAGGTTCTCAATAACCATCTTGGCTTTACTACTTTTGTCTCTTGCCTTCTTCTTCAAAAACTCCTCAAAACCTCCATTAAAGCTTGAAACCTCCATGTTTTCAAGCTTTATTGAGATATTTGCTAGGTTTAAACAAGTTTTATAACACTGTTTTAAGTTATTTTTGCTCAGAATTCTCTCAAAGTTCAGAAAAATAATTTAAACTACAAGATTACTAAGTTCAAAATCTGCAGATTGGTGGCCACGGGGCCGTGCTCAGCGAGCACGGGGCCGTGGCCGGAGTTGCTGTTTCATTAACTTGAACTAACATAAGAAAATTATGAAACCGCATGACAAATCTAGTTAAAATTTGATTATATATACTTGATCACATTATAAACCCATTCCCACAACAAGTGAGTTTTGAGCCTTTATTGAGCATACAAGCATACATCTTTAAACTAAATGCTCATTTTTCGTTTCTTGTGTGAATAGCCGCTTGGTTCTTACGACTCTAGAACTTGCCACGACGATACATTCCCGGTCCTTACCAACTTAAACCCAAGTAAGTAAATGATGGAGGTATTAGGACTAACCCATTTTCCTTTCAACACCATTATTTTTCATTTTCTTTATCACCTACCCAAAAATCCCCCTAGTTAATCCCTTTGAGCCTAAACCTTTTCATTTCTAAACCCACAAAACAAACACCTTTACCCACCAAAACCTTTTTCTTTTCAACCCTTTATTTTAGTAAAAAGCTCGGTTTCCTTGTGACGCTTCTTTATAAAAAAAATATGAAAGTCTAGCAATAAACAAACAAAGTCCTCAAAGAAACTTTGTTTGAAGATGCTTAGTTTGAATAAAATTCACAAAAAACAAAAAGTTTTACGATGACCGACGCTTTTTAGGCTTTTAGCCCTTTTTACTAACCACTAACCCAAAAACCACCTACCTTTAGCCCAAGCCTAACCCTTTCCTAAGTCCTCTTGATATTTACAAAGGTTTATAGTTAAAAAGGAGGAGGATTGATTGCTTGGCAAGCATATGTCACACCCCCAAAATCCACACGCGGAGTACCACCGCTTGGAGGCGTGACATGACCAGGATCCAGCCACCAATCATATTGAACAATGTAAATAAATAAATAAAAGTCCAACCACACAATATAATTGGTGTTCCAAAACAAGTTAATCAAATTCAAGTTATCAGCGGAAGCATAAAATTTAAAACCAAAATATAGGTCAAAGGTTCTTAAAGTTTAACATGGAACTCAACAGTCCATGTTCCACAACGATCACGCCTCCTCGTGCAAGCTCCATAAGTACCTAACGACCTGCAAGGCATGTAACAACGAGTCAACAACAAAGTTGAGCGAGTTCACAGTTGGGTGTTTAGTTATAGTATTCGTTTCGTAAACCATATGTTCGTTTTGTAAACCATGTATCGTATTAATTCGTATCGCGGTCTCCCAGACATGTGTGCGAAGATTAGTAGGGGCTTCCCATGTGTTCTAGACTAGTTGTATCTGTATTCGTATCGCGGTCTCCCAGACATGTTTGCGAAGATTAGTATTCGTATCGCGGCCTCCCAGACATGTTTGCGTTGATTAGTGGGGGCTTCAGATTTGTTCTAGTCTAGTTGTATCTATAGGTGTCCTTCCCAACCCGAGGACAGTGGTAAGTAAACCAGTAGCGATGAAAGTACGAGTAATCATTCAATCCCATTCCCAACCCACCGGGAATCCCATGCCTTGGTAAGAGTGTGAACTCACCTTTGGTTACTCGGTTGAACTCTTAAAATAGCTAACGGTCAGGGTTGGTCAATCACATCCTAGTATGATTACCATTTAGTCAATTAGTGGTTTCAAATAGAGCACAAAGTTCCTACACGTATTCTAACATGTTACACGTAAAATATTATAATGTAATATATGTACACATGCATGCAAAGTGTCGCTAATCGAATTAGCGACAACATATTCGTCACAAATCACATAATAAATCTTGTCACAAAATTTCAGCTTTTAAGTGCATTTTCGGACAATTTGCGGTGCGTTAATCGGGACCGTTCGGGCACCGGAGAGTTCCCAAAAATTACGGAACGTTTCAATCGAACCAGAGACCATTGTATTAAAATTTGGAGACCAAATTCCTTACGGATTTTTCGTGAAAAATCTTGCGCCAAACCATGATCAGGTTTGACGTAATCAGATCACGTTTGCCGAAAAATTTATTTAAAAATATCTGTGTATCCGATTGGCGCGAAACCAAAAACACAATCGCATGTCCGATCCCTAGAATCTACAGTAACATTTTCATATTCAAACAGTAAACACACACCGAGTTATAACACAAAACGTTCGCTGCATTTTCTGCAGAAAATGGCAGCTCATAGCAGTTTTACAAACAATTCCGCTAAAAATACCTAGGCCTGTCCGAAAAATACGAAACCACTTCTGTTTGAAAGCTATTTCCGGTTACTTGGTATTAGGCTCTGAAAACGTAAGGTTTCGATAATTTAAAGTCCCGGAACAGGCTACGCAAGTCAGCGTATCTTCTGCAGAAAAACTCAGCTTTAGTTGCTGAAATGAAATAGTTTATTTAAAATAGAAAACGACGTCCAAAAATCATGATTCTAGTGTCATTTGAAGCGCAGTTCGAAATAGCACGTTATACACTCAAGAAAATCCAGATTTCATTAAATTATGACCCTGTTACAGCCAACTGAAGTCGGCTGTAACTGATGGACAGATTCCATTTTCGTTACGAACACTTTAATAAAACGAGTTTCCAAGTTTCCTTAACAGCTTTTGCGATCATATGAACATAACCCGTCATTCACATCAGGTTAGAAGTCACTTATATCAGATTCATCATACAAATTGTCAAAATCATCAAACGTACCAACCCTACTCCACACACATGAGTCTATCCATATAAGAACAATATTACTAGCCTTATTATGTGGTTTTTATGAACAATAGACTATAATTTGCCATCTTAAACATCCAGAATCGTTAACAACTTTAGAAACACAGCTGGTATAACCCTATAAACCTCACATATGAACATTAAAACCTTACAAAGCACACGATTCAATATGTAGCATCAATAACAAATACATCCAGTACCCTTACACTACAATTAGTTATCACAACGCTTAATATCACGGTCGATTCCTAGAAACACAGCATGGATCAAAGATTATAACGTTACCAAGGTTTAGGAGATGATGCAAGCCGCTGCTAGAACTTGAACCGAAGTCGTGAAAGAGTCCTTTTGGGGTTCTTGCTTGCGACAACAGGAAGTTAGGAGGGAAAACGGCTGGGTACGATTGCAGGTTTTTGAAGTTAGGGTTGAGAGGTTTCACATATCATGCAATTTACATATTTTTCTTTTAAAGGGAACATGGCTGGGGCGGTTTGGGGAGTTGCATGTGGGCCGAAGGTATCCAATAAATGGGGAGGGGATTTGGGCTGCCTTTGTGTCGTAAGTAGATGGCAAGTGTGAGGTGCAAACTTGAAACAAGAAAATGGCAAATGGAAGTTCACGTTTTGCATACATGACTTTTCTTATTTGTTTGTTTCTTCTTCTTTTTTTTTTTTACTAAATACTAATATATGTGTATATTATGTTAGTAATGTAAATATAACTTATACGTGCTATGATTTGAACCTCGTAGGTTTCGGGTTACGCGAGTAGGTTGGGTCGACTAGCGAGAAATGGGCTTCGGTTCAAACGGTTCGAGTTGGTTCCAAAAGGATAAGGATTCGGTCCAGGTTAATCGCTTTTATAATGTAAACTAATAATATAATTTATTTAAGTATAAAATTAACTTGTCAAATAAAATAAGTGTAAGGTTCGATTTATAGATACGAAAATGAACGGTTTATACCTCGAAGTTACAGGTTGTCACATCATCCCCATGTTGAAAGAAATTTCGTCCCGAAATTTAGTACGTTGTTACTGAGGAAGCTAATTAGGTTGTGTGGTTTCCTGGTTTTTCCTGGGGTGTCACATCATCCCTCCGTTGGTTTGGAATTTCGTCCTGAAATTCCGCAGAACGATAGGAATGAGGTCGATAGAAAAGGTCTGATCAGCAAGAACAAGATTGCAACCCTAAACTATGTGTGTGGCCTCTAGACTTTTACCGTTTGCTAGTTCTACTATGTGCTTGGTGTTCAAAAGTGTTCGGGTACGATTAAGCATTTGACTAACTTTTAAAGACACGAAACTAGTGGAGGAGTCCAACAGCTCCTTCAGTGCCATTGAATGTGCTAGGACGACAGTCCATGAAAGTCTTGAAGGTGCAAACAGGTAGCTGAGCGTGTTGACCTGTTGTGTATATAAGAAAAGGATAAGGTTAAACACAAGAGTTGGTTTATGAAGGTAGGATCTAAAGATCCTAGAGTGAGTTTGCGACTGCAGGGTATACCTCCTGCTTGAGCGGCTGCCAGTGCCGCAGCAACTTGTTCGTTAATCAAAGCCGTCAACTGGGCTTGAGTCATGTTAACACGTCCACTCATGATCTTCATAACAAAAGGGAAACATGAGTGAGAGAGGTTCGCGAAAGTGCGATGACGGAAGAGAGTAAGCACACATGTGTTTCAATCAACAGTTGCTACGTTTATCTAAGCATACCATGAGCAAAATTCTATGTAACTAGCAAGTAGGCAATAAAAGCATAAACCATACCACCTAGAATGTTGAGTCTTGCACGTGGAGCGAGGCGTCGTTGTGGATCGTTGAGCACTGTACAGGTTATAGTCTGGTTTTAACAAAAACTTTTTCCCCTTATTAAAACCAAGTTCACTATAACCAATGGCTCTGATACCAATCTGTCACACCCCCAAAATCCACACGCGGAGTACCACCGCTTGGAGGCGTGACATGACCAGGATCCAGCCACCAATCATATTGAACAATGTAAATAAATAAATAAAAGTCCAACCACACAATATAATTGGTGTTCCAAAACAAGTTAATCAAATTCAAGTTATCAGCGGAAGCATAAAATATAAAACCAAAATATAGGTCAAAGGTTCTTAAAGTTTAACATGGAACTCAACAGTCCATGTCCCACAACGATCACGCCTCCTCGTGCAAGCTCCATAAGTACCTAACGACCTGCAAGGCATGTAACAACGAGTCAACAACAAAGTTGAGCGAGTTCACAGTTGGTTGTTTAGTTATAGTATTCGTTTCGTAAACCATATGTTCGTTTTGTAAACCATGTATTGTATTAATTCGTATCGCGGTCTCCCAGACATGTGTGCGAAGATTAGTGGGGGCTTCCCATGTGTTCTAGACTAGTTGTATCTGTATTCGTATCGCGGTCTCCCAGACATGTTTGCGAAGGTTAGTATTCGTATCGCGGCCTCCCAGACATGTTTGCGAAGATTAGTGGGGGCTTCCCATGTGTTCTAGTCTAGTTGTATCTATAGGTGTCCTTCTCAACCCGAGGACAGTGGTACGTAAACCAGTAGCGATGAAAGTACGAGTAATCATTCAATCCCATTCCCAACCCACCGGGAATCCCATGCCTTGGTAAGAGTGTGAACTCACCTTTGGTTGCTCGGTTGAACTCTTAAAATAGCTAATGGTCAGGGTTGGTCAATCACATCCTAGTATGATTACCATTTAGTCAATTAGTGGTTTCAAATAGAGCACAAAGTTCCTACACGTATTCTAACATGTTACACGTAAAATATTATAATGTAATATATGTACACATGCATGCAAAGTGTCGCTAATCGAATTAGCGACAACATATTCGTCACAAATCACATAATAAATCTTGTCACAAAATTTCAGCTTTTAAGTGCATTTTCGGACAATTTGCGGTGCGTTAATCGGGACCGTTCGGGCACCGGATAGTTCCCAAAAATTACGGAACGTTTCAATCGAACCAGAGACCATTGTATTAAAATTTGGAGACCAAATTCCTTACGGATTTTTCGTGAAAAATCTTGCGCCAAACCATGATCAGGTTTGACGTAATCTGATCACGTTTGCCGAAAAATTTATTTAAAAATATCTGTGTATCCGATTGGCGCGAAACCAAAAACACAATCGCATGTCCGATCCCTAGAATCTACAGTAACATTTTCATATTCAAACAGTAAACACACACCGAGTTATAACGCAAAACGTTCGCTGCATTTTCTGCAGAAAATGGCAGCTCATAGCAGTTTTACAAACAATTCCGCTAAAAATACCTAGACCTGTCCGAAAAATACGAAACCACTTCTGTTTGAAAGCTATTTCCGGTTACTTGGTTTTAGGCTCTGAAAACGTATGGTTTCGATAATTTAAAGTCCCGGAACAGGCTACGCAAGTCAGCGTATCTTCTGCAGAAAAACTCAGCTTTAGTTGCTGAAACGAAATAGTTTATTTAAAATAGAAAACGACGTCCAAAAATCATGATTCTAGTGGCATTTGAAGCGTACTTCGAAATAGCACGTTATAGACTCAAGAAAATCCAGATTTCGTTAAATTATGACCCTGTTACAGCCAACTGAAGTCGGCTGTAACTGATGGACAGATTCCATTTTCGTTACGAACACTTTAATAAAACGAGTTTCCAAGTTTCCTTAACAGCTTTTGCGATCATATGAACATAACCCGTCATTCACATCAGGTTAGAAGTCACTTATATCAGATTCATCATACAAATTGTCAAAATCATCAAACGTACCAACCCTACTCCACACACATGAGTCTATCCATATAAGAACAATATTACTAGCCTTATTATGTGGTTTTTATGAACAATAGACTATAATTTGCCATCTTAAACATCCAGAATCGTTAACAACTTTAGAAACACAGCTGGTATAACCCTATAAACCTCACGTATGAACATTAAAACCTCATAAAGCACACGATTCAATATGTAGCATCAATAACAAATACATCCAGTACCCTTACACTACAATTAGTTATCACAACGCTTAATATCACGGTCGATTCCTAGAAACACAGCTAAGAACAATTAATTAAGAAAAGCTTTACGTCATGGATCAAAGATTATAACGTTACCAAGGTTTAGGAGATGATGCAAGCCGCTGCTAGAACTTGAACCGAAGTCGTGAAAGAGTCCTTTTGGGGTTCTTGCTTGCGACAACAGGAAGTTAGGAGGGAAAACGGCTGGGTACGATTGCAGGTTTTTGAAGTTAGGGTTGAGAGGTTTCACATATCATGCAATTTACATATTTTTCTTTTAAAGGGAACATGGCTGGGGCGGTTTGGGGAGTTGCATGTGGGCCGAAGGTATCCAATAAATGGGGAGGGGATTTGGGCTGCCTTTGTGTCGTAAGTAGATGGCAAGTGTGAGGTGCAAACTTGAAACAAGAAAATGGCAAATGGAAGTTCACGTTTTGCATACATGACTTTTCTTATTTGTTTGTTTCTTCTTCTTTTTTTTTACTAAATACTAGTATATGTGTATATTATGTTAGTAATGTAAATATAACTTATACGTGCTATGATTTGAACCTCGTAGGTTTCGGGTTACGCGAGTAGGTTGGGTCGACTAGCGAGAAATGGGCTTCGGTTCAAACGGTTCGAGTTGGTTCCAAAAGGATAAGGATTCGGTCCAGGTTAATCGCTTTTATAATGTAAACTAATAATATAATTTATTTAAGTACAAAATTAACTTGTCAAATAAAATAAGTGTAAGGTTCGATTTATAGATACGAAAATGAACGGTTTATACCTCGAAGTTACAGGTTGTCACATGGTAGAAGTAAGTTCCATGCCGGTCTCGAGTGTTTCACAAAAATACATCTTTGGCCGAGTGTTGAGTGATCTCCCGTGAGGTAAGTGAACTTGTATATAAATGGAATTTTAAAGAGGCATGTTATGCCCAAATAAGTAATTTCTCTTACGAAACGTTCTAAATAAATCATAATGAATAGGATTGTAAATAATATAAAAATGAAACTCAATAAAGATCTTGTATTCCCGACACTCAAGGCAAGCCCAAAACTTCTCTCCTACCTATTCCATTTGGGTGTGTGAGCCACATAATAAAGAGTTTTGCTTGAGGACAAGCAAAGATTCAAGTGTGGGGGTATTTGATGTGTGTAAAATGCAACATATAAATTACATCAAATGAGGCATAAAAGTAACCCTTTTTTAGTACTAATGTTGGAAAAAGTGTGCTTTTGTCTTCCTTTTGTATTTTCAGGGCCAAATGAGCTTAAATGAACAAAAGGAACAAATATGCAGCAAAAACTAACATAAATACATAGAAAAGGAATAAACGTGGCATGCCTGACCCCTCGACAGCTTCTCCACAAGCAAAAACAAGAAACAGAAGGCTGACCATGGCCCGTGCTCACTGGACACGGGGGCGTGGTCAGATGTCTACAGAAATAGGCAAAGCTATGGAAGCTTCTACGCCCACCACGGGGGCGTGCCCAGCTCAGCACGGGGCATGGTCAACGCTAAGATTTGCAGAATCTTGCAAATCTTGATAGTACAGATACGTTTCTGCTCACGGGGCCGTGCCCAGCGAACACGAGCCGTGTTAAGCCCTATGCAGACAAATGCAATTAATGAAGGAAGAGAAAAGGGATGGCCATGGGGGCCTGTCCAACGGACATGGGGCCGTGGCCGGGCTTCTGTTCAGGCTATAAATAGGGGTGCTTGGGTCTCTTCAAAGGCATCCCTTGGCAAACCACCTCTCTGCCACTTTGCCACCACTCCACCACCACTACAACACCCACATCCACTACCATCATCCATCATCACCTTAGAGTGCGTGTAGTAGTCTCGAGATCCAAGATTGATCGTAAGAGTTCCTGTCAATCAAAGGCCATGTTTGGCTAAGTCTCTTACATCACTTGGTTGAAACAAGCATTTAATGTATTACTTTTGATTTTTAACCTTTTTGCACTTTTTATTTGGTTTTGCATTAATGACTTTAATAACTAGTTTCTTATGTTGAAGGTGAAACTTCTTTATCATTTGTCAGTGGTGTCTTGGTATTACTTTACTGTCTATATAAAGTTAAAGATTTTCACCATTCATATCTCTATGGTCTATATAGAGATATGTTGGCTACCTTGTCGGGGTTAAGGGAATGGTTTAGTAAGGTTCTTGCCTTGTTCAGTGTATAGATCCTGCAAAGACCTGGGTCAAGCTTACTAGGACCTCCTTCAATACCCACTGGTATTGGATGGCGGGGGTGCGAATGGCTTGATCCACTCATAGGTAAACTACTATTAACACATTAAACCAGTGTCACACCCCGACCACATAAAACAACGAAACATGGCGGAAACATCGGGGAGTGTCGTAACAGAATCATTGTTTCATAACACATGGATTGAAGTTGTGTTTTATTGAATTAAATGTATTACATTACATTGAAAATTAGAAACAAAACATGAACAAATAGACTTTCATTGTTATTAAGTCACTAAGGCCTCGTCCGTTCCTATGTGAGTATGCATCAATATCATCATCAAACATCACCAACTATGGTACCTGAAACACATGTGAAAATACGTCAGCATAAAAATGTCGGTGGGTACATAGGCTTTATGTGAGTGTTAGATTCATGGCTGGTTTATGTTTTGAAAATGTAACTTAAACACTTTTGTAAATTGATAATTAAAAAAACAAGTTTTGTAAAATGTTTGTAATTTAAATTGAAATAACTAAGTCAAAATAGATTTGTTTTATAAAACCTCGATACCATGAATTCTTGCTCAAAACATTTGGTTAAGTAAATCCAAATTGTAAATCGTTTTTGAAATAAAACTCGAATGTTTTATATTGTTAGAAAAACCTTATAATATAACTTTGTTTTGATAACCTTGCCCAAGTGATCTAGATAATGCAACGATATATAATGTATTAAAAGCACTTATATATAGGAAGTACCAGCGGCGTATCCACCATGCTTTTAATACATTACACCCGCCCTGTTACCTAATCACTTCCCTAACCCAACGGTTCAAACAGTTTCAAACGGTTCACAAAAATAAAAAAAGTTACAAACCATTCACACAAATCAAACAGTTACAAACGGTTCACACAAATCAAACGGTTACAAACGGTTCACACAATTCAAACGGTTACAAACAGTTCTGTTGGGATTGAACCCTACCAAAGGAACAGATAATAAAAGCCAAAACTGGATCACATCAGTAGATTCAGAATAAGCAGATGTTTGGTTGCAAGTCTCTCCCCTTGAAAGTGGTTTCAAGATCTGCTGACCTCCTATCTGCTGATCATGTAAACTGCTGGCCTACAACTGCTGATCAAGACAAAGTCTGATAGAAGAACTAAAGCTCTGCTGCTCAATCTACTGCCTTGGTTCAAGCATTGCTGATCATGACAAGAACTGCTGGGTTCACAGCAGTGGAAGGATGCAGCAGCAGTTTGAGTCTGTTTTATGTATTGAAATGTAATATCAGTAGTTAGCATAGCAGTGTTTGTATAGATCAGAGGTTAGAGTTTGTTAGGAGGTTAGATGTCACTTTCATGGTGACGTCAGCTTTGATGCTCAGTGGTTTGCAAGTGCCTATAAATAGAACAGTACTCTGTACTGTTCTGTTTAGCTCTTTCACCATCTTCTTTCTGCACAAACAAACACTGAGCTCGGGCTGAGGGGGAGTTTGCATATCATACACGCATTGTAATCAGAGTTTAAAAATAAATTTAATCATTTGATTCAGTGTTTGAAAATGTATGATTGATAGCATTTCTTCTGTTTGATTGTGAAAAGTTTGCTTCCATTAAATTCTGCTGCACTACTCTTCCATTTGTTCATTTAAATTCAAACACAAATCACAATCAATCCAAACTCAGATCCTAACAATTGGTATCAGAGCTTGGACAGTCAAACTTGATCTAACAATCATTTTGACGTAAATAGTTCAGCTCGAAATTGTTGATACTGGTCGTTTGTTCGTTGTGTTGAAAAACAGAGTAAGGTTTAATCACCGATAAAGTTGGTTAATCAGTGCCTGTAAAACAACCGGAAAGATGTTGCAATCACAAGATGATAAAAATAACATTGGCTCTTTGTTTAAACCACCTATGCTGAAAAGAAATGAGTACAACATCTGGGAGCGAAGGATGTGTCACATCCTCGCTCAACAAAACACTAGATGTTGGAGGTCTGTCGTTTTCGGTCCTCATGTTCCTATGGTGCCAAGCGCAGAGGATGCCAAAAAGTCCGTTCCTAAACCAACTGAAAATTACACTGAATTGGATTTTCAGAAGTTTGAACTGGATGCCAAAGCGTTTAGCATCATAGCCTCTGGACTCCCCAACGAAATCTATGCTGGATTGTTACATTGTAACAGTGCAAAAGAATTGTGGGATGCATTGAAGGAACAGTTCGGAGGAACAGAGGAGGTTATCGAAAACAATAGGGAAATTCTGAATCAACAATATGAAACGTTTTGTCACATCAAGGGGGAGTCACTAACCAAACAATTTGAACGTTTCAGTTGTCTCATCAGTGAACTAATGCTTGTTAAGGTTACATTTCCGAATGCAACCCAAAATAGCATGTTCCTTAGATCATTGCCAGAAAAATGGGACACAATTGCTTTTGTCACCAGGAATTTCAGCTGAATTCAAAGATCTGACCCTGACCCAACTCCATGGTAGACTCCTGACCTATGAAAGGGAGTTGAACCAAAAAAGGAGGTTGCAAGAGTCTGGTAAAGTTGCTGATGACTATTCATTCGGCAGCACATCTCTGCTAGGGGTAACTTTGCCAACTCTGATTCTCACTCTACAAATTATGCTTTCACAGCAAATACTGAAAACCAGATGTTAGATAATTTGTGTTTTGAGCTGAATGATCTGCAACATTTTGATCCCACTGACTTAGAAGAGATGGACATCTTGCATCAGTTGGCCTTGCTTAGTGTAAGAACAAGCAAGTTCTACAAAAGAACAGGGAGAAAATTTCCAGGGCTTCATGGAAATTTAAGGGTGGGGTTGGATAAGTCGAAAATCAAGTGTTACAAGTGTTGTAGGCTAGGTCACTTTGCTAGAGAATGTAGGAGTCAAACTACTGGTCCCATAATAACTCACCATAGCACAAACCCTAGACCACAACAACAAAACATTGTGCACTATACGCAATATGCCCCTGCAGCACATGTTAACACTGCTCATTATGCTGCAACCCCTGTGCCAGTGCATTATGTTCAAACCACTGTTCCACAAATTCAGTATGTTCAAGCCCATGTTCCTCAGGCACAAGTGCAACCTGTTGCACCTCAAACAACTGCTCCAACTATGACACAACCAGATCAGCAAAGCTTTTTCACACAAGGCTTTGTTAATTGGAGCAGCATGCCTGATGAACTTGGTGATGAAAATTTTTCTCTATATGCTTCTAATGATGCTTTTAATGATGAATATTGTTTGATGGCATTAGAGTAATACCAGAAGGGGATGAAGCTGAAGGTGAACAGCTAAGTGCTGAAACAGTGGATGAAGTTGCTGAGGCAGTGGTTACTGCAGTTGCTGGTAAACTACTGCTGGAAGAAAGTTCAGAAACCCTGATTGAACCACTGACCGATCCTTGGTCCAAAGAAGACAAGGAAAAAGAAGAGTTGAAGAAAGCTGGTGATGTAGAAGAGAGAGCTGATGAAGAAGATAATCATCAATGTGATTGTGCCATGATGGCTGCTGCTAAGGTATCACCTCAAGTTCTTGAAAAACTGTGTTCAGACAACTGTGTTATTGCATTTGCTAACATTAAAGAGGTGAATGAAAACCTTAGAGATAAAATCTTGTCTGATGAGGTCAAATTTGAAAAGTCATTGAAAGAACTTAGAAACAAATTGGCTGAAAAAGATAAAGAGATCAGCAGCTTGAAAGAAGAACAAAGCATAACCAAAACTCAACTCCAAACTATGGTAGAAAAATACCAAGTTTGTAAAAAGGAGTTAGAGTCTACCCAGATCACTTGTGAAAGATGGGTAGAGTCTTGCAAAGGGTATGAGGTTATGCTTGAGAAACAGCTTAAAAGCAATGTCAAGTTTGGTATAGGCCATAGAAAATATGATGACATTGCAAGCACTACTACAATGCAAGCTGTTTCTTCTGAAATCATACCAACCAACAAAAATGGCCAAGAGGTTAAAATAACCGACAAACTTGGTAACAAAATTACTCTGGAAAGATCTGTGGGATCCTCAACTTTTGAGGAAATTGAGAAATACCAATTTAAACCCACATGGTCTGATGAGTTTAATATCCTTGAAAATTTCAAACCAATGGATTTCACAACCACTGATGGTGTAGAAGCTCCAAAAGCAAGAGTCATTCCTATCAAAGATATCCCAACAGAGGTTCAAAACTCTGTTGCAAAGGAATCTGAGAAAAGGAAGAAAAGAGAAAAGATCAAAAACTTGTTTTGTGAGTTCTGTGAAAAGAAGAATCATCTAACAAAAGATTGTTTTCATCTAAAAGCATATGATATAAACAAAACAAGCATCATTTTACCTGCTGAAAGCTGCACCATCTGTGGTAAAGATAATCACAAAACTCAAGCATGTGTGTATCTCAAAAACTTTGACATAGAAAGGAATGAATACACTGCAAAAACATCCTTGAGTCCATCAACATCATCTGTCAAGTTCACCAAGAAACAACCACTGTTTGTCCCTGTCCAAACAACTGTCACAAATCAGCTGAACCAAAAGTCTGTCCAAAGAGATGTACAGGTGACTGATGCACCCCCTACCAATCAATTCAGAAAAGGCAAGGAAAACGCATAATACCAAAGGATTCCACATGTTTATGAGGCTTACAAAAAGCCCTCTAAACCAAGAGTGAACAGACATCCTTTTGGTTATCAACAGATGATGGGTCAAGACCCCCAACAGTGGTTAGAAAGAAACATTCCCGAAAATGTTCAAACCCCTGAGCTAACCACTGTCCATGCATCTGCCTCCATCCCAGTCACTGTTGAGACCCCATCCAAAGCCCTGTTGGCTTTGGAGACCTCTATGAACTAATCCGTTTACTTCATGTGCAGGGAGCTTCCGCATGCTTAGATAGTCTTTGGTATGTAGATAGTGGAGGTTCCAGGCACATGACAGGATGTAAAGCCCTTCTTCAAGATTTCAAAATTCATGGAGGGGGTGATATATCCTTTGGTAATAATAGTAAGGGAAAAGTTCTAGGGTCTGGTACACTAAAGTCTGGGAATGTAAAATTTGAAAATGTCAATCTTATTGATAATCTGAAATTCAACCTCCTGAGTGTGTCTCAAATGAGTGATAAAGGGTTTGGATCATTCTTCACAAAGGATTGTTGTAGGATTATTGGACCAGAAATGGTTAGTAAGATTGAAGCAATAATAAAGAAAGGCTCAACAAAACTTGTTGCTCAAAGAAGTGGCAATGTTTATGTTGTTGACATGTCAAGAGAGTGTCCCAGAGCTGATGCCTGTCTGTTCTCAGCTGCCTCTAACAAAGAGACAGAGCTATGGCACAAAAGACTGGGACACACAAATCTCAAAACAATCAATGAAATTTCAAAAAATGGCTTAGTAAGAGGCTTACCACAAAAAATGTTTTCATGTCCTGAACACTGTGTTTCCTGTTTAAAAGGAAAACAGCACAAGAGTTCTTTTAAGTCCATTGAAGAGTTCAAAACAACCCAGTGTTTGCAAATGCTGCACATGGATCTCTTTGGCCTAGTGCAAGTCATGAGTCTCAAAAAGAAAAGATATTGTTTGGTTATTGTTGATGACTTCTCTAGGTTTACATGGACCTTCTTTTTACACTCAAAAGATGAGACTGCAGACATTTTGCAAGACTTTGTGATACAGGTTAAAAGCAATTTGACCTTCCAGTAAAAGTCTTCAGGAGTGACAATGGCACAGAATTAGAAAATAAGGAGTTGGATGCCTTCTGTGTGAAGAAAGGAATTGAAAGGCAATACAGCATTCCTAGAACACCAGAGCAAAATGGGGTTGTTGGAAGAAAGAACAGAACATTGATTGAGGCTGCCAGAACCATGCTTGCAGATTCAGGTTTGCCATTAACTTTTTGGGCAGAGACAGTAAACACTGCTTGCTATGTCCAAAACAGAGTTTTGATCAACTCCAGGCACAAAAAGACTGCTTATGAAATTCTGTATAAAATAAAGCCATTAATCTCATATTTCAAAGTTTTTGGTTGTCCCTGCTTCATTTTGAACTTAAAAGGTTTGATTTCTCTGCATCATGTTCCAACTAAGGATCAGTTGGCAGATGTGCTAACCAAAGCATTAGACACATCCACCTTTGAAAGCTTGATCTCTAGGATTGGCATGCTAAACATGGAATAACAGGCAAAATCCTGTTTTTCCATGAATAAAAGCATTAAAATGTTTTCAGAAAATCGAAAATCCATCCATAAAAATAGCTAAAATGAATCTTTCATTAAAATCCTAAAAGTCTGCCATAACCACTGATGGATTCAAAAAGTCTGTGCTTCTACAAAAAGTCCGTCCTCTGCTGAAAGTCATCCCCTGTTCTCATTTTCTTTGGTTAACCACTGATGGTCAAAATCAGTGGTGCATCCACTGCTGAGCTATCTACTAATGGTAAAAAGCATCCACTGTCCTCCATTATCATTATAACTGCTGTTCTCACTAGTTGTTTTCACAACCTGTACTGTTTAAAAGTACTGTCCTTCACTTCACCAGGGGATGGCATGCGGGCAGTACTTAGGGGTTAGACTTTTGTAACTGCTGCCACGTCAGCATTCACTCTTCCTCTATAAAACCCCTTTCAACACCCAAACAGGGTTTCACTGCCGAATTGAATTCTCCAAAATTCTCTTCTCAAAGCAGTTTCCATCACATTTCGTCAAATCTCTCCACAATCTTATCTTCGATACTCATCTTCAAAATGACAAAATCGAAATCATCCGCAAAAGCTTCAAAGGGGCCTCTCAAAAGGCTACCTCCGCCGACATCCCACACAAACCATCTCACAATCTACTGGGTCTTCTCACAAAACCCAGCAACATTGTCACACCCCCAAAATCCACTTGCGGAGTACTACCGCTTGGAGGCGTGACTGACCAGGATCCAGCCACCAATCATACTGAACACGCATATAAATAGTTATAAAAGTCTAACCAATACGATTGGTGTTCAAACAAAACAAAGTTTAAGTTGTAAGCGGAAGCATAAGTCTTAAAGTTAAAACATAAGTTCAATTGTTTTCAAGTTCAACATGGTACGCAGCAATCCATGTACCACAACGACTCTCCTCCATGCAAGCTCCAGCTGAGTACCTATGGTCCTGCAAAGCATGTAGTAACGAGTCAACAACTAGTTGAGTGAGTTCACGGTTGGGTGTTCGTTTTAGGTTGTTTCGAAAACAGTTTCCTTTATCTGGCATCCTGCCGTGGGGGTTACCCCATAGTTAAAAACGTGTCTTGTTTATCCCGGTTATTCTGGCATTCCAGCCGTGGGGGCTACCCCGTGTTAGTTATCTGGCATTTCGGCCGTGGGGGCTACCCCATGCGTACACTAGACTCGTTACCATATCGACTGTTGACTGTAGTCATGTTTATGTGCCCTGAAACTGTCAATGTCTATCATCATTGACGTGCCCCAGATCCATTAGTTCACGCCTGTCCTCTGCGGCACGATGTGAGGTTTGTCAGACCTAAATAGCGCTATCTAACTAATGACCCGCTCGCCATTGGCCCGACGATTAAGTCGATATAAAAGGATGGACTTCGTGATAGAGTTTTGGTCTAGTACGAGTTATCCGTCCGTAAGGACGAGGAATCACATTCCTGAACCACTGCCGTCCTACCCAAGGAGGATGAGGAATCCACGTTCCTGAACCCCATTCCCAACCCAGGGAATCCCATGCTTTGTAGAGGGTGTGAACTCACCTTGGTTTGCTCGGCAGTAACACAGAAAGGTCAATCAAGTTGCAAGTGGTCAACTATGTCCTAACATAGATACCATTCAAGTCAGGTTGTATCCAAGTATTGCACGTATAACTACACGTATTCATACGCATGTAACGATCAGGGCATACATGTTTATCATGGCAGTTCAACAACAGTGCACAACATACTCAATTAACAGTAGCACATATAGCCCATATGTCCGGCCCAATTACTTAAGCCCGTAATTATGCAAGTCCAATAAGCGTGGTCTCGAGTCGAGACTGTGCGGTCTCTAGTCGAGACTGTGCGGTCTCGAGTGTAGCTGACAGGGTCTCGAGTCGCAATCTGAGGAGGTCTCGGGTTATGCATGTGTTGGTCTCGAGTCGCAACCGGACTCGCAAGCATGGTCTCGGGTCATGTTTGTGTGATGATCATGTGTGGTCTCGAGTCGAGACTAGGAGTTCTCGACTCGCAACGGGGGTCGAAATAATGCAGTCTCGGCTTGCCATGCTATGGTCTCGAGTCGAAACCAGGGGTCTCGACTCCCCAGCAGTTGCTGATTCTGCACAGTCGTACTATCCAATAGAATTCTAATATCATGCAGCAGTAATGTACTATCCACTAAACATGTTTTGTTGTCTAACATTTAACTAAAATGGATCAAACATAGCAGAATTCAAATATCCAAATCATATTCATAGCACATTCATGTTGTTCTTCACATATTCATCATGTTCTTCATATATTCAAGTAGTTCATCATAATTATTCAAACTTTTCAACATCAATAACCATCAAAGTACTTAAACATAATCATCTAATGGTTTCAATCCTCACATATGCAAGCCGGTTTCATCAAAATCCTTATTATCTTCTAGCAACTAGAATACATTCATTGGTTCTAAAGCATGTGTACACATTCATAACAATATTGAATATATTATTCACACTATCATAACAATACATTATCATAATATCATCATCAACCGATTATAACACATAACGAGAAACACTTATGAACCGATTACTTTGAACATCAAATTCATCATGCATAACTCAACAAGCAACATATTGTCAAATAACTTCATCATACATCATCAACCCAAACACAAAACACAACATGAATCACTAACCGATTAGGGGATAGGAAGGGTGAACTCTAAGTGTCGATTCCAAGCTTGAACCGAAGATCCTAGTGCCAACCGATTGGATCCGAGAATGAGGGAGTGAAGGTTGTGCTTCTAGGGTTTTAGTGAGAGGGAAAGTAGGAGAGTGTGTGTGAGAGTGAGTGTGTTGTCCAAAGAATGACAAGGTTGGCTATCCACCAAGGTTATATACTAGTGAGCTAAGGAGGTGCACCCTAATGGGTTTCGGTTATGGTTAAATGGCCCAACCGGCCAATGGCCCAACCGGCCAATGGCCCAACCGGCCTAATGGTTACTGTTCACTCGAGACCACATGGTCTCGAGTCGGGTTCTTGTTTCTCGGCTCACATACTCACACTCATTCATACGTATATACGTGACATCCATACAAGCACACACATAACATCACATAAAAGGTTCACATTTATTATTAAGTTAACAAGTTAACTAATCACATAACGTTCAAGCATGTTACATCAAGACACAACGAAAGGTTCTAAGTTTCGGGTTGTCACATCATCCCCAAGTTGAAAGAAATTTCGTCCCGAAATTTGGTAAGCACTCACTGAGGAAGCTAGTTAAGTTGTATGGTTTTCCCGGTTATCCTGGGGTGTCACATCCTCCCCCCGTTGATCTGGAATTTCGTCCCGAAATTCCGTAGCTTCAGCCTCAGTGGTGGTCGTACTGTTTGCAAACAGTTGGGGATACTTTTGTTTCATCTGATCTTCGCGCTCCCAGGTGAACTCTGGGCCGTGACGTGAGTTCCAACGAACTCGAACGAGAGGTATTCTAGTGCTCTTGAGGACCTTAACATCCTGGTCCGTGATCTCAGCTGGTTCCTCGACGAATCGTAACTGCTCGTCGATAGTGAGTTCCTTCAGAGGAACTACGTGGGTCTCATCTGACAGACACTTCTTCAGATTCGACACGTGAAAAACGTTGTGAACTGCACCGAGTTCTGCTGGTAAGTTCAGTCTGTAGGCCACTCTGCCTATTTTCTCAATGATTTCGAAAGGTCTAACATATCGTGGGTTAAGTTTGCCTCGTTTACCAAAACGAACCACACCCTTCCAGGGTGAAACTTTGAGTAATACCCGCTCCCCAACCTGGAGCTCAAGTGGTTTCCTGTCATTGTCGGCGTAGGCCTTCTGACGGTCTCGAGCGGCCGCCATGCGTTGTCGTATTTGAGCAATCCGCTCAGTAGTGTCCACCACATGTTCTGGACCAGTGATTTGACTATCTCCCACCTCTGCCCAACAAAGAGGTGACCGGCATTTACGTCCGTACAATGCCTCAAACGGGGCAGCTTTAATGCTGGTGTCGTAGCTGTTATTGTACGAGAATTCCACAAGTGGCAGATGCTTTTCCCAGCTGTTGCCAAAGTCGATTACATATGCACGAAGCATGTCTTCTAAGGTCTGAATAGTGCGCTCGGACTGCCCGTCCGTCTGTGGGTGATACGCTGTGCTCATATCCAAACGTGAGCCAAAGGACTTGTGCATTGCTTGCCACAGTTCTGAAGTAAAACGTGCATCTCGATCAGAGATGATAGAGGTGGGCACCCCGTGCCTCGAAACAACTTCCTTGAGGTATATCTCCGCTAGAGTGGAGAATTTATCCGTTTCCTTAATCGCCAAAAAGTGTGCGGATTTTGTGAGTCGATCCACGATCACCCAAATAGTATCGTTTCCGCGCTGGGATCTGGGCAAGCCAGTAACGAAATCCATGGAAATTTGCTCCCATTTCCATTGTGGTATCTCTGGTTGTTGCAGTAGGCCTGAGGGTTTCTGATATTCTGTCTTGACTCGCGCACAAGTCAAACACTTGCTGACGTAAGTTGCTATGTGGGCCTTCATACTAGGCCACCAATATGTAGTTTTAATATCGTGGTACATCTTATCCGAACCAGGGTGTACCGAGTAGCGAGATTTGTGCGCTTCGTCCGTCACAAGTTCTCGTAGGTTGCCATAGAGTGGGACCCAAATGCGTCCTGTTACGTAGTAAGCACCGTCTTCCTTCTGTTCTAACCGTTGTCTTGACCCGCGTAGGGCTTCAGCCCTAACGTTTTCTGGTTTCAGTGCTTCTATCTGAGCAGCTCGTATTTGAGAAGGGAGACTAGAATGTATAGTGAGTTGTAAAGCTCTCACGCGCTTAGGCGCAGTGTCCTTTCGACTGAGGGCGTCAGCCACTACATTGGCCTTGCCCGGGTGATACCTGATGGAGCACTCGTAGTCATTCAATAGTTCGACCCATCGTCGTTGCCGCATTTTCAGTTCCTTCTGTTTGAATATGTGCTCTAGGCTCCTGTGGTCGGTGTAGATGGCGCACTTGGTACCGTACAGGTAATGTCGCCATAACTTAAGTGCGAAAACAACCGCTCCCAGCTCTAAATCATGTGTAGTGTAGTTCTTCTCGTGAACTTTTAGTTGGCGTGAGGCGTAGGCTATGACCTTATCTCGTTGCATCAACACACAACCAAGACCTTGAATTGATGCATCACAGTAAACCACAAAATCGTCTGTGCCCTCTGGCAGTGAAAGGATAGGTGCACTACAAAGTCTATCCTTTAGGTGCTGAAAAGCTAACTCTTGTGCATTTCCCCAGTGATAAACAACGCCTTTCTGCGTTAGCGAGGTGAGAGGCTGTGCGATCTTAGAAAAATCCTTAATGAACCTCCTGTAGTAACCTGCCAATCCCAAGAATTGGCGAATTTCCTTTGGTGTGCGAGGTGCAGGCTAGTTCTTAATAGAGTCTACCTTGGATGGATCAACGTGAATCCCATCCTTGTTTACCACGTGGCCTAGGAAATGGACTTCTCGAAGCCAGAAGTCACATTTCGAGAACTTTGCGTAAAGCTGTTCGGTTCGAAGGAGTTCCAGAATAAGTCGTAGATGCTGTTCGTGTTCCTCCTGACTCTTAGAATAGATCAGGATGTCGTCGATGAAGACTATAACGAATTTGTCCAGATAAGGCTTGCACACTCGGTTCATCAAGTCCATGAATACCGCAGGTGCGTTTGTCAGCCCGAACGACATAACCAAAAACTCATAGTGCCCATAACGAGTTCTAAAGGCTGTCTTAGAGACATCCTCTTCTCGAACTATCAGCTGGTGATATCCCGATCTCAGATCGATCTTTGAATAGTAGCTCGACCCCTGCAACTGGTCGAACAAGTCGTCAATACGTGGTAGAGGATAACGGTTCTTCACAGTCACCTTGTTGAGTTCACGATAGTCGATACACATTCTGAAGGTACCGTCCTTCTTTTTCACAAATAGTACTGGAGCTCCCCAGGGCGATGAGCTAGGACGAATAAAACCCTTATCCAAGAGTTCTTGTAGTTGCGTAGAGAGTTCTTCCAACTCTGATGGAGCTAAACGATAAGGTGCACGAGCTATAGGCGCAGCTCCAGGAGCTAGTTCAATCTGAAACTCGACTTGGCGATGGGGTGGAAGACCAGGTAATTCCTCAGGGAATACCTCAGGATAGTCACGTACAACCGGAAAATCTTCTAGCTTCTTCTCTCTCTCCGTGGTGTCAGTAACTAGAGCCAAAACGGCAGTGTGGCCCTTTCGCAAGCACTTCTGGGCCTTAAGGAGAGAGATGATGTTCTCAACAGCACTTCTCTTGTCGCCACGAATTATGAGAGGTTCACTACCGGAACCAGGAATGCGAACGATCTTCTCATTGTAAAGAATCTCTGCTCGGTGTTGGGATAACCAATCCATCCCAATGACAACGTCGAAACTACCCAAGACGATAGGAATAAGGTCAATAGAGAAGGTCTGGTTAGCGAGAATAAGTTTGCAACCTTTGACTACGTGTGAGGCCTCCAAACTCTTACCATTAGCTAGCTCTACAGTGTGCTTGTTGCTCAGGGGTGTTGGGACACGCTTAAGCATTTGACTAACTTCTAGTGACACATAGCTAGTATCGGCACCCGAATCAAATAAAACTGTAACATAAAAGTCGTCGAGAAGGAACTTACCCGTCACCACGTTGGGGTCATTCCTTGCTTCACCTTGGCCAATCACGAACACTCGCCCCCTGGCACCATTGTTGTTGTTGTGGTTCCCATTGTTACCATTCCCCTGATTGTTGTTGTTGTTGTTGTTCTGGTTCAGTTGGGGACAATCTTTCTTGAAGTGGCCTTCAGCTCCACACTGAAAGCACCCTTTGTTGTTACCCTGTTGCTGCCGCTGATTCTGTTGAGCTCGCTGACGATTCTGATTGGCGGGGTATAAGCTCCTGCAATCCTTTGCAACATGACCAGGCTTGTTGCACCGATGACAGTTGCCCCTGGTGCATGGCCCATTGTGGTGTAGGTTGCAGCGATTGCATTTGGGGTGATTCCCCTTGTACCCACCATGACTTTGACCACCAGACGATTGCTGACTGGGGCTCTTGTGGTCGTCAGTCTTCCTCTGCTGAGACTGAGATTGCACAGAAGTTGAACCCTTGCTTGAAGCTCCATACCATTTCCGTTTGTTATCACTAGAGGTACCCGAAGTAGTTGCAGCACCTATGCGCTTTGGTAACTTGTTCTGCTCCACCGCTTGATCAGTAAGACGGTGAGCCAACTGAACAACCTGCTGGATAGTGGTCAGGTTTGCTGAAGTCACATGACTTTGGATCTCTGGCACCAAGCCCTTGAGATAGAGTTCAATTCGCTTATAGGGGGGGTCCACCATAGTAGGACATAGTAAGGCAAGCTCATGCGATCTCTTAGTATACGCCTCAATCTCTGACCCCGTCATCTTGAGGTTGTAGAACTCGTCTTCCAACTTATGAATGTCATCGCGACTGCATTATTCCTCCCTGATCATTTCCTTGAAAGTTTCCCATGGGGTGGCGTTGGCAGCAACCAACCCCAGCATTTGAACTTGAGCATTCCACCATGTGAGGGCTAAACCCTCGAGAGTACCAGTAGCATACTTCACCCTGCGCGCTTCAGGGCATTCACACATTTCGAACACAGATTCTAGTTTCTCAAACAAGTGGAGGAGACCTACTGCTCCTTCAGTTCCGCTAAAAGTAGTGGGTCGGCAGTCCATAAAGGTCTTAAAAGTGCACACGGGAGGCTGAGCATGTTGACCTAAGGTAGGTGAAAGAAAGACAGAGTTTAACACAAAGGTTGGTTCACGAGAGTAGGATCCTAAAGATCCTAGAATAAGTTCGGACTGCAGGATATACCTCCTGCGTATGCAGCTGCAAGTGCTGCGGCAACTCGTTCGTTGATCAGAGCCGTCAACTGGGCTTGTGTCATGTTAACGCGTCCAGACATGATTCTTCATATCAAGAGTAACACGAGTGAGAGAGGTTCGCGAAAGTACGATGGTAGGATAGAATAAGCACGCACACGTTCAAGCAACAGTAGTTATACTAACCAAGCATATCATGAGCAATGTACTGTGTAATTAACAAGTAGGCAATATACACAGATCATATCACCTAGTATGTCGAGCCTTGCATGTGGAGTGAAGCGTCGTTGTGGACCGTTGAGCACTACACCGGTTATAGTCTGGTTTTAACAAAAACGTTTCTCCTTTATTAAAACCTAGTTCACTATAACCAATGGCTCTGATACCAATCTGTCACACCCCCAAAATCCACCTGCGGAGTACTACCGCTTGGAGGCGTGACTGACCAGGATCCAGCCACCAATCATACTGAACACGCATATAAATAGTTATAAAAGTCTAACCGATACGATTGGTGTTCAAACAAAACAAAGTTTAAGTTGTAAGCGGAAGCATAAGTCTTAAAGTTAAAACATAAGTTCAATTGTTTTCAAGTTCAACATGGTACGCAACAATCCATGTCCCACAACGACTCTCCTCCATGCAAGCTCCAGCTGAGTACCTATGGTCCTGCAAAGCATGTAGTAACGAGTCAACAACTAGTTGAGTGAGTTCACGGTTGGGTGTTCGTTTTAAGTTGTTTCGAAAACAGTTTCCTTTATCTGGCATCCTGCCATGGGGGTTACCCCATAGTTAAAAACGTGTCTTGTTTATCCCGGTTACTCTGGCATTCCAGCCGTGGGGGCTACCCCGTGTTAGTTATCTGGCATTTCGGCCGTGGGGGCTACCCCATGCGTACACTAGACTCGTTACCATATCGACTGCTGACTGTAGTCATGTTTATGTGCCCTGAAACTGTCAATGTCTATCATCATTGACGTGCCCCAGATCCATTAGTTCACGCCCGTCCTCTGCGGCACGGTGTGAGGTTTGTCAGACCTAAATAGCGCTATCTAACTAATGACCCGCTCGCCATTGGCCCGGCGATTAAGTCGATATAAAAGGAGGGACTTCGTGATAGAGTTTTGGTCTAGTACGAGTTATCCGTCCGTAAGGACGAGGAATCACATTCCTGAACCACTGCCGTCCTACCCAAGGAGGACGAGGAATCCACGTTCCTGAACCCCATTCCCAACCCAGGGAATCCCATGCTTTGTAGAGGGTGTGAACTCACCTTGGTTTGCTCGGCAGTAACACAGAAAGGTCAATCAAGTTGCAAGTGGTCAACTATGTCCTAACATAGATACCATTCAAGTCAGGTTGTATCCAAGTATTGCACGTATAACTACACGTATTCATACGCATGTAACGATCACGGCATACATGTTTATCATGGCAGTTCAACAACAGTGCACAGCATACTCAATTAACAGTAGCACATATAGCCCATATGTCCAGCCCAATTACTTAAGCCCGTAATTATGCAAGTCCAACAAGCGTGGTCTCGAGTCGAGACTGTGCGGTCTCTAGTCGAGACTGTGCGGTCTCGAGTGTAGCTGACAGGGTCTCGAGTCGCAATCTGAGGAGGTCTCGGGTTATGCATGTGTTGGTCTCGAGTCGCAACCGGACTCGCAAGCATGGTCTCGGGTCATGCTTGTGTGATGATCATGTGTGGTCTCGAGTCGAGACTAGGAGTTCTCGACTCGCAACGGGGGTCGAAATCATGCGGTCTCGGCTTGTCATGCTATGGTCTCGAGTCGAAACCAGGGGTCTCGACTCCCCAGCAGTTGCTGATTCTGCACAGTCGTACTATCCAATAGAATTCTAATATCATGCAGCAGTAATGTACTATCCACTAAACATGTTTTGTTGTCTAACATTTAACTAAAATGGATCAAACATAGCAGAATTCAAATATCCAAATCATATTCATAGCACATTCATGTTGTTCTTCACATATTCATCATGTTCTTCATATATTCAAGTAGTTCATCATAATTATTCAAACTTTTCAACATCAATAACCATCAAAGTACTTAAACATATTCATCTAATGGTTTCAATCCTCACATATGCAAGCCGGTTTCATCAAAATCCTTATTATCTTCTAGCAACTAGAATACATTCATTGGTTCTAAAGCATGTGTACACATTCATAACAATCTTGAATATATTATTCACACTATCATAACAATACATTATCATAATATCATCATCAACCGATTATAACACATAACGAGAAACACTTATGAACCGATTACTTTGAACATCAAATTCATCATGCATAACTCAACAAGCAACATATTGTCAAATAACTTCATCATACATCATCAACCCAAACACAAAACACAACATGAATCACTAACCGGTTAGGGGATAGGAAGGGTGAACTCCAAGTGTCGATTCCAAGCTTGAACCGAAGATCCTAGTGCCGACCGATTGGATCCGAGAATGAGGGAGTGAAGGTTGTGCTTCTAGGGTTTTAGTGAGAGGGAAAGTAGGAGAGTGTGTGTGAGAGTGAGTGTGTTGTCCAAAGAATGACAAGGTTGGCTATCCACCAAGGTTATATACTAGTGAGCTAAGGAGGTGCACCCTAATGGGTTTCGGTTATGGTTAAATGGCCCAACCGGCCAATGGCCCAACCGGCCTAATGGTTACTGTTCACTCGAGACCACATGGTCTCGAGTCGGGTTCTTGTTTCTCGGCTCACATACTCACACTCATTCATACGTATATACGTGACATCCATACAAGCTCACACATAACATCACATAAAAGGTTCACATTTATTATTAAGTTAACAAGTTAACTAATCACATAACGTTCAAGCATGTTACATCAAGACACAACGAAAGGTTCTAAGTTTCGGGTTGTCACAAACATCGATACGTTTGATTCTATCCTCGACATACTCAACGCCTCAAAGTACAAAACTTTGTTGACCGCTAATGCACCCATTTACCTGCAAACTCAGAGAGAGTTTTGGAAAAATTGCATCCTTGAAAAACAAGGGGAAGATATCATCGCCATTAACTCTACTCTGCAGAAGAAAGCAGTCCAAATAACACCGCAATCAATATCTGAGGTGTTTCAGCTCGCTGACCAGGAAGGTAAAGATTCTTTCCCTAAAAACGAGTTAAAAACTGACTTCATTGAGAAAGGGTATGCAGACTCAATGAAGAGGGATACCTTACAAAAAGGTTTCTTCCCTTCTGCAACCAGATTTTTATTTCATACCCTTCTCATGTGTGTTTCAAACAAAACCACCTCCTTTAATGAAATACCATTGAAAATTCAAAACTTGGGGTATGCTATTTTATAAGGAGAAAATCTTAACTACTCCAAGGTAATTTTCAATGATTTGGTTAAAAATGTTGAAACACAATCTTTCTTACTGTTTCCAAGATTCTTAAGCAATTATTTTGAGAAAAAGTTCAGTAAGGATGATATTGCGGTAATAAACCAAGGTGAATCTTTTCAAATAAACAGCTTAACTGCTGAAACATTTTCAAGAATGTTAACGCCTTGTAAAACACAAGCAGAGGTGCCTGAGCAGACTTTAGCAGCAAACACTGCTCCTCAGGTATCTGCTGCTGAGCCCACTGCTCAAGGTGATCAAGGCAGCCAAACAGCTGTCTTGAAACCCACACCTAAAATCACCAAAAAGCCACAGAAAAAGAAAAATAAGAAACCCCCCAAACCCATCAAAAAGGCAACTCTGGAGGATGAGGTACCAGAGCAACTGCCTGTGATTGCACAAAAATCACAACAAACCACTGCTGCTACTTCCTCACAGCAGTTGGTAGAAATATCTCAACCCATACCTGAAACTCCTCCTGTCTCTTCACAAAAAGAACAGGTTGTACAAATAGGGTCACCACATCATGAGGCTCTGGAAGCACTCGTTTCCATCCTCCACAGCCCAATACCCAGGGCAATTCTGCTTTCTAAACCCACCTTCACATCCCCAATTCCACCAAACACCAATCTGCTGTTGGATGCAATTGATTTGAACCTAGCACAAACCAGTCCTTCTCACTCACCTGTTCATGAGAAAATACTTCAACATGAGACTGGGCTTGATGTATCAATCTTTGTTAACCCACCAACACAACCTGAGGAGGTTACACCCCTTGAGTTACAAGTAACTCTTGGTGGTATTCCAAGTGAAGCAGCCACTACAAGTGTTGAACCTACAGGTTTACACTTGGACAGTGGTTACATCAATAAGACTTCCTTGGAGGCAATTCCTTCCATAACACCTCTGTTATCTGCTAGTGAGTTTGTATTAACCACTGGTTCAATCAAAAGATTATCAAGTGTTGAAGGAAGAAGACCCCAGTACCAAGAAAAAAAGGGCATCAGTTGTTGATGTTTGGAGTACACTCCCTACCTCCACTTCTGATAAAACCACTGCTAGTGGGAAATCAGATGATCCCATTAAATTGGGTGATGGTTTAAAGTACCAAGAATTGACGGAACGTGTTGAAAAATTGGATGCATCGGTTGCAGAAATTAAAGACATGGTACAACAGTTGTTAACAATTTAAAAGGTTCCATCCACTGCTGTTCCATCTCAAACACCTGTTCCACCACCAGCAGATGTTACAAATGAGCTCTGGAACCTCTTTCAACCTTTTCTCCATTAACAATTTCAGTTGGCCGAGCACTGTCACACCCCGACCACGTAAAACAACAAAACGTGGCGGAAACGTCGGGGAGTGTTGTAACAGAATCATTGTTTCACAACCATGGATTAAACAAATTTCGTTTTATTGAATTAAATGAGTTACAATGTCTTAACAACAAAGAAACATAACATAATTGACTAGTCTTGCATCTTTTAATGTCACTAAGGCCTCGTCCATTCCTATGTGAGCATACACCATTATCATCATCATATAACATCAACTATTGTACCTGATACACATGTGAAAATACGTCAGCATAAAAATGCCGGCGAGTACATAGGTTTTATTGATTTAGGATTCATGACTTATAAGTTGAGAAAAAGTTGTTTAATAAAAGTTAGTCATGATCCTTGTAAAAAGTTTTGTTTTATAAATCATTTGAAAATCGATGATAGATATGTATAGTAAAAAAAAAAGAATGATGTAAGGTTAAATGAATAACCAAGTAAAATGAATTTGTATAAAACTAACTGTTTTTGTAAAACAATGTCTTGTGAAAAATATGTTATTTGTGTAATATGTATAAGTCCAAATTGAATGAATTAAATAACGCTACGGTATGTAATATAATACAAGCACTTATATATAGGAAGTACCAGCGGCGTATCCACCATGCTTGTATCACATTACACACACCTTGTTACTTAAATCACTTACCTAAACAAACCATCAATGTAAGTTGCCCATGTCTAAACCATTTGTCAAATGTCTTTATGAAAACCATGTCAAAATGTTTATGTCAAAATGTAGCCCATGAAAGGTGTATATCAATACCCAAATGTCTATGTCAAATGACAATCAAGTAATGTGTAAACATAATGTCATGTATGGCAAGTGAAATATGTACCAGCTAAATCATAGGTAAAAATGCACAAACAATGTACTATGTATGCGACAATTGGACACACATAGCATGTGATGAACATACATAGCATGAAATGTCATGTAAAACGATGTACAAAGTATGCACACAATGGGCATACATAGTAAAAACATAATGAAATCATGTATTAATAATGTACTAAGGAACATAGCAAGTATATGATATAAAAACATGAAAACATGAAAGCAACAAGTAGGCACATGTGTTTCACCCCAAACTGTTTGAAAAATAGTAAAAGAGGGGACTATGTACTCACTTGAGGGTGCTTAGAAGTCTTGAATAACAACCAAGCAAAGCTAGAGGGATCACGGAAATCAAACGGCACCTAATATAGGTAACTACATTAATAACCGGACCTAACTCGGAAGATCGGATAGTATGAGGTTTCGTAAACCAAATGAGTATTGGAACTCATATGATATGGTCTAACAAAGCCTACATACTAAAATGAAACCTAACCTAAGTGCTTACGACCCATTACGACCCGTTTAGGTAGCTTATGCTACTTTAACGCGTCGTTCGCGTAAAACGCGTTCGGAACGCCTAACTAGTCCTATGACAAGTAATGTATGCCTTAACATGTCTAATATTATTGTCTAATCAGTTTAGATGTCAAAACTTAGGTTACATATGCTTAAAATGAATTTATGCGTAAAAAGGGCATTTTGGTAATTTTCCTAAGGCATAAGAATTACTTATCATACAACTACTTAAACGACGTGAACATAAGGTATAACCTTAAAAGGTTATTTCATATACAACTATGGTCACCTAAAGTGTTTGGTCGGATCCTAATGATCGACCAAATGGGTCGGGTTCGAAAGTATAAGCGATTGATTAGATCGCTTACCTTTACGACCCTAAACAAGCACAAATCTAAAAGCGACGAGCTAAACATGCTAGAACATGTTTAGTAAAGTTAAAAAACAGGTTTGGTATCAAAACAAACGGTTTTGATACCCTAGAGTAGTTTGGTTACAAATACGCGAGGAAACACATTTTGGCCGAAACTACGACTCGTCACTGAGCCTAGATAACGTGGAAATCAGTAGGTATAGTCACTAGGGACTATAACCATCGTGATTACGCTGACGTTATGAAGTTCAAACGAACTTCGCATTGACCATAAACTGGTTAATGCAGAAAGTCAAACACAGTTTGACTTTAACGCTAAAACGAACGAAAAACGCTAAAGAATACTTACAGAAGGTCCCCGCAGGATTGATTTCCAAGTATTTCTCCGGTATGAAGTGATAACCACTCCAACTTAGAGAAAATCTCAGAAATCAAGTGAGGAAAGAATGAGATGCAGGTGGGTATTTATAGGAATGGCACAACCGTTAGGATCGTTCATCGCGAAACGTGCTTTGATCTCGGATGTCCAAGTGGGCACATGGTATTTGGATACCATGGGCTCCTAAAAACCATCAAATTTGGCCCCTTGAATGATCAAAAACTATGTTCAAGGGGGTGGAACAGCTGGAACAGATTTTTTTACTGGTCTGGGACTTTTACGCGGCCCGCGTAAGGCACACACCAACTCTCACGCGGCCCGCCTGGGCATAGTTTCCAGAATTGACAGAAATGGTCCCTGAACTTGAGAAACATGCAATTCGGCCCATTTTTGACACGTTTAGGCCCCGTTAACCTCATTTCCAGCCTCTAAAATGAAGTTAAAGTATAGGGAACTCAAAACATGCTCAAAAATATCTCGGATGTCGGTTCGTTTGGTCGTACGGTTGCATTATTCGCTTAATTACGACGGGAGTCGTAACGAACGCAAAAACGATCCAAATTAAGCGACGAATGGAATTTTATCATGCCAAACACTAAAATAAAATATTTCAATGCTTACATAAATTTCTGGAAGTCCGGAAGTATTCAGAACGTAAAATATGCGTAAAAATGCAAACTTATGCACTTTTTGACGCTTTTAGTCCCTGAATGAGCATAAATTTTATTTTTGCGCACCAAACACCTCAAAGCCTATTTCTAAGCTATGTAAAGGATATTTAGGGCGTCTTTAACTTATGATCAAATTCCGGAAGGTCTGATACTGTCACAACCCCCGACCCCTATCCCGGGAGCGGGCGGCCGTGAGCCAGTTTCGGTGGTATCGCGTATTATCTAATTTGGCAGTGGAATTTTTCATCTGGACCGTAGTTAGGAAATATTTTATCAGAGTAAACCACCACATTTTATAACATTAAACACATGGGATAAAACCCAAGTTTTGCAGTACATACATTTTCATAGGACTAAATCCTATTTTGTTTAATAAAAACATCTATTTTATTTTAGGTAAGTTTATTGCCACTTTTCCAAGCCTTCAGTGCTCTCCAGCTGGCTTTTATTGGATTTACACTAAGTTACCTGAAACACGTGTTTAAAACATTTTATCAGCAGAAAATACTGGTGAGTGAATCCCAGTTTAATCAAGTTGAAATAAAAACCAATTTGCAGTATTGAGGGCACATCCGCAATTACATTTGTTTCCAAGACATCACAATTAACATCAGTGGTACGGTCATACTCAACTTATGGGACGTTACCACCCCAGTAACCAATTTTGTATACAAAACCCCAACATACTCACTATAATTGTATTCTTTACAAATACTCAATAACTGCTTTGTATATATTTAATTAAGTGAGGTTTTGTAAAAACAGTAAACAAAAAGGTTTACAAAAGTGGATCAACTCACAAAAATGAGTATATAAAAAGAAGAATCACTCACATTGCTATTATAGGGCTTTCTTTTGTGACTTCCTGGTTATAATCTAATTAAATAAACAATGCACGCGTGTTAGTATAATAACCCATTTTAACATTAGTAATACCCTCCCCGAGACGGCATTCGAACGACTACGTCGGGCAGAACCACGACAGCAGTTACGGAACCCTAGATCAATCGGGCAGAGTATCTAATACGTATCCAGGGGTTATGATACTTACAACGAGGCAGAGCTTCGCTAATTAGGGGGGTATAATACCCGAGCATTATTTCTACTATTCAGAAATTGTGATTGAGAAACGAAGAATGAACGAATTCAAATGAAATCCGATGTGTTCTTTATATAGGTGCTGAAACTGGTTCCCACGCGACCTGCGTAAAGAACAGGAAAGGCTTACGCGGCCCGCGTCCATGTTGGGTCAACGCGTAGCTTGTCCTGGTCATAATCTAGCCTCGCCACGATGATGACACGTATCATCACCGGGCTGCCCACCAATTGGGACACTCGCGGCCCGTGTAAACTAACGGTGTGGCCTTACGCGGCCCGCCTGAACTAAAGAAATGAACGAGATCAGGTTTCAACCCTCATACCACCCGCGTAAGAATTGGGGTGGGTCTACGCGGCCCGCCTCAACATACTTTTTCTTGTTTTCCATTTATTTTTAATACTATATTATAATTCGGGCTCGGTTTTCACGTATGGGATGTATTTCAGGAAATGTAGGGGTGTAAGGGGTGTTTTAGGAGGGTTGTTATAGTTTGGGTATCACTCCTAGGTTATTTAGTAAAATATATAGTGCACTCACATTAAGTATAGTGACCCAATTCTACTTTATCCCTACGTCACGAGACAGAACCCCAACGAATTTAGGCAGAGCCTTGACATACGTTACGGGGCCCTACGTCAGTCGGACAGGGTATCAGTGATCAGGGGCTACAATACTTAAAACAGGACAGAACTTTTTAGTATTTAGGGGTGTAATATTAACAAAATAGGTTTGTTAATATATATGCAAAGGGGACGAAAAAGTGAGGAAAGGAGAAATGGTGTGTGCAATGCCTGAAGGTTCCATGCTCTTCTATTTATACTACATCTTCTGCTTAAAGTTCACGCCAATTTACATATTGAATATTGGACACGTATTCCATGCATTAATATCTATATTTTCTTTTCAAGTCTTATGTAGGCATGATATTGATTTCAAATATCCATTTTCAATTTCTTATTTGTTTAGGTTTAACATTATTTTAATATATATATTATAATTAATTTAACTGTTTCACTCTTTTGGCGCTTATAACTTTTAAAATATGACGTTTTATAAAATAATAAATATGCCATTAGAACAAGAATATTTTTATCTACATTTTGAACCAAGTTTCATTAAAAACAGAGTAGGTCCAAATATAATGTATTTTTACCATTTAATTATAAAATGGTTCTTACGCTTGCCCAAAATACCTCATATTTCCATTGGTTAACTTTACCCATGATGCATCCTTTTAATAACATAAATTTTTATATATATAAATAAAAATTTTGGGAATGTTACATCCTCCCCACCTTGTTTTAAATCTCGTCCTCGAGATTCCCTGAAATATGAATGATTTTTTTTTATTTAGATAGTTTAGTTTCTAGGCATATTCTTGTGACAACTCGAACTTTTGACTTTCATTTTGTATTTAATGCACGTTGTCCAACTCAATAATTATTGTATAATTCTGGATGATGATTCTGTTTAATGATGATGATTGTGCTAAATGATTACCGTATGATTGCTACCGTGGTGACGGCTGATTAGGGTTTTCTGTGATATTTCATAACCGATGTAACTGTTTACGTAACTGGCATATTGACGAAATAGAATGTTGACGAACTTGATTGTTTGACGAAATGGAACTCTTGACGAAACAAGATTGTGTTTCGCCAAGAGTAATCGGCGAAATAGGATATGTGTTTCGCCAAAGGATGTTTGACGAAACAGAATGTGTTTCGCCAAACCTGTGATTCGCCAATGTTGTGTTTCGCCGAATTGGATAACTTACACAGTAACCTGGTTAGACGCTGTTAGAAGTTAACAGTAATAATTAACTGCTGTTAAGTAGTATACAATACTTGTGTGATTGTGATTACGTGCAACGTGCTACTTGATGATCATTGATGCTGGTTATACGCGAACTGCATGAGTACAAACTGATTGTGTATACGTGCATACTCTAGGACGTGATTGACTTGCTTGTGCACATACTTAGCATACCGAGCAAACCAAGGTGAGTTCACACAGCCAAGGCATGGGGTTCCCGGGTGGGAATGGGATTTGTTGAATTATTGTACATACTCAGCTGATAGAACCGAACGATATGACACGACTAGATTAGTAACACTTACTGAACTGATCTTCGCACACCTGCCAAGGGTTGGTCGCAATATTATGAACTGATCTTCGCACACCTGCCTTAGGAAGGCCGCGAACTAAACATACTAATCTTCGCACACCTGCCTGGTAGGCCGCGATACAAATAAACCTAGTCTAGAATACTTGGGAGGAACACCCCCTAATATCTTCGCATACCTGCCTGGGAGGCCGCGATGGAAATACGATATATGCTATAACGAACGAACTTACTACTCACACTATACTATTACTGAACTATTAACTGTAAACTCGCTCAACTAGTTGTTGACTCTCTGCTGCATGCCTTGCAGGACCGTAGGTACTTATGGAGCTTGCACAAGGAGGAGCAGGTCGTTGTGGAGCACAGATCATGAATACTATGTTTAACGTTACGAATAATTGAACTTATGAGTTACTTTGGGTTTACATACTTATGCTTCCGCTATTGATACTATGTTTGGTTTAGAACATCAATTATATTGAATTGGGTTTTACGAACTATCTTATTTATATTATGCTATGTTCAATATGATTGATGGCTTGATCCTGGTCATGTCACGCCTCCAAGCGGTGGTACTCCGCGTGTGGATTTGGGGGTGTGACATATTGGTATCAGAGCCATTGGTTATAGAGAACTTGGTTTTAATATGGGAAAACGTTTTTATTAAAACCAGACTATAACCAGAACAGTGCTCTCAACGATCCACAACCACGCTTCGCTCCACGTGCAAGACTCGACATCCTAGGTAATAAGGTTTATGTTTATTGCCTGCTTGCTAGAACTGCGTAGAACCTTGCTCGTAGTATGCTAGATTACATTGCTTACCATACGTCGTTACATGAGAACCCCTATGTGCTTACACTCTTCTGTCATCGCTCTATTCGCGAACCTCTCTAACTCATGTTGCATTTGCTATGAAGATCATGTCTGGACGAATTAACATGACTCAAGCCCAGCTAGAGGCTCTCGTTCAAGCTCAAGTTGCTGCGGCACTTGCAGCTGCTCAAGCAGGTAGTATACCCTGCAGTATAGACTCACACTAGGATCTTTAGATCCTACATTAACTCTCGTATTTAACTTTGTCCTATTCGTACACAATAGGTCAACACGCACAGCAACCTGTCTGCACTTTCAAGAACTTCATGGACTGTCGTCCAAGTACTTTCAGTGGCACCGAGGGGGCAGTGGGACTCCTCCATTGGTTTGAGAAACTAGAGTCAGTGTTTGAAATGTGCGAATGCCCTGAGGCTCGCAGGGTCAAGTATGCCACCGGTACGTTGGAAGGAATCGCGCTGACCTGGTGGAACGCGCAAGTACAGATCTTAGGGTTGGCAGCTGCTAACGCCACCCCTTGGAACGATTTTAAGGAACTGATCAAACGGGAATACTGCACACGAGACGACATTCACAAGTTGGAGAATGAGCTATACCACTTGAAGATGACGGGGTCAGAGATTGAGGCTTACACGAAACGGTCAAATGAACTGGCCATCTTGTGTCCAACGATGGTGGACCCTCCAGTTAAGCGCATTGAGTTGTATCTCAAGGGGCTTGCGCCAGAGATTCAGAGCCACGTGACGTCGGCTAACCTCAACAACATCCAAGACATTCAGCGTCTTGCTCACCGACTCACCGATCAGGCAGTGGATCAGAACAAGCTGCCAAAACGCATCAGTGCTACCACTACTTCTACTACTACTCCAGCTACTACCTCTGCCACACCCAGCGAGAACAAAAGAAAGTGGGATGGGGATTCCAGCAAGGGATCAGTTTCTGTTCAGTCTCAAGCACAGCAGCATCGCACCAATGACTACCAGAGTCCGAATCAGCAATCATCGGCCAGTCAGGGGCAGAGTGGATATCGGGGAACTCACCCATGGTGTGGTAGGTGCAACAAACACCACAGTGGAAGATGTCGCAGGGAACGTTGTCAAAGATGCCTCAAGCCGGGTCATGAGGCTAAGGATTGTAGAAGCTCACGGCCAGCAAATCAGAACCAGCAACTCCCACCGCCAGCTCCACAGAACCATCAGCAGCAGCCACAGCGTGGGAACCGGGGATGTTTCCAGTGTGGGGCTGAAGGTCACTACAAACGTGATTGCCCTCAATTGAACCAGAACCAGAATCGCAACAACAACAATAACCAGGGCAACGGGAATAACAACAACAACAACGGGGGAAACAACAACAACAATGGCAACGAAGCTCGGGGTCGTGCTTTTGTGTTAGGTCGGGGTGACGCAGTGAATGATCCCAATGTGGTTATGGGTAAGTTTCTTCTCGACGATATTTATGTTACTGTCTTATTTGATTCGGGTGCTGATACAAGCTATATGTCTTTGAAAATGAGTAAATTGTTAAAACGTACCCCAACACCCCTAAACACCAAACATGTCGTAGAGTTAGCGAATTGCAAAAGTGTAGAAGCCGCACATGTAATCAAGGGTTGTAGCATCATTTTAGCTGGTCAGACCTTCTCGATTGATCTTATACCCATAGTTTTGGGTAGCTTCAACGTCGTCATCGGTATGGATTGGTTGTCCCAGCATCACGCAGAAATTTTATGCAAGGAAAAGATCATTCGTATTCCTCGTTCTAGTCGAGAACCTCTCGAAGTTCAAGGCGACAAGAGTGGTGCTGTGGTTGGCATCATCTCTTTCTTATAGGCGCAGAAATGTCTACGAAAGGGGCACACTGCAATTCTGGCACTTGTCACTGACGCATCAGCAAAGGAAAAGAAGCTGGAGGATATTCCAGTTGTACGTGACTTTCCTCAGGTGTTTCCTGAAGATTTACCCGGTTTACCACCTCATCGCCAAGTCGAATTCCAGATTGAGTTAGCTCCTGGAGCAGCACCAATAGCCCGCGCACTGTATCGTTTAGCTCCAACCGAACTGGAAGAACTGTCGAAGCAGTTGCAAGAGCTCTTGGAAAAGGGCTTTATTCGTCCAAGCTCATCGCCTTGGGGAGCTCCAGTACTTTTCGTGAAAAAGAAGGATGGCACTTTCAGGATGTGCATCGACTACCGTGAACTGAACAAGGTGACGGTGAAGAACCGTTATCCTCTTCCGCGTATAGACGACTTATTCGACCAGTTGCAGGGGTCGAGTTACTACTCCAAGATAGACTTGAGGTCAGGGTATCATCAGTTGAGAGTCCGGGACGAGGACGTCTCCAAGACAGCGTTCAGAACTCGCTACGGTCATTACGAGTTTCTAGTTATGCCTTTTGGGTTAACGAACGCGCCTGCCGTATTTATGGACCTTATGAACAGGGTGTGCAAACCCTATCTAGACAAGTTCGTCATTGTTTTTATCGACGACATTTTGATTTACTCCAAGAGTCAGGAGGAGCACGAACAACACCTACGATTAATTTTGGAACTGCTACGAAAGGAGCAATTGTACGCCAAGTTTTCTAAATGCGACTTCTGGCTTCGTGAAGTCCACTTCTTAGGCCATGTGGTGAACAGGGATGGGATACATGTCGATCCATCCAAGGTAGATTCGATCAGAAACTGGCCTGCACCGCGTACACCAACGGAAATACGCCAATTCTTGGGTTTGGCGGGTTACTACAGACGGTTTATCAAAGACTTCTCCAAGATCGCACAGCCGCTTACGCTACTGACACAGAAGGGTGTCACCTACCGCTGGGGAGAGTCCCAGGAAACCGCTTTTCAGTACCTAAAGGATAGGCTTTGCAGCGCACCTATTCTCTCACTGCCAGAGGGCACAGATGATTTTGTGGTTTATTGTGACGCATCGATACAGGGGCTTGGTTGTGTATTGATGCAACGGGATAAAGTTATTGCCTACGCTTCTCGTCAACTCAAGGTTCACGAACGGAACTACACGACGCACGATTTAGAGCTGGGAGCTGTTGTTTTCGCGCTTAAGATATGGCGACACTACCTGTACGGTACCAGGTGCACGATTTACACCGATCACAGGAGTCTCGAGCATATCCTTAAGCAAAAGGATTTGAACATGCGTCAATGAAGATGGGTCGAACTACTGAACGATTACGAATGCGCCATCAAGTACCATCCAGGCAAGGCCAATGTTGTGGCTGATGCCCTCAGTCGAAAGGACACCCTACCTAAGCGTGTGCGAGCGCTACAGCTTACGATTCAGTCTAGTCTTCCTGCACAGATACGAAATGCTCAGGTAGAAGCGTTGAAACCCGAAAACGTCAAAGCTGAAGCCTTACGCGGCTCAAGGCAACGAATGGAACAAAAGGAAGACGGCGCCTACTATGTAACAGGGCGTATTTGGGTCCCACTTTATGGCGGTTTACGCGAGCTGGTAATGGATGAAGCTCACAAGTGCCGCTACTCGGTACATCCAGGGGCGGATAAAATGTACCACGACATCAGAACTACATACTGGTGGCCTAGTATGAAGGCCCACATCGCTACTTACGTCGGCAAGTGTTTGACATGTGCAAAAGTCAAAGTGGAGTATCAGAAACCAGCGGGCCTACTTCAACAACCTAAGATACCGCAATGGAAATGGGAAGAAATTTCCATGGATTTCGTTACGGGCTTACCTAGATCCCAGCGGGGGAATGATACCATATGGGTGATCGTGGATCGACTCACCAAGTCTGCACACTTCTTGGCTATAAAGGAAACGGATAAGTTCTCCACTCTCGCAGACATCTACCTTAAAGAAGTTGTTTCAAGGCACGGGGTGCCCACCTCCATCATTTCGGATCGGGATGCACGATTCACGTCAGAGCTATGGCAAGCGATGCACAAATCTTTCGGCTCACGGTTAGACATGAGCACAGCGTATCACCCTCAGACGAATGGGCAATCTGAGCGAACGATCCAAACTCTTGAAGACATGCTTCGGGCATGTGTTATTGATTTCGGCAACGGCTGGGAAAAGCATCTCCCTTTGGTGGAGTTCTCATACAATAACAGTTATCACACCAGCATACAAGCCGCACCATTCGAGGCATTGTACGGGCGTAAATGCCGGTCACCTCTCTATTGGGCAGAGGTGGGGGATAGTCAGATCACAGGTCCAGAGATTGTAGTGGACGCCACAGAAAAGATTGCACAGATACGACAACGCATGGCGGCAGCACGCGACCGTCAGAAAGCCTACGCGGATAAGCGTAGGAAGCCATTGGAATTTCAGGTCGGGGACCGAGTATTACTTAAAGTCTCACCCTGGAAGGGTGTGGTTCGTTTTGGCAAACGGGGCAAACTAAATCCGCGGTATGTCGGACCGTTCGAGATCTTTGAGAAAATAGGCAAAGTGGCCTACAAGCTAAACCTACCAGCTGAACTCGGTGCAGTTCACAATGTATTTCACGTGTCGAATCTGAAGAAGTGCCTGTTAGATGAGACCCTCATAGTTCCTTTTAAGGAACTCACTATCGATGAGCGGTTGCAGTTCGTCGAGGAGCCAGTTGAAATCACGGACCGGGATGTTAAGGTCCTCAAAAACAAGAGAATCCCTCTTGTTCGAGTTCGTTGGAACTCCCGTCGTGGCCCAGAGTACACCTGGGAACGCGAAGAACAGATGACAGAAAAGTATCCCCAGTTATTCGGAACCAATGCAACCACTGCTGAGGCTGAAGCTACTACTGCGGAATTTCGGGACGAAATTCCAGATCAACGGGGGGAGGATGTGACACCCCAGGAAAACCCGTGAACGATGCAACCTATCTAGCTTCCTCAGTGAGTACGTACCAAATTCCGAGACGAAATTTCTTTTAAGTTGGGGATAATGTGACAACTCGAACTTTTGACTTTCATTTTGTATTTAATGCACGTTGACCTTGACCATTGACTTTGACTGTGTAGTGTTGATTGATTTGACTTGTAACTATGCACTCGATGTTAATATGAATCGTATTGTGATTATTTCATGTTACGTGTATGAACTTGTTTAGAAAAACATAGATCGTTTAGCACTTGAATGAACTCGACGAATCAAGTGATTCGCCAACTCCAACCTTGACGAAACAGAAGCCTGTTTCGCCAACCCACTCTCGACGAAACACAAGGTGATTCGCCGGCCCATCAGTGTCGCCAAGGCCCATTAGCGGCCCAACACATTACGTAACTATATACCGGATTCCCTGTTTCATTCGTCACTTTAGCGAAAACAGGAAAAACCCTAGAACCCTCTTGTGTGTGACGGCAGCCAGGCGTTTCCCCAAGCCCTTAGCGACCTACTCATCGTTCCTCCATCCCGGTTAGTGCGTGTTTATCAAATCGGTTCCATTGATGCTTGATTGTTGTTACATGTTGTGTACATGCTTGTTAGATTTCTGGAATGAATATGAATAGATAACCATCATGAATTCTTGTTATGCTCTTGCTATGATTAACAGTGAATGGCTATGATCTTGACGAATCGATTAAGATTTAAGCATGATGTATGTTGTTGTTAAACTGAATTGACCGATATATCAAATAAACGGATGATGCTGAATCTAATACCGTGATTGTATGTGAACGAGTTTGAGGTCGTATGTTACGGATGGGAACCGTGTGTCCAACTCAATAATTATTGTATAATTCTGGATGATGATTCTGTTTAATGATGATGATTGTGCTAAATGATTACCGTATGATTGCTACCGTGGTGACGGCTGATTAGGGTTTTCTATGATATTTCATAACCGATGTAACTGTTTACGTAACTGGCATATTGACGAAATAGAATGTTGACGAACTTGATTGTTTGACGAAATGGAACTCTTGACGAAACAAGATTGTGTTTCGCCAAGAGTAATCGGCGAATAGGATATGTGTTTCGCCAAAGGATGTTTGGCGAAACAGAATGTGTTTCGCCAAACCTGTGATTCGCCAATGTTGTGTTTTGCCGAATTGGATAACTTACACAGTAACCTGGTTAGACTCTGTTAGAAGTTAACGGTGATAATTAACTGCTGTTAAGTAGTATACAATACTTGTGTGATTATGATTACGTGCAACGTGCTACTTGATGATCATTGATGCTGGTTATACGCGAACTGCATGAGTACAAACTGATTGTGTATACGTGCATACTCTAGGACGTGATTGACTTGCTTGTGGACATACTTAGCATACCGAGCAAACCAAGGTGAGTTCACACAGCCAAGGCATGGGGTTCCCGGGTGGGAATGGGATTTGTTGAATTATTGTACATACTCAGCTGATAGAACCGAACGATATGACACGACTAGACTAGTAACACTTACTGAACTGATCTTCGCACACCTGCCAAGGGTTGGCCGCGATATTATGAACTGATCTTCGCACACCTGCCTTAGGAAGGCCGCGAACTAAACATACTAATCTTCGCACACCTGCCTGGTAGGCCGCGATACAAATAAACCTAGTCTAGAATACTTGGGAGGAACATCCCCTAATATCTTCGCATACCTGCCTGGGAGGCCGCGATGGAAATACGATATATGCTATAACGAACGAACTTACTACTCACACTATACTATTACTGAACTATTAACTGTGAACTCGCTCAACTAGTTGTTGACTCTCTGCTGCATGCCTTGCAGGACCGTAGGTACTTATGGAGCTTGCACAAGGAGGAGCAGGTCGTTGTGGAGCACAGATCATGAATACTATGTTTAACGTTATGAATAATTGAACTTATGAGTTACTTTGGGTTTACATACTTATGCTTCCGCTATTGATACTATGTTTGGTTTAGAACATCAATTATATTGAATTGGGTTTTACGAACTATCTTATTTATATTATGCTATGTTCAATATGATTGATGGCTTGATCCTGGTCATGTCACGCCTCCAAGCGGTGGTACTCCGCGTGTGGATTTGGGGGTGTGACAATTCTGGTCCTTGTTTTGAATTCCACTTTACTTTGACCAGAACTATTCTCTATGCTTTGAGATTCTTACTTTTAAATTGTGCGATCTTTTAATGGATTTAAAATTTTCATTTACCTCTATAACTTTGAAGAGGTACAATTAAAGATTTATCAGTTAGGTACGTATTCCTATCATTTCAAATAAATTTAAGGGTTCCGAATGGTAAATCTTAGTAGAGTCATAGGGGAAGAGAGTTCTTGTAAGTATATCTAGTCGTGGTTACTCTTATCTTCTCAAGAGCTCTTAATAAAGGTAAAAAGACTCTCTATAAGTTTTTTAGATATTTTGTGTCTTAGTACAACTTTTGGTTACAGGATTCCTAATGCATTAATAATCGCAAAGGAAAATCTTATACTTTCCATGGCGTCTTAATTTATAGGGTTTCCGTCGTTCATCTTGTCGCACGAGTTTCGAGACTGATGATCAAACGAAATAGTGTTTGATACCGGAATTATAAACGTATACGAGAGATTCCTGATAATTAAGTCTAAAATTATCATTGACACACTTGTTCGTGATTTATCCCTAATTGTCAATCATTATGGTTTTGGATTTCCTTATAGATATACATATCTATATAATCATATATTTCACATACTGTAATATACACACCATTCATCAGGTCAGTGTATTTAACAGATTCATATTTCCAAAAACAGGTTCGACATCAAATCATGGTACTATTTAGGGAATTCCATTATCATAACTTATACCCCATCTCACCCGGTCTTGCCGGAGAGGTACCCCCATCTCACCCGGACAAGCTGGAGAGTCTACCAGTCTTGCCGGAGAGGTAATTATCATTATATTTCCCTTAAATAGAATTTCTCTCAAATCATGATTTTAAAAGCGCATCATTTATTTTGACTTATATCAAGAAACAAGGAAATTAGTATTCTCATGATGGATCATATTCTAAAACCGAGTAGTACCAATAAACAAGAAATAACAGTGGCTAAGTGTTATTGCTTATTTATCATACAAACATTGTTCTAGTCATCATCCTCACGGGATACCAATAACCATCACACTTTATCTACGCAAGTAATTGGCTTATCTCAAAGCTTTATACTAAGGCATGTTTCTTAGATTCAAGTCTAAATACTATCCTGGTTGTTACTAGTGAATATCAATATCCTAACTTTTTCATTTAAGCATAGATATTATTATGGTTGTGGTTTCCTTTTGGTTGGAGAATGGAGTTTCAAATATATCATTATCTCCATTGATACTATAGCTAGGTTCAATTTAATAAGTATGCTTACAGCCAATTCTATTCATGCTTATATATTATGAGATTCCGATGCACGAAATATTTTATTGAGACAGATGGTATTTTAAAACATAGTAGGTTTCATGATGTATTCTTATAATGGCTTCATGTCTGTATAAGAATTACCAGTGCTATTTTCTCTTATGTTTATCTTCAGAAGATATTATTATATTGTGTATACCCTCAAGAGATTGTATATACTTGTGTATATTTATTATTTTGAAACAAACGAAATTTTCAAATCTCCAGTTTAATATTTAAACTTTCGAAATATATACACACATATAAAATAATAACTATACATCACATGGTACCAATCATCCAGCTTATTTCCATGACTTTATTTTATCCTTTTATAAAAGTAGAATATTGAAATAAATTTCTTGTCAAATCTATACTATTTTGGAATTAAAAGTTTAGGGAAATAATTTACTCCAATTATAAATTTTCTGGACTCATAAGAATAATTTCATTTTTAACTAATAGGTTAAACTATACCAGGCTTACTATTTATAAATACATCTATATATTTATTCCAATTATCACATTCCTACCTTTTTCCTTTTGAGTCAATCATAATATACATTTAAGATTGAGGGGCATTATTTAGAAGAATATTTGCATATGTGATCCATAACATTGTAATTATGGGTTACCAAGAGATGTATATATATATATACTATACATAAGTCACTTTCTGTAATTGAAACTTTAGTTATAAAATACTAATATATAGTATAAGCTTACATAACATTAATTTACTGTTCAAAAATGTGATTCTTTTTTTTTTTTTTTTTTTTTTTTTTTTTTTTTTTTTTTAGAAATCACACTTGGAAAGGGTAGACAATTAGCTAGAGCAGCGGGTAAACCTTTTGTAGTGTACTTCATCCCATATTATCAAAGTATGTCTATTTTATATTCAAAATATGTTAAGATTAATACTTTATTTCGTACATTTTTGAGATCTATTTTTCAAGTATTTAATTAAATAGATCTTTTATAGATTCACGTAACCGACTTTATTTGTGTCACGGTTACATCACTGGTATTTTATTACTACAGTTATTTTATGAGAACCTTCATCTTTATTATTATTCTTTTAGTATTAAATTTAACCAATCACAATTCAATCTCATCTCTTTTATTATTATCTTTTTAAAGTATGAGAACTTCAAAACTACTTAAGATAAATTTAACATCCAATTTATCAACTTAACTCATTTACTAGTATTCTATTATTTAACTATTATATATCAACCAACTGATTTGAATACTTTTCTTTATAATTTAGGATACACAATCCTATAACTAATATGACTGGTTAATCTTATAATTAATTTTATAATCTTATATTAACTATTTTCATGCATAAGACCTAGTCTGGACATACCTTAATATTAAAGAAATGCTTTCAACATTCAATTAGGCCTTTCTACGTAGTCCAACCAACCCAAATCTTAAAAAAATTTAAATGATTTTATTAAATCATGAATACCCATCATATTCTTTTAACCATCTATTTTATTACTAAGTATTTTAATAGAAATCTTTGAGTAATCTCAACATTAATTATTTCACAAAATTATGAAAGTATGAAGTCTTATGGTCAACTAGTTATAAACCAGAAAAGATAAAATGGAGTGGTAAATTGGTACACCTGGGTTTCAAAACGTGCTTTGGCTAGATCCACTAACGCAATCTTTTAAAATTTTTATTACTTCTTAAAATCCTTTCGGTTAATTTAAAAGCTTCAGTTTTATTTATTGGAATATAAATTATTTATAAACAATATTATTAAAACTACAAAGTTTTAAAGCTTTATACCATATATTCAATATGTATTTTAAACCAAAGTAAATGATTGGTTCCAAAAGAGAGCCATAAACATGACTGTTTTGTTAACAACTAATTTAGTTTGATGTATATTAAAATATTATTTGAGTAGGTGATATTAATTATCACAGATAAATTTCTAGTATAAACATTTTTGTACAATCATAAAATAGATTGATTAAAAATGGTGAACATTGTGACTTATATATTTATTACAACTACACTGGAATTTAAAATATATTAGTGATTATGCCTCAATAACTTATTTTATTCTATCTAGGTTATAGGAGTATTATGCTCAACATGCCTTTATGTAAGGTTTATTCTATCTCCTGTCTCTACTAAGTTGTTTATTTAATGGGCAAAGTTTCTTTAAAGTTTCTAGCTCATAGGTGGCATGGGTGCTGGTACTGGTTTGGCGGTTCAATTATTTACTATAAGTTAGAATTTACTGCTGTAGTGGCTAACATATGGAGATTTACCCATTGTTTATCTAATTCATCTTTCCATAGTAGGTCATAATGAATAATGATACCTTTGATCATGAGGAGTATTTAACATTGTATCATATAATTATATTCTATAATAAAATTTTGGGTTTACCTACTATAGCTATAATTAGGGGATGTAATTTAATATTAACATCAAGTATCTATATGAGGGATATACCATTTTTATTTTGTATAACTGCAATATAGTGCGCTTAAAATAGTCACAAATAATTTAATAGTTTATATTGAAATAAAACTATATTCCATTTCTGTTTATGTTTTGTGTTAACTATTTATAAATTGCAGATAGCTGTAACACTTCTATTTGATATCAAATAATTTAAGTTTGTATTCATTGTCTTATAAGTAATTAAATAAAGTTTGAAATCCCTAAACTGTGATATTTGAAATGTGGCTTTGACAATATGATATATATATATATATACATATATATATATATATAGGGGATGGTTCAAATGAAAACCACTTTTATTGTGAAAACTCGAAAACTAACTAAAAAAAGCCTAAAAAACACACAAAAAATTTTTTTTTTTCAATTGTTTTATAAAAATCGCTAGTTTTTATATATAAAAAAAAATTTTCAAAAAAAAAAAAAAATTATGTAGTGCACATGTGTAATAATACACATGTGTAGTACACATACATATGTGTAGTATTACACATGTGCACTACACAAATTTTTTTTTTTGAAATTTTTTTTTATATTAAAAAACCTGCGAAATTTTGATTGCAAAAAAAAAAATTAAAAAAAAAATTTTTGTATGTTTTTTTGGCTTTTTTTAATTAGTTTTCGAGTTTTCACAATAACTAGTGGTTTTCATTTGAACCTTCCCCTATATATATATATATATATATATATATATATTTTCTAAAATCTGGAATAAATGGTTTCTTATTAATTATTATTCCCTTTGGTTGTGACTTCTTTATTTTTTCTTAACTTTTTCTAATAATTCTACTTCGCTTTTTAGTGGCAAATGGTTTCTTAGACTGTGCCTTACTAATGAATATTCATTTCTCAATATCTGCTGAGTATCCTGAGGGATTTGGTTGAAATGAGGTTCCCTTATCTTTTGGTGAACTATCTAATTGACGATAGATATTCGAAATCTTTTGCTTACCCATACTGTAAACTAACAAATAGGCAAATAATATAAAACACATAATCACATAAGTTATTTCCTAACACAGAATTTAAAACTTAAGTGTCAGCAGAACACTTCTTTGGCTTGAGCCAGTGGTATAGCTCTGATACCACCTTCTATCACAACCCCCAACCCCTATCCCGGGAGCGGGCGGCCGTGAGCCAGTTTCGGTGGTATCGCGTATTGTCTAATTTGGAAGCGGAATTTTTCATCAGGACCGTAGTTAGGAAATATTTTATCAGAGTAAACCACCACATTTTATAACATTAAACACATGGGATAAAACCCAAGTTTTGCAGTACATACATTTTCATAGGACTAAATCCTATTTTGTTTAATAAAAACATCTATTTTATTTTAGGTAAGTTTATTGCCACTTTTCCAAGCCTTCAGTGCTCTCCAGCTGGCTTTTATTGGCTTTACACTAAGTTACCTGAAACACGTGTTTAAAACATTTTATCAGCAGAAAATACTGGTGAGTGAATCCCAGTTTAATCAAGTTGAAATAAAAACCAATTTGCAGTATTGAGGGCACATCCGCAATTACATTTGTTTCCAAGACATCACAATTAACATCAGTGGTACGATCATACTCAACTTATGGGACGTTACCACGCCAGTAACCAATTTTGTATACAAAACCCCAACATACCCACTATAATTGTATTCTTTACAAATACTCAATAACTGCTTTGTATATATTTAATTAAGTGAGGTTTTGTAAAAACAGTAAACAAAAAGGTTTACAAAAGTGGATCAACTCACAAAAATGAGTATATAAAAAGAATAATCATTCACATTGCTATTATAGGGCTTTCCTTTGTGACTTCCTGGTTATAATCTAATTAAATAAACAATGCACACGTGTTAGTATAATAACCCATTTTAACATTAGTAATACCCTCCCCGAGACGGCATTCCAACGACTACGTCGGGCAGAACCACGACAGCCGTTACGGAACCCTAGATCAATCGGGCAGAGTATCTAATACGTATCCAGGGGTTATGATACTTACAACGAGGCAGAGCTTCGCTAATTAGGGGGTATAATACCCGAGCATTATTTCTACTATTCAGAAATTGTGATTGAGAAACGAAGAATGAACGAATTCAAATGAAATCCGATGTGTTCTTTATATAGGTGCTGAAACTGGCAAGGCTTACGCGGCCCGCGTCAATGCTGGGTCAACGCGTAGCTTGTCCTGGTCATAATCTAGCCTCGCCACGATGATGACACGTGTCATCACCGGCTGCGCCACCAATTGGGACACTCGCGGCCCGTGTAAACTAATGGTGTGTCCTTACGCGGCCCGCCTGAACTAAAGAAATGAACGAGATCAGGTTTCAACCCTCATACCGCCCGCGTAAGAATTGGGGTGGGTCTACGCGGCCCGCCTCAACTTACTTTTTCTTGTTTTCCATTTATTTTTAATACTATATTATAATTCGGGCTCGGTTTTCACGTATGGGATGTATTTCAGGAAATGTAGGGGTGTCAGGGGTGTTTTAGGAGGGTTGTTATAGTTTGGGTATCACTCTTAGGTTATTTAGTAAAATATATAGTGCACTCACATTAAGTATAGTGACCCAATTCTACTTTATCCCTTCGTCACGAGACAGAACCCCAACGAATTTAGGCAGAGCCTTGACATACGTTACGGGGCCCTACGTCAGTCGGACAGGGTATCAGTGATCAGGGGCTACAATACTTAAAACAGGACAGGACTTTGTAGTATTTAGGGGTGTAATATTAAGAAAATAGGTTTGTTAATATATATGCAAAGGGGACGAAAAAGTGAGGAAAGGAGAAATGGTGTGTGCAATGCCTGAAGGTTCCATGCTCTTCTATTTATACTACATCTTCTGCTTAAATTCACGCCAATTTACATATTGAATATTGGACACGTATTCCATGCATTAATATCTATATTTTCTTTTCAAGTCTTACGTAGGCATGATATTGATTTCAAATATCCATTTTCAATTTCTTATTTGTTTAGGTTTAACATTATTTTAATATATATATTATAATTAATTTAACTGTTTCACTCTTTTGGCGCTTATAACTTTTAAAATATGACGTTTTATAAAATAATAAATATGCCATTAGAACAAGAATATTTTTATCTACATTTTGAACCAAGTTTCATTAAAAACAGAGTAGGTCCAAATATAATGTATTTTTACCATTTAATTATTAAACGGTTCTTACGCTTGCCCAAAATACCTCATATTTCCATTGGTTAACTTTACCCATGATGCATCCTTTTAATAACATAAATTTTTATATATATAAATAAAAATTTTGGGAATGTTACAGTTACAGTACAAATTGACATACTTTCACAGTTTGTCGAATTTAGTCCCTGTAAGCGAATAAACTTGATTTCGGCATACCAAACCATCCAAAACTTATTTCTAAGTTATGTACGGGTTATTTAAGGTATGTTAAGCCTATTTCACTGTTCCGGGGTGTTTGTTGCATTAAACTGGTTATATTTACGCATCAGATCGCGTATAACCTTCCAGAAAGCGATTTAAAGCCCGAAATCGAACAAGAATTAATATGTGCAAACGATACACATATTTATACAAATCCCAAGTATGAAATACAATATTTCATAGGTTTGGTATTTGTTTGATGGCTGAAGTGACACAGGTGTCACAGTCTCCCCTACTTCAGGAAATTTCGTCCCGAAATTTATTTAGAGGAAACTTTTGAGGGCTTGAAACATGAAGTTGAAAAGATCAAAGGAATAGTCCCGGGGTGATTTAACTAGACTTCAACAGAGTCTCTTTAACTAGGTCACCAAAGGATCTTTTTAACTAGATTAACAAACAATCTCTTGAACTAGACCACCCGAGGGCCTCTTTAACTATATCAACACATGATATCTTTAACTAGATTGTCGAACCAATCTCTTTAACTAGATCAACGAATGATCTCTTTAACTAGACCACCAGAGGGCCTCTTTAACTATATCAACGCATGATATCTTTAACTAGATTGCTGAACCAATCTCTTTAACTAGATCAACGAATGATCTCTTTAACTAGACCACCAGAGGGCCTCTTTAACTATATCAACGCATGATATCTTTAACTAGATTGCCGAACCAATCTCTTTAACTAGATCAACGAATGATCTCTTTAACTAAACTACCCAAGAGGAATCTTTAACTACATCAACACATGTTGTCTTTAAATTTTGGAATAGTACTTTACAATCCAAGGGTTATAACATTGAAGCCCATTAAGGATTGAGGTAGTACCTTTTGATATCCTACTATGAATCCCTTATACGAAGATATGGAAGATTCTACGAGGATTTGGATAACATAAAAGGGAGAACATAAGCACATAATCACATAATTGTTTAATTTGATTTTTAATTTGTTATCTTTGGACGCGGATACTTAAAGCACACCAGGAATCCGATCCGTGGATTTCATTTGGCACTTTAATCACTTTCAAGATCTATCTATAAAGATAGAATGATCTACCAAAAATTCGATTTCGTTTTCAAGAAAACGCAATATTCAAATTCAGGTGTAATAATTTTAGGATATACGGAAATACCCATGGGTACCCTATTAAGAATTAATAGTGGTACTTTAGGTATTCGTATAGTGTTACAACTTGCGTCTTGTACTTCATTTCCTTGGAAGAAACGGGTACTTAGGATTTTTTGTGGGAAAACGCAAGAGATTATAAAATAGAAGGATTTTGGGGGTAGTATGTTCTTCAAGGAATACGGCTCCTTGATTGTCGGTATTGTAGGGGATACGTTGTTTATACATGCCATCACATTTGCACATTGCAATGTTAAATAAAAAGATTTATTTATAAACAACAACTGTTTCATGGACCTTGACAACAAAAGAAAATAATACATAAGGCTTGATTATTTCTAAACAATATTGTCTTCTAGTCGGTCCGATCCTCATCCCTGCGCTGGATTCGCATTAGCAATCTTTGGGCAATTTCTTCGGAAATGGCCCATTTCGCCACAGTTGAAGCAAGAACCTGGGGGAAAACGAGCTTGAGCAGGATTTACTTGAGGTTGGTTTGGACCACCTTGTTTTGGGGTAAATCGACAAGCATTTGCCAGGTGACCGACTCGCCCACATGATGCACACAAACGACATTGTAGGTGAGCTAAGTGGTGTGCATTACATTTGTTGCATATCGGTGCAGTACCGGCATAAGGTTTCCTTGCAGGAGGTTGAGCTGGTTGGTTGAGGGTGTTTTGGTTGGGTTGTGCAGCAATTGCACAATTTTGCGAAGCCTTAAGCTTCTTAGAGGGTTCGGTTTTGCTTTCCTTGGTTTCCTCCTGAACATTAGCTGCTTGATTCTTGTCACCTTTCCGAAAAAGTTTGCGCTTTCTGATCTGAGATTCGGTTAGGGTAGCAGATAATTCAATGGCCTGTCTAACTGTGATAGGATTACTACCAGTAATAATGTCCTGAACTGAGTCAGGGAGACCATCAATGTATTTCTCGATCGCCTTATCCAAAGGCGTAACCACGGAAGGACATAACAGGCTCAGCTCCTCATATCGATCAGTGTAGGCTCGATGCTCACCGCTGTCTTGCTTAAGATCGTCGAATTCCCTTTCCAAGGCCCTGATCTCATGATGAGGACAGAATTCCTTCATCATCAGAGCTCGAAGCTCTTCCCACGTTTGAGCTAGTGCCACATCGGCACCCCTATCTCTCATCACACCATTCCACCATGTCAAAGCTCATTTGTCAAAGACACTGGATGCGAAATCTACTTTTCGTTCGTTTGGGCATTGAACATGCCTGAAGGTGCTCTCTAGACTCTCAAACCATTGCAGAAGTGCAGTCGCTCCTTGAGACCTAGAAAACTTTGATGGCTTAGCCGAGTTGAACGTCTTGAAGTTGCAGGGGGCATTATTGTTGTTGAGAGCTTGGTTGCATTGAGCAACGTTGTTCGGGATCGCAGCAGTCATTTGCTGCGTAATGATAGCTGCCAGTTCTTCATTAGGTATCTGATTGTCGCGTCATAGAGGTATTCTAAAAGGGAAACAAGAGAGAGAAACAAGTGAAACGGCATTGGGTAAGAATAGGAAATTACCGACCAAAAGCATGGGCGATGGTCATTTGTTTGAACCATGAAGCAAACAAACGACACACAAAGGCTGAATCAAAGTAAATAGGTCCCCATAATTTATCGCGAAGACATGCTCGCCTATAAGTGGACACTCACCCCAAGAGTTCCCAGGTAAGAGTGACTGGTCCGATACTGCGGATTTGTACGAACATTCTAGCCTTAGACAGAAAACTCAGGGTACAGGCACCCACTCTTCCAGTTTGCACGTGTTCACATTATTTAGACCCTAACTTTGACGAGTTTGAAAACTCAAAAGGCACTAAGCCAAATATGAGTCAAACTGGAAGGGTTCAAAACCTTATAATAAATCATCCTAGAACAGATGATTAGTTTTCAAGGCAGATCAAATTTATCTTCTTGTTGTGGTTGTCACCTAAGGATAAGTGACGTTATTGTTTTAAAATCTAAACACAAGAATCTTGTGTTAGGGTCCTAGGAAGGTTATAGACTAGGTCAAAGCATTACTAATAACCTAATTCCCTATAACCATTGGCTCTGATACCAACGTTTCTGTCACACACCGACCACGTAAAACAACAAAACGTGGCGGAAACGTCGGGGAGTGTTGTAACAGAATCGTTGTTTCACAACCATGGATTAAACAAATTTCGTTTTATTGAATTAAATGAGTTACAATGTCTTAACAACAAAGAAACATAACATAATTTACTAGTCTTGCATCTTTTAATGTCACTAAGGCCTCGTCCATTCCTATGTTAGCATACACCAATATCATCATCATATAACATCAACTATTGTACCTGAAACACATGTGAAAATACGTCAGCATAAAAATGCCGGCGAGTACATAGGTTTTATTGATTTAGGATTCATGACTTATAAGTTGAGAAAAAGTTGTTTAATAAAAGTCAGTCATAATCCTTGTAAAAAGTTTTGTTTTATAAATCATTTGAAAATCGATGATAGATATGTATAGTAAAAAAAAAGAATGATGTAAGGTTAAATGAATAACCAAGTAAAATGAATTTGTATAAAACTAACTGTTTTTGTAAAACAATGTCTTGTGAAAAATATGTTATTTGTGTAATATGTATAAGTCCAAATTGAATGAATTAAATAACGCTACGACATGTAATATAATACAAGCACTTATATATAGGAAGTACCAGCGGCGTATCCACCATGCTTGTATCACATTACACACGCCTCGTTACTTAAATCACTTACCCAAACAAACCATCAATGTAAATTGCCCATGTCTAAACCATTTGTCAAATGTCTTTATGAAAACCATGTCAAAATGTTTATGTCAAAATGTAGCCCATGAAATGTGTATATCAATACCCAAATGTCTATGTCAAATGACAATCAAGTAATGTGTAAACATAATGTCATGTATGGCAAGTGAAATATGTATCAGCTAAACCATAGGTAAAAATGCACAAACAATGTACTATGTATGCGACAATTGGACACACATAGCATGTGATGTAAAATGTACTAAGTATGATGAACATACATAGCATGAAATGTCATGTAAAACGATGTACTAAGTATGCAAACAATGGGCATACATAGTAAAAACATAATGAAATCATGTACTAATAGTGTACTAAGGAACATAGCAAGTATATGATATAAAAACATGAAAACATGAAAGTAACAAGTAGGCACATGTGTTTCACCCCAAAATGTTTGAAAAACAGTAAAAGAGGGGACTATGTACTCACTTGAGGGTGCTTAGAAGTCTTGAATAACAACCAAGCAAAGCTAGAGGGATCACGGAAATCAAACGACACCTAATATAGGTAACTACATTAATAACCGGACCTAACTCGGAAGATCGGATAGTATGAGGTTTCGTAAACCAAATGAGTATTGGAACTCATATGATATGGTCTAACAAAGCCTACATACTAAAATGAAACCTAACCTAAGTGCTTACGACCCATTACGACCCGTTTAGGTAGCTTATGCTACTTTAATGCGTCGTTCGCGTAAAACGCGTTCGGAACGCCTAACTAGTCCTATGACAAGTAATGTATGCCTTAACATGTCTAATATTATTGTCTAATCAGTTTAGATGTCAAAACTTAGGTTACATATGCTTAAAATGAATTTATGCCTAAAAAGGGCATTTTGGTAATTTTCCTAAGGCATAAGAATTACTTATCATACAACTACTTAAACGACGTGACCATAAGGTATAAACTTAAAAGGCTATTTCATATACAACTATGGTCACCTAAAGTTTTTGGTCGGATCCTAATGATCGACCAAATGGGTCGGGTTCGAAAGTATAAGCGATTGATTCGATCGCTTACCTTTACGACCCTTAACAAGCACAAATCTAAAAGCGGCGAGCTAAACATGCTAGAACATGTTTAGTAAAGTTAGAAAACAGGTTTGGTATCAAAACAAACGGTTTTGATACCCTAGAGTAGTTTGGTTACAAAATACGCGAGGAAACGCATTTTGGCTGAAACTACGACTAGTCGCTGAGCCTAGATAACGTGGAAATCAGTAGGTATAGTCACTAGGGACTATAACTGTCACACCCCGACCACGTAAAACAATAAAACGTGGCGGAAACATCGGGGAGTGTTGTAACAGAATCATTGTTTCACAACCATGGATTAAACAAATTTCGTTTTATTGAATTAAATGAGTTACAATGTTTTAACAAACAAAGAAACATAACATAATTAACTAGTCTTGCATCTTTAATGTCACTAAGGCCTCGTCCATTCCTATGTGAGCATACACCAATATCATCATCATATAACACCAACTACTGTACCTGAAACACATGTGAAGATACGTCAGCATATAAATGTTGGCGAGTACATAGGTTTTATTGATTTAGGATTCATGAGTTATAAGTTTAGAAAAAGTTGTTTAACAAAAGTCAGTCATGATCCTTGTAAAATGTTTTGTTTTATAAATCGTTTGAAAAGCGATGATAAATATGTATAGTAAAAAAATGATGAAAGGTTAAATGAATAAGTAGGTAAAATGAATTTGTATAAAACAAACTGTTTTGTAAAACAATGTCTTGTGAAAATATGTTATTTGTGTAAAATGTATAAGTCCAAATTGAATGAATTAAATAACGCTACGGCATGTAATATAATACAAGCACTTATATATAGGAAGTACCAGCGGCGTATCCACCATGCTTGTATCACATTACACACGTCTCGTTACTTAAATCATTTACCCAAACAAACCACCAATGTAAATTACCCATGTCTAAACCAATTATCAAATATCTTTGTGAAAACCATGTCAAAATGTAGTCCATGAAATGTGTATATCGATATCAAAATGTCCGTGTCAAATGTCAATCAAGTAATGCGTAAACAAAATGTCATGTATGGCAAGCGAAATATGTATCAACTAAACCATAGGTAAGAATGCACAAACAATGTACTAAGTATGCGACAAATGGGCATACATAGCATGTGATGTAAAATGTACTAAGTATGATGAACATACATAGCATGAAATGTCATGTAAAACGATGTACTAAGTATGCACACAATGGGCATACATAGTAAAAACATAATGAAATCAAGTACTAATAGTGTACTAATGAAAATAGCAAGTATATGATATAAAACATGGAAAGCACGAAAGTAACAAGTAGGCACATGTGTTTCACCCCAAAATGTTTGAAAAACAGTAAAAGAGGGGACTATGTACTCACTTGAGGGTGCTTAGAAGTCTTGAACAACAACCAAAAAAAGCTAGAGGGATCACGGAAAGCAAACGACACCTAATATAGGTATTTATATTAATAAACGGACCTAACTCGGAAGATCGGATAGTATGAGGTTTCGTAAACCAAATGAGTATTGGAACTCATATGATATGGTCTAACAAAGCCTACATACTAAAATGAAACCTAACCTAAGTGCTTACGACCCATTACGACCCGTTTAGGTAGCTTACGCTACTTTAACGCGTCGTTCACGTAAAACGCGTTCGGAACGCCTAACTAGTCCTATGACAAGTAATGTATGCCTTAACATGTCTAATATTATTGTCTAATCAGTTTAGATGTTAAAACGTAGGTTACATATGCTTAAAATGAATTTATGCGTAAAAAGGGCATTTTGGTAATTTTCCTAAGGCATAAGAATTACTTATCATACAACTACTTAAACGACGTGACCATAAGGTATAACCTTAAAAGGTTATTTCATATACAATTATGGTCACCTAAAGTATTTGGTCGGATCCAAATGATCGACTAAATGGGTCGGGTTCGAAAGTATAAGCGATTGATTAGATCGCTTACCTTTACGACCCTAAACAAGCACAAATCTAAAAGCGACGAGATAAACATGCTAGAACATGTTTAGTAAAGTTAGAAAACAGGATTGGTATCAAAACAAACGGTTTTGATACCCAAGAGTAGTTTGGTTACAAAATACGCGAGGAAATGTGACACCTGTGTCACTGTGACCGTCAAACAAATGCCAAACCAATGAAATTTTGTATTTCATACTTGGGAATTTGTGAAAATATGTGTATCATTTGCACATATCAATTCTTGTTCGATTTCGGGCTTTAAGTCGTTTTCTGGAAGGTTATACACGATCTGATGCGTAAATATAACCAGTTTAATGCAACAAACACTCCGGAATAGTGACATAGGCTTAACATACCTTAAATAACCTTTGCATAACTTAGAAATAAGTTTTGGATGGTTTGGTATGCCGAAATCAAGTTTATTCGCTTATAGGGACTATTTGCGTCAACTTGCAAAAGTCTGCCGTTTCGTAAGACAACTTATAGTCCGGAACTTGATCATAAGTTAAACATACCATATATAACCTAAACATGGCTTAGAAATAAGCTTTGATAGGTTCGGTGTGTGAAAACATGCTTATATGATCTTACAGGGACTAAAAGTGTCAAAAGCGGCGTAAGTTTGCATTTTCGCGCATATCTTACGTTCTGGACACATCTGGACATCCAAAATTTTTGTACACACTAAAATATTTTTATTTTAGTGATCGCCATGCAAAAATTCCATTCGTCGCTTAATTTGGATCGATTTTGCGTTCGTTACGACTTCCGTCGTAATTAACCGAACAACGCGATTGTACGATCAAACGAACCGACATCCGAGATGTTTTTGAGCATGTTTTGAGTCCCCTATACTTTAACTTCATTTTAGAGCCTTGAAATGAGGTTAACGGGGTTTAAACGCATCAAAAAAGGCTTTAAACACGTGCAGGGACCATTTCTGCCATTTTTGAAACATTGCTGAATCAGACACGCCGTAGCGTAGCGCGAGCCCTATGGTCTATGCAGTCGCGCTACGCGAGCGCCTCATCTGGGCAGAAAGTGTGTTTTCAGCATCTGTTTGCAAATTCAGGGGCTGTTTTGGTAAATTCTTGGTGTGTTGAGCAAGTTTAAGTGCTCTCCAAGGCTTTGCACCTGCTCCTAACACTTGTATGGATGAGATTTATTCCTTAATGGCTAAACAAACCACTTGTGATGATCCTAGAGCATCACCACAAGTATAAATAGCCCATCCATTTCATTCATTCCTTGCTCATTCTTCTCATTCTTCTCTTCACATCTGCTTTGGAGCTCTCTCTCAAGCATTTGGGACTTTGTCTTCTTGTAGAAAAGATAGCAAGGACCTTAAGTGAGCTTCTTTCATTCTTTTTCTTGCTTTTTCCTTATGTAGTGCAGAAAGTCAAACAGTTTGGCCAACAGTTTGACTTTCGGTTTTGACCATCAATTGGTCAAGTCAAAGTTCAATTGAACTTTGAAACGTGATTGTAATCACGATAGTTATAATCCTTCGCGGTTATAGCTGCTGATTACCAAGTTAGCTAGTTGTAGTGTCGAGTCAAAGTTTCGGTCAAAATGCGTTTTAGCACGCATTTTGCCTCGGAACTACTTTAGGGTATCAAAACACTTTGTTTTGATACCAAACCAGTAGGTTAGACATGTTTTGACATGTCTAACACGACACTACTAGTTTGTGCTTGTTTAGGGTCGTGAGGTAAGCGGTCTAAACCACCGCTTAGCCTTTCGAACCCGACCCGTTTGGTCGATCTTTAGGATCCGACCAAGCTTAGTTAGTGCTCATAGTTGCATAGGGAATAACCACTGAGGTTATACCTTATGATCACATAGGATTGGTTAGTCATTTGCTTGTTAGCTTGTATGCCCATAGGAAATGACCAAAATGCCCTTTTGAAGCTAAAATCCGTATTTTGCCTATGTGAACATATTTTTGACAAGTAATCTGATTTAGTAACATGTTTAGGGATAATTGGGCATGTAAGACTTGGCATAGCACATAGTTAACCATCCGAACATAGTTTTACGCTAACGACGCCTTATAGTAGCTTATGTTACCATAATGTGTCGAAACGGGTCAAGAGCACTTAGGTAGGCCTTTCAATCAGAATGTAGGGTCTATTAAATCATACCATATGAGTTCAATTACTCATTTGATTTATAGAACCTCATTCTATCCTATCTCCCGATTTAGGCCCGGTTATTTACATAGTTACCTATATAGGGTGCCGTTTGATTCCCTGATCACTCTAGCTTTGCTTGGTTGTTGTTCAAGACTTCTAAGCACCCTCAGGTGAGTACATAGTCCCCTCTTTTACTGTTTTCAAACTGTTTTGGGGTGGAACACATGTGCCTACTTGATACTTTCATGTTTCCCATGTTTTTATATCATATACTTACTATGTTCAATAGTACATTATTAGTACACGATTTCATTATGTTTTGCTATGTATGTTCACATAACATGCTAGCACATTGATTTCCATATACTACATTATGTCGCATATGCTCATCCAGCATATGGACACATTGTTTTACATTTTGAACCGTTGTAACCATAAGATCATTTGAACCGTTGTAACCATTTGATCATATGAACCGTTGGTAACCATTTGACTATGTGAACCGTTAGTGACTATTTGACTATGTGAACCGTTTGTAACCGTTGATTGACACGAACTGTTTGAATCTGTTTGAACCGTTGGGTTAGGGAAGTGATTAGGTAACGGGGCGGGTATAATGTGTTAAAAGCATGGTGGATACGCCGCTGGTACTTCCTATATATAAGTGCTTTTAATACATTATATATCGTTGCGTTATCTAGATCACTTGGGCAATGGTAAACAAAACAAAGTTGTAATACAAGGTTTTCCAACAATATATTATACTATTCGAGTTTTATTCCATACACGATTTACAAATCTGGATTTAATTAAACAAATGTTTTGGGGTTAAGAATCATGGCTACGAGATTTTTATAAAATATAACCAATTTGATTTGAGTTGGTTATTTATGTCGCAATACTATACTTTTCAAAACAAGGTTTTTAAATAAGTATTGAAATATGTAAAACGAGCCATGAATCTGAAACTCATACAAAACCTATGTACTCGCCGGCATTTTTATGCTGACATACCTATTTTCACATGTGTTTCAGGTACATTATTTGATGGCATTTGATGATGATATTGGTGTATTCTCACATAGGAATGGACAAGGCCTTAGCGACTTTAAAACTTGGAGGATAATAGTTATATTTGTCAAATTTGTATCAAAACATTTAGTTCAATAATTCAATAAAACGAAACTATTTATTCCATGGTTGTGAAACAATGATTCTGTTACAACACTCCCCGACGTTTCCGCCACGTTTTGTTGTTTTACGTGGTCGGGGTGTGACAGAAAAGTTGGTATCAGAGCCAATGGTTATAGGGAATTAGGTTATTAGTAATGCTTTGACCTAGACTATAACCTTCCTAGGACCCTAACGCGAGTTTACTTGCGTTTAGTCATAAAACAATACCGTCACTTATCCTTAAGTGACAACCACAATAAGAACATAAATTGATCTGCCTTGAAAACTAATCATCTGTTCTAGGATGATTTATTATAAGGTTTTGAACCCTTCCAGTTTGACTCATATTTGGCTTAGTGCCTCTTGAGTTTTCAAACTCGTCAAAGTTTGGGTCTAAATAATGTGAACACGTGCAAACTGGAAGAGTGGATGCCTGTACCCTGGGTCTTCTGTCTAAGGCTAGAGTGTTCGTACAAATCCGCAGTATCGGACCAGTCACTCTTACCTGGGAACTCTTGGGGTGAGTGTCCACTTATAGGCGAGCATGTCTTCGCGATACATTATATTGACCCGCTTACTTTGATTAGTCACTGTCTCATTTGTTTGCCTTTGGTAACAAACAAATGGTCACAATCTTCATGTGTTGTCATTCTCTTTTGGCTATCTTTTGCTTGTTTCCTCCTATGCCTTCCATTGTCTTCAAGATGCCTCTTCATCGCAACAACACCCAAATGTCCGAACCAGGTGCTGCAACTACCCAGTAAGTAGGCGTCGTACTCCAGAGGACCGTTGTTTTAGCTATCACCATGACTCGCCTCAGGGATGAAGCCGTATAAGGGAACTGCTCCTTGGTGCAATCAATGCCACCGTCATCACCCAAATCAAATACCCATGTTTCAAGTGTACCCACGGTGGACGATGGGGACATTTGGTTAACATCTGCCGCTTTGCGATCCAAAGCAAAGTTGTTACCAATCCTGCTGCTACTCAACCTTCAAATTCTGCTTCATATGTCGCCTTGGCATATCTAGTGCCTCAACCTCATGAACTTTCTACCTTGTGTATCGACGTAAGCACGCCTAGTGCAAGGTGTCGGAACACCTCTCGTTACACAAATTCCAAAATCCATGTAGGATCTTTCTATCCTCATAATTAGATCCTTGTGGATGGGTATCGTTCATCGGAGCCCTTAATTGAATTCTTTGTATGATTCAATACGTACATTACAATTCAATAAGGACAAAGCCGAATTCCTATTAAGATTTTCCTATCTTCATAGATAGATTCTTGAAAATGATTAAAGTGCCAAATGAAATCCACGGATTGGATTCCTGGTATGCTTTAAGTATCCGCGTTCAAAGATAACAATTTAAAGGCCAAATTAAACAATTATGTGATTATATGCTTATGTTCTCCCTTTTATGTTTTTGTGATCCAATTTTGTTATCCAAATCCTCGTAGAATCTTCCATATCTTCGTATAAGGGATTCATAGTAGGATATCCAAAGGTACTATCTTAAATCCTTAATGGACTTCTACGTTGGAGTTGAGTCCCTTGGGTTATGAAGTACTATTCCATAATTAGACCCCTTGAGTGGTCTAGTTAAACAGATTGATCCAAAATTCTGGTTAGGAATATCATGTGATGATATAGCTGAAAAGACTCCTTGAGTGGTCTAATTAAAGAGATCTTTTGTTGATCTAATTAAAAGGACCCTATGGTAGTCTAGCCACACTCATCACAAGTTTGATTTTTCTTCCCCTACACATTATGAAATGAACTGTGCAGACTGTGCAAGGAATTACGTAATTATGGAGGCCTACATAATTATGGAATTTAGTGCACAGAAACCACAGCAAGTTTTGTCATGTGCCTTGAGTGAACCTTGTTCATTTCCAATTCTGATGAAGCACCCGTTGAAGAAAAATGAACTAGCTACTCATTTTTCACTTCTGAAAGAATATCCGTTGATGGAAATGAATATCCGTTTGTTAAATCCTTCATTTCTGTTCTAATGAAGAATCCGTTGAAGAAAATGGATCAACCATTCATTTTCGCTTCTGAAGAATATCCGTTGATGGAAATGAATATCCGTTTGTTTAATCCTTCATTTCCGTTCTGATGAAGAATCCGTTGAAGAAAATGGATCAACCATTCATTTTCGCTTCTGAAGAATATCCGTTGATGGAAATGAATATCCGTTTGTTTAATCCTTCATTTCCGTTCTGAAGAAGAATCCGTTGAGGAAAATGGATCATCCATTCATTTTCGCTTCTGAAGAATATCCGTTGAAGGAAATGAATATCCGTTTGAATATCCTTTTCATTTCTGTTCTGATGAAGAATCCGTTGAGGAAAATGAATCATCCATTCATTTTCGCTTCTGAAGAATATCCGTTGAAGGAAATGAATATCCGTTTGAATATCCTTTTCATTTCTGAATCTGAGGAAGCATCTGTTGAAAATGGATCATCCATTCATTTTCGCTTCTGAAGAATATCCGTTGAAGAAAATGAATATCCGTCTGATTATCCTTTTCATTTCCGTTTCTGAGGAAACATCTGTTGAAAATGACTCCGTCTGTTCATTTTCGTTTCTGAAGAATGTCCGTTAAGGAAATGATAGGATTATGCTTTGCATATCTCTAGGGGTTATTTGACACAAAGTCACAGACAGACTCCTACGAATAAATTTCGGGACGAAATTTCCTAAAGTAGGGGAGACTGTGACACCTGTGTCACTGTGACCGTCAAACAAATGCCAAACCAATGAAATTTTGTATTTCATACTTGGGAATTTGTGAAAATATGTGTATCATTTGCACATATCAATTCTTGTTCGATTTCGGGCTTTAAGTCGTTTTCTGGAAGGTTATACACGATCTGATGCGTAAATATAACCAGTTTGATGCAACAAACACTCCGGAATAGTGACATAGGCTTAACATACCTTAAATAACCTTTGCATAACTTAGAAATAAGTTTTGGATGGTTTGGTATGCCGAAATCAAGTTTATTCGCTTATAGGGACTATTTGCGTCAACTTGCAAAAGTCTGCCGTTTCGTAAGACAACTTATAGTCCGAAACTTGATCATAAGTTAAACATACCATATATAACCTAAACATGGCTTAGAAATAAGCTTTGATAGGTTCGGTGTGTGAAAACATGCTTATATGATCTTACAGGGACTAAAAGTGTCAAAAGCGGCGTAAGTTTGCATTTTCGCGCATATCTTACGTTCTGGACACATCTGGACATCCAAAATTTTTGTACACACTAAAATATTTTTATTTTAGTGATCGCCATGCAAAAATTCCATTCGTCGCTTAATTTGGATCGATTTTGCGTTCGTTACGACTTCCGTCGTAATTAACCGAACAACGCGATTGTACGATCAAACGAACCGACATCCGAGATGTTTTTGAGCATGTTTTGAGTCCCCTATACTTTAACTTTATTTTAGAGCCTTGAAATGAGGTTAACGGGGTTTAAACGCATCGAAAAAGGCTTTAAACACGTGCAGGGACCATTTCTGCCATTTTTGAAACATTGCTGAATCAGACACGCCGTAGCGTAGCGCGAGCCCTATGGTCTATGCAGTCGCGCTACGCGAGCGCCTCATCTGGGCAGAAAGTGTGTTTTCAGCATCTGTTTGCAAATTCAGGGGCTGTTTTGGTAAATTCTTGGTGTGTTGAGCAAGTTTAAGTTCTCTCCAAGGCTTTGCACCTGCTCCTAACACTTGTATGGATGAGATTTATTCCTTAATGGCTAAACAAACCACTTGTGATGATCCTAGAGCATCACCACAAGTATAAATAGCCCATCCATTTCATTCATTCCTTGCTCATTCTTCTCATTCTTCTCTTCACATCTGCTTTGGAGCTCTCTCTCAAGCATTTGGGACTTTGTCTTCTTGTAGAAAAGATAGCAAGGACCTTAAGTGAGCTTCTTTCATTCTTTTTCTTGCTTTTTCCTTATGTAGTGCAGAAAGTCAAACAGTTTGGCCAACAGTTTGACTTTCGGTTTTGACCATCAATTGGTCAAGTCAAAGTTCAATTGAACTTTGAAACGTGATTGTAATCACGATAGTTATAATCCTTCGCGGTTATAGCTGCTGATTACCACGTTAGCTAGTTGTAATGTCGAGTCAAAGTTTCAGTCAAAATGCGTTTTAGCACGCATTTTGCCTCGGAACTACTTTAGGGTATCAAAACACTTTGTTTTGATACCAAACCAGTAGGTTAGACATGTTTTGACATGTCTAACACGACACTACTAGTTTGTGCTTGTTTAGGGTCGTGAGGTAAGCGGTCTAAACCACCGCTTAGCCTTTCGAACCCGACCCGTTTGGTCGATCTTTAGGATCCGACCAAGCTTAGTTAGTGATCATAGTTGCATAGGGAATAACCACTGAGGTTATACCTTATGATCACATAGGATTGGTTAGTCATTTGCTTGTTAGCTTGTATGCCCATAGGAAATGACCAAAATGCCCTTTTGAAGCTAAAATCCGTATTTTGCCTATGTGAACATATTTTTGACAAGTAATCTGATTTAGTAACATGTTTAGGGATAATTGGGCATGTAAGACTTGGCATAGCACATAGTTAACCATCCGAACATAGTTTTACGCTAACGACGCCTTATAGTAGCTTATGTTACCATAATGTGTCGAAACGGGTCAAGAGCACTTAGGTAGGCCTTTCAATCAGAATGTAGGGTCTATTAAATCATACCATATGAGTTCAATTACTCATTTGATTTATAGAACCTCATTCTATCCTATCTCCCGATTTAGGCCCGGTTATTTACATAGTTACCTATATAGGGTGCCGTTTGATTCCCTGATCACTCTAGCTTTGCTTGGTTGTTGTTCAAGACTTCTAAGCACCCTCAGGTGAGTACATAGTCCCCTCTTTTACTGTTTTCAAACTGTTTTGGGGTGGAACACATGTGCCTACTTGATACTTTCATGTTTCCCATGTTTTTATATCATATACTTACTATGTTCAATAGTACATTATTAGTACACAATTTCATTATGTTTTGCTATGTATGTTCACGTAACATGCTAGCACATTGATTTCCATATACTACATTATGTCGCATATGCTTATCCAGCATATGGACACATTGTTTTACATTTTGAACCGTTGTAACCATAAGATCATTTGAACCGTTGTAACCATTTGATCATATGAACCGTTGGTAACCATTTGACTATGTGAACCGTTAGTGACTATTTGACTATGTGAACCGTTTGTAACCGTTGATTGACACGAACTGTTTGAATCTGTTTGAACCGTTGGGTTAGGGAAGTGATTAGGTAACGGGGCGGGTATAATGTGTTAAAAGCATGGTGGATACGCCGCTGGTACTTCCTATATATAAGTGCTTTTAATACATTATATATCGTTGCGTTATCTAGATCACTTGGGCAATGGTAAACAAAACAAAGTTGTAATACAAGGTTTTCCAACAATATATTATACTATTCGAGTTTTATTCCATACACGATTTACAAATCTGGATTTAATTAAACAAATGTTTTGGGGTTAAGAATCATGGCTACGAGATTTTTATAAAATATAACCAATTTGATTTGAGTTGGTTATTTATGTCGCAATACTATACTTTTCAAAACAAGGTTTTTAAATAAGTATTGAAATATGTAAAACGAGCCATGAATCTGAAACTCATACAAAACCTATGTACTCGCCGGCATTTTTATGCTGACATACCTATTTTCACATGTGTTTCAGGTACATTATTTGATGGCATTTGATGATGATATTGGTGTATTCTCACATAGGAATGGACAAGGCCTTAGCGACTTTAAAACTTGGAGGATAATAGTTATATTTGTCAAATTTGTATCAAAACATTTAGTTCAATAATTCAATAAAACGAAACTATTTATTCCATGGTTGTGAAACAATGATTCTGTTACAACACTCCCCGACGTTTCCGCCACGTTTTGTTGTTTTACGTGGTCGGGGTGTGACAGGAAACGCATTTTGGCCGAAACTATGACTCGTCACTGAGCCTAAATAACGTGGAAATCAGTAGGTATAGTCACTAGGGACTATAACCATCGTGATTACGCTCATGTTATGAAGTTCAAACGAACTTCGCATTGACCATAAACTGGTTAATGCAGAAAGTCAAGCACAGTTTGACTTTAAAGCAAAAACGAATGAAAAACGCGAATGAATACTTACAGAAGGTCCCCGCAAGATTGATTTCCAAGTATTTCTCAGGTATGAAGTGATAACCACTCCAACTTAGAGAAAATCTCAGAAATCAAGTGAGGAAAGAATGAGATGAAGGTGGGTATTTATAGGAATGGCACAACCGTTAAGATCGTTCATCGCGAAACGTGCTTCGATCTCGGCCGTCCAAGTGGGCACATGGTATTTGGATAGCATGGGCTCCTAAAAACCATCAAATTTGGCCCCTTGAATGATCAAAAACCATGTTCAAGGGTGTGGAACAGCTGGTAACAGCTGGAATAGATTTTTTTACTGATCTGGGACTTTCACGCGGCCTGCGTAAGGCACACACCAACTCTCACGCGGCCCGCCTGGGCATAGTTTCCAGAATTGACATAAATGGTCCCTAAACTTGAGAAACATGCAATTCGGCCCATTTTTGACACGTTTAAGCCCCGTTAATCTCATTTCAAGCCTCTATAATGAAGCTAAAGTATAGGGAACTCAAAACATGCTCAAAAATATCTCGGATGTCAGTTCGTTTGGTCGTACGGTTGCGTTATTCGCTTAATTACGACGGGAGTCGTAACGAACGCAAAAACGATCCAAATTAAGCGACGAATGGAATTTTATCATGCCAAACACTAAAATAAAATACTTTAATGCTTACATAAATTTTTGGAAGTCCGGAAGTATTCAGAACGTAAAATATGCGCGAAAATGCAAACTTATGCAGTTTTTGACGCTTTTAGTCCCTGAATGAGCATAAAGTTTATTTTTGCGCACCAAACACCTTAAAGCCTATTTCTAAGCTATGTAAAGGATATTTTGGGCATATTTAACTTATGATCAAGTTCCGGAAGGTCTGTTACAGTACAAATTGACATACTTTCGCAGTTTGTCGAATTTAGTCCCTGTAAGCGAATAAACTTGATTTCGGCATACCAAACCATCCAAAACTTATTTCTAAGTTTTGTAAGGGTTATTTAAGGTATGTTAAGCCTATTTCACTGTTCCGGAGTGTTTGTTGCATTAAACTGGTTATATTTACGCATCAGGTCGCGTATAACCTTCTAGAAAGCAATTTAAAGCCCGAAATCGAACAAGAATTAATATGTGCAAATGATACACATATTTATACAAATCCCAAGTATGAAATACAATATTTCATTGGTTTGGTATTTGTTTGATGGTTGAAGTGACACAGGTGTCAAAATAACCATCGTGATTACGCTCACGTTATGAAGTTCAAACGAACTTCGCATTGACCATAAACTGGTTAATGCAGAAAGTCAAACACAGTTTGACTTTAACGCTAAAACAAACAAAAAACGCGAAAGAATATTTACAGAAGGTCCCCCGCAAGATTGATTTCCAAGTATTTCTCAGGTATGAAGTGATAACCACTCCAACTTAGAGAAAATCTCAGAAATCGTTCATCGCGAAACATGCTTCGATCTCGGCCGTCCAAGTGGGCACATGGTATTTGGATAGCATGGGCTCCTAAAAACCATCAAATTTGGCCCCTTGAATGATCAAAAACCATGTTCAAGGGTGTGGAACAGCTGGTAACAGCTGTAATAGATTTTTCTACTGATCTGGGACTTTCACGCGGCCTGCGTAAGGCACACACCAACTCTCACGCGGCCCGCCTGGGCATAGTTTCCAGAATTGACAGAAATGGTCCCTGAACTTGAGAAACATGCAATTCGGCCCATTTTTGACACGTTTAAGCCCCGTTAGCCTCATTTCAAGCCTCTAAAATGAAGTTAAAGTATAGGGAACTCAAAACAGGCCCAAAAATATCTCGGATGTCGGTTCGTTTGGTCGTACGGTTGCGTTATTCGCTTAATTACGACGGGAGTCGTAACGAACGCAAAAACGATCCAAATTAAGCGACGAATGGAATTTTATCATGCCAAACACTAAAATAAAATACTTTAATGCTTACATAAATTTTTGGAAGTCCGGAAGTATTCAGAACGTAAAATATGCGCGAAAATGCAAACTTATGCAGTTTTTGACGCTTTTAGTCCCTGAATGAGCATAAAGTTTATTTTTGCGCACCAAACACCTTAAAGCCTATTTCTAAGCTATGTAAAGGATATTTTGGGCATATTAACTTATGATCAAGTTCCAGAAGGTCTGTTACAGTACAAATTGACATACTTTCGCAGTTTGTCGAATTTAGTCCCTGTAAGCGAATAAACTTGATTTCGGCATACCAAACCATCCAAAACTTATTTCTAAGTTTTGTAAGGGTTATTTAAGGTATGTTAAGCCTATTTCACTGTTCCGAAGTGTTTGTTGCATTAAACTGATTATATTTACGCATCGGGTCGCGTATCACCTTCTAGAAAGCAATTTAAAGCCCGAAATCGAACAAGAATTAATATGTGGAAATGATACACATATTTATACAAATCCCAAGTATGAAATACAATATTTCATTGGTTTAGTATTTGTTTGATGGTTGAAGTGACACAGGTGTCACAATAACCATCGTGATTACGCTCACGTTATGAAGTTCAAACGAACTTCGCATTGACCATAAACTGGTTAATGCAGAAAGTCAAACACAGTTTGACTTTAACGCTAAAACAAACAAAAAACGTGAAAGAATATTTACAGAAGGTCCCCGCAAGATTGATTTCCAAGTATTTCTCAGGTATGAAGTGATAACCACTCCAACTTAGAGAAAATCTCATAAATCAAGTGAGGAAAGAATGAGATGAAGGTGGGTATTTATAGGAATGGCACAACCATTAGGATCGTTCATCGCGAAACGTGCTTCGATCTCGGCCGTCCAAGTGGGCACACGGTATTTGGATACCATGGGCTCCTAAAAACCATCAAATTTGGCCCCTTGAATGATCAAAAACCATGTTCAAGGGTGTGGAACAGCTGGTAACAGCTGGTAACAGCTTTTTTTACTGATCTGGGACTTTCACGCGGCCCGCGTAAGGCACACACCAACTCTCACGCGGCCCGCCTGGGCATAGTTTCCAGAATTGACAGAAATGGTCCCTGAACTTGAGAAACATGCAATTCGGCCCATTTTTGACACGTTTAAGCCCCGTTAACCTCATTTCAAGCCTCTAAAATGAAGATAAAGTATAGGGAACTCAAAATATGCTCAAAAATATCTTGGATGTCGGTTCGTTTAGTCGTACGGTTGCGTTATTCGCTTAATTACGACGGGAGTCGTAACGAACGCAAAAAACGATCCAAATTAAGCGACGAATGGAATTTTATCATGCCAAACACTAAAATAAAATATTTTAATGCTTACATAAATTTTTGGAAGTCCGGAAGTATTCAGAACATAAAATATGCGTAAAAATGCAAACTTATGCACTTTTTGACGCTTTTAGTCCCTGAATGAGCATAAAGTTTATTTTTGCGCACCAAACACCTCAAAGCCTATTTCTAAGCTATGTAAAGGATATTTAGGGCATATTTAACATATGATCAAGTTCCGGAAGATCTATTACAGTACAAATTGACATACTTTCGCAGTTTGTCGAATTTAGTCCCTGTAAGCGAATAAACTTGATTTCGGCATACCAAACCATCCAAAACTTATTTCTAAGTTATGTAAGGGTTATTTAAGGTATGTTAAGCCTATTTCACTATTCCGGAGTGTTTGTTGCATTAAACTGGTTATATTTACGCATCAGGTCGCGTATAACCTTCTAGAAAGCAATTTAAAGCCCGAAATCGAACAAGAATTAATATGTGCAAATGATACACATATTTATACAAATCCCAAGTATGAAATACAATATTTCATAGGTTTGGTATTTGTTTGATGGTTGAAGTGACACAGGTGTCACAAGCACCAACATGCCAAACATGTTCAAGGTCTCAAAAAGGCAATGGAGTCTAGGTTCAGGGATACAAACGATGACATCAAGGCTCTTAAGGCCCATTTGTTGACAATCACTGGCACTGCTCCTCCGACTGTTCTTTATATTGATGACCTCCTTGCAGATAATGCCAAAAACGGGGAGAAAATTAAGGAGTGGGTAAAGAAAAGGATTGATAATGGGCTATACCTTGACACAGAAAAAGATGCAATGCTCAGAGGTATTCCTTTGCCAGATGGTAGTAGACAGGTTGATGTTACCCAGAATGCACTTGATGATGCTTTCATAAGTGTAAAGAAGGATAGAGCGGCAAAGGATCTAGCAAGGTGGAATGAGGAGAAAAGAGCTTTTATGGAGCTGAATGCGCAGGGTTGTTCTGGTGAAAAGGATGATCAAAATCCGATTCCAAAAGGAAATCTTACTTGAAAAGTAAGGAAACCCAAATCCACACCATCCAGCCTTCCAAAGCACACTCCAAAACCACTGTCCAAAAGCCACCTACATCAAACCTCCATCTAAACAGTTGCTGAAACATCTGTTGTTACAACAACTGCCCCCACTCAAACACACACCACTTCAACACACACCACTACCACTGCCTTACCACCACCATCAGTTCCTGCTCTAAAGCAAAAGACAGTAGATGTTAAAACAACTGTTGTAATGACAACAGTGGTTGAAACACCAGTTGTTTCAACAGCTGTTAGTCCGTCACAAACCACTGTCACCCAAATCACTCCCACTGATCCACCCAAAACATCATCTGCCTTCCCTAAAATAAAAAGGAGAAGGGTTGTCATATCAGATGATGATTCTCCATCACCACCACCACCACCAAAAGCTTCAAAATCCCAAGCACTTATCACAATTCCAAAACCCATTCCTCTCTCTTCAGCTCAAATGTACAAACCCTTACCTCCTGCAGGTGTTCAATTTCCTCTTGAACTTGTAACAGTCAGAGATGAAATTAAGTCTTTCTACTATGAGGATGACCCTGCCAAAAGGAGCTTGCCATCGATTGAAGGATATCCCGGGCCAACAAATATTGAAGAATACTTGAAAATCAAGGCCAAGCAAGCAGAGGATATCTCAATAAAAAACAAACAAGGGAAATCTGATAGAGAGTATCAACAAAACTATCAGTTTCTACTTACATAGGTCAGAGCTCTGGAACAGTTTGCAAAAAATGTATGTCAGCAAATCTCTGAAAAGGCAGATGAGTCCTTGAGAAGAGACTACATTGAAAACATCATGACCTACAAGACATACAAGGGGGAGAAACACATGTACAGAAACTGGACCATTCCTGAGCTTGAAAAAGAAGTAGCCAGGATTCATGAAATGATCAAGAATAAGGTCGAGCAGTCTCCCCCTGAAAAATTCAAAAAGGTTGAAGCTAATAAGGCTTTAGAGCTGAAGAGAACGAAAAAGGAGCTGATAATTGCTGAATATGGGTCAAAGAACTCTGTGCCTAAGTGGGGTGAAGCGAGGGTCAGGGCCACCTAGAAAAGGTTGGAAGAGCTTAGGAAGAAAGATCCAACAGCTCCACAAAAGCCTGATTACTCCAAAGCAGAGGTTTCAAAAGGATCATCAAAGCCACATCACAAAAGAACCACTGCTCCTGCTGGTACTGCCACCTACAAAAGAAGGAGACAAAGCCAGTTAGGTTCTGAAACAGTTCAAGAGATATTTACTGGAAATGCCATTGTGAAAAAGGGCTTTTTGTTAATGTTGAAAGAAGAATCTGAACTTGAAAAATCTGCGCATACTGCTCAGCCAGTTATGAATAGGCCAGCATCACCAAACTCCTCAACAAATAAAAATCTCCCAAGAAACCCATTACGCCTAAAAATACAAGAGTGGAAAACTGATAAACAGAACCACGTATTGACTATGGTCAGGGCGGATGGCGAAGTGAAGAAATTTACAAGGGAACAAGCTCTTGGCCTGAGACTTGAAGATTTGCAGGATCTCCTTGATCTTCCACTTAGCAGGGATGATGATGATACAGATGCCTTGACTTTTGAACTACAATTCAAAGGGCAAATAAGGGAACTGTTGTTGAGGCAATAAAAATCTATAATAATGGAGAGTTTTGGCATTATCTGTTCCAGGGGGAGATTGTTGGGATTGAACCCTACCAAAGGAACAGATAATAAAAGCCAAAACTGGATCACAGCAGTAGATTCAGAATAAGCAGATGTTTGGTTGCAAGTCTCTCCCCTTGAAAGTGGTTTCAACATCTGCTGACCTCCTATCTGCTGATCATGCAAACTGCTGACCTACAACTGTTGATCAAGACAAAGTCTGATAGAAGAACTAAAGCTCTGCTGCTCAAGCTACTGCCTTGGTTCAAGCATTGCTGATCATAACAAGAACTGCTGGGTTCACAGCAGTGGAAGGATGCAGCAGCAGTTTGAGTCTGTTTTATGTATTGAAATGTAATATCAGTAGTTAGCATAGCAGTGTTTGTATAGATCAGAGGTTAGAGTTTGTTAGGAGGTTAGATGTCACTTTCATGGTGACGTCAGCTTTGATGCTCAGTGGTTTGCAAGTGCCTATAAATAGAACAGTACTCTGTACTATTCTGTTTAGCTCTTTCACCATCTTCTTTCTGGGCGAAAAAACACTGAGCTCGGGCTGAGGCGGAGTTTGCATATCATACACGCATTGTAATCAGAGTTTAAAAATAAATTTAATCATTTGATTCAGTGTTTGAAAATGTATGATTTATAGCATTTCTTCTGTTTGATTGTGAAAAGTTTGCTTCCATTAAATTCCGTTGCACTACTCTTCCATTTGTTCATTTAAATTCAAACACAAATCACAATCAATCCAAACTCAGATCCTAACAGGTTCACACAATTCAAACGATTATAAACGGTTCACACAAATCAAACAGTTACAAACGGTTCAAAATGTAAAACAGTGTGTCCATATGCTGGATGAACATATGCAACAAAATGTAATTATGAAAATCAATGTGCTAGCATGCTAAGTGAACAAACATAGCAAAACATATTGAAATCATGTACTATAAGTGTACTAATGAACATAACAAGCATATGATGTAAAAACATGAAAAGCATGAAAGTAACAAGTAGGCACATGTGTATCTCCCCAAAACAGTTTGAAAATAGTAAAAGAGGGGACTATGTACTCACTTGAGGATGCTTAGAAGTCTTGACTAACAACCAAGCAAAGTTAGAGGGATCACGGAAATCAAACGGCACCTAATATAGGTAACTTTGTTAATTAACGGACCTAAATCGGAGTATCAGATAAAATGAGGTTTCGTAAACCAAATGATTGTAGGGACTCATGTAATATGGTTTAACAAAGCCTACATTCTTAAAATGAAACCTAACCTAAGTGCTTACGACCCATTACGACTCGTTAAGGTAGCTTACACCACTTTAACGCGTCGTTCGCGTAAAACGCGTTCGGACCGCCTAACTAGTCCTATGACAGGTATTATATGCCTTAACATGTCTAATATTATTGCCTAATCAATTTAGATGCCAAAATTTATGTTACATATGCTTAAAATGAATTTATGCGTAAAAAGGGCATTTTGGTCATTTTCCTAAGGCATATAAATTACCTATCATATAACTAACTAAACAAAGTGACCATAAGGTATAACCTTGGAAGGTTATTCCCTATACAACTATGGTCACTAAACAGGCTTGGTCGGATCCTAAAGATCGACCAAACGGGTCGGGTTCGAAAGTCTAAGCGGTTGTTTAGACCGCTTATCTTACGACCCTATATAAGCACTAAACATAAAGTGACGAGCTAAACATGTTTAACGAAGTTAGAAAACAAGTTTGATATCAAGACAAAGGGTCTTGATACCCAAGAATAGTTTGGTTGCAAATTATGCAAGAATACGCATTTTGACCGAAACTATGACTCGTAACTACACCTAATCAACGTGGTAATCAGTAGGTATAGTCACATGGGACTATGATCATCGTGATTAAGCTCACGTTGTGAAGTTCAAACAAACTTCGTGTTGACCAAAGACTGGTCAAAGCAGAAAGTCAAACACTGTTTCACTTTTACGCTTAAAAACGCATAAAAGAACGAAGGAATACTTACAAAGGGTCCAAGCAAGGAAATCTTGATCAAACTACTCAGGTATGAAGTCCTTGAACTCCAACTTAGAGTAATTCAATCAGATTTTGGGAGGAACTTGAATGAGGGTTTTGGGTATTTATAGGAAATTCACAACCGTTAGGATCGTTCCTCGTAAACCGTGCTTGAATCATGACCTTACACTTGAGCCCAAGGTATTAGAATACAATGGGATCATAAAAACCATCAAATGGTATTGAAAATAAAGGTTTAAAACCATCAAAACAGCTAAAACAGACCAGATGCAATGTTTTTGTCTAGCATAACTACGCGCTCTGCGTAAGCAGACATACGAGGCTACGCGGCCCGCCTGGGCAATCTTTCCAGAAATGTCAGAAATGGTCCCTGCAATTGTTAAACTCAGGTTTTGGCACTTTTAAGCCACGCTAACCCCATTTCAAGGCTCTAAAATGAAGTTAAAGTATAGGGAACTTGAAATGTGCTAAAAAATAACATGGATGTCGGTTCGTTTGGTCGTACGGTTGCGTTGTTCGGTTAATTACGACGAAAGACGAACGGACGCAAATAACGATCCAAATTACGTGAGGAATGGAATTTTATCATGCCAATCACTAAAATAAAGTATTTTTGTGATTACATAAATTTTTGGATGTCCGGATATATTCAGAACGTAAGATATGCGTGAAAATGCGAACTTATGCACTTTTTAACGCTTTTAGTCCCTATTGATCAAAAAGTTTATTTTTACGCACCAAACACCTCAAAGCTTATTTCTAAGCTATGTAAAGGATATTTAGGGCATATTAACTTATGATCAAGTTCCGGAATGTTCGTCACAGTAAGAATCGGCATACTTTCGTAGTTTGTCGAAATTAGTCCTTGTGATCGAATAAACTTGATTTCGGCATACCAAACCCTCCAAAACTTCTTTCTAAGTTATGTAAAGGTTATTTATGGTATGTTAAGCCTATGTCACTATTCCGGAGTGTTTGTTGCATTAAACTGGTTATATTTACACATCAGTTCGCGTATAACCTTCCAGAAAGCGATTTAAAGCTCGAAATCGAACAAGAATTGATATGTGCAAATGATACACATATTTATACAAATCCCAAGTATGAAATACAATATTTCATTTATTTGGTATTTGTTTAATGGTCGCAGATGCACAGGTCTCACAGCCTCCCCTACTTTAGGAAATTTCGTCCCGAAATTTATTCGTAGGAGTCTGTCTGTGACTTTGTGTTAAATAACCATCCAAAATATGCAAGGCATAATCCTGTCATTTCCTCGACGGACATTCTTCAGAAATGAAAATGAACGGACAAAGTCATTTTCAACGGGTGCTTCATCAGAAATGGAAATGAAGGAATATGATATTCATTTCCCACAACGGACTTTCTTCAGAAACGAAAATGAATGGACGGAGTCATTTTCAACGGGTGCTTCATCAGAAATGGAAATGAAGGAACAGGATATTCATTTCCCACAACGGACTTTCTTCAGAAACGAAAATGAACGGACGGAGTCATTTTCAATGGGTGCTTCATCAGAAATGGAAATGAAGGAACATGATATTCATTTCCTACAACAGACTTTCTTCAGAAACGAAAATGAACGGACGGAGTCATTTTCAACGGGTGCTTCATCAGAAATGGAAATGAAGGAGCAGGATATTCATTTCCCACAACAGACTTTCTTCATAAATGAAAATGAACGGACGGAGTCATTTTCAACGGGTGCTTCATCGGAAATGGAAATGAATAGAGTTAACTCTAGACATATGACAAAACTTGTTGTGGTTTCTGTGCACTGAATTCCATAATTACGTAATTCCTTGCACAGTCCGCACAGTGTATTTCATAATGTGAAAGGGATAGAATTTGAACAAGCTTGAGACAACTTTGATTGGGTTAACACATAAACACATAAGCACATAATTGTTTTCTTGGTTATTAATTCGTTATCAGTTTGTTATCAATTGTTATTATCTTGATATCGAATTGAACATGGGTATTCAAGATATACCAGGAACCCAGTCAATGGACTTTAACGTCCTCAAGAATCTATCTGAAGAGATAGGATGATCTTCCAAAAATTCGATTTCGTTTACAAGGAAACGTAATATTCGAATTTAGGTAGACAACAATTAAGGACTTACGGAAATACCCTTAGGTACCCTATTAAGGATTGGGTATTCGTCCAGAGTTGTAATGATGTGTGTAAAATGCAACATATAAATCACATCAATTAAGGCATAAAACTAACCCTTTTTAAGTACTAATGTTGGAAAAAGAGTGTTTTTGTCTTCCTTTTGTATTTTCAGGATGATATGAGCTCAAATTCACAAAAGAAGCAAAAAGACAACTAATTCTAGCATAAATACAAGAAAAGGAATAAATGTAGACTGCCCGAACCCTCAACAGCATCCTCCAGAGCAAAGAAGAGAAAGCAGAAGTCTGAACACGCCCCGTGCTCAGCCAGCACGGGGCCATGCCCAAGAAGCAGCATAAAAGACAAACTTATAGAAGCTTCCATTGCCCACCACGGGGCCGTGTCCAGCGGGGACGGGGGCGTGGTGAAAGTACAGCAGGCGCATTAATTGTAATTGCGAATTACAATTAATGAGGAGAGAGAGTGTCAGACGGGCACGGGGGCGTGTCCAGTGGACACGGGGCCGTGCCCAGCTTTCTGTTCAGCCTATAAATAGGAGTGCTTGGTTTCATTTCAACTCATCCCTTGTCACACCACCTCTCTCACACTTCATCCACCACCCACCACCACCATAACACCATCATCCACCACCATCATCCATTGTCCATCGTAGAGTGTGTGAGTCGTCTCGGGATCCAAGATTGATCGTAAGAGTTCTTGACAATCATGGCCATGTTTGCCTAAGTCTCTTGCATCACTTGGTGAAGACAAGTGTTTAGTATAATACTTTTTATTTTCAATCTTTTGCACTTTTTATTTGGTTTTGTATTAATGACTTTAATAACTAGTTACTTATGTTGAAGGTGATCTTTCCTTATCGTTTGTCCGTGGTGTCTTGGCATTATTTTACTGTCTATATAAAATAAAAGATTTTCACCATTCATATCTCCACGGTCTATATGGAGGTATGTTGGCTACCTGGTCGGGGGTTAAGGGAACGGTTTGGTAAAGGTCTTGCCCTTGTTCAGCGTTTAGAGGTCCTGCTTGGGACCTGGGTCAAATTTAGTAGGATCTCCTTCAATGCCCATAGTATTGGATGGCGGGGATCCAAACTCTTTGACCCCCTCATAAGTTAACTACTATTAATACTATAACCCGGCTGTTTAGGACTGTATCCCTGCTGACTCAGACTACTTAGACGAGGGTAACGTCACCGCCGAAAGCGGGGCCTACCACAATTTGCATTAATAACTTAATTCATTATCTTTCAATAATCCGACCCTTTAGGATTGTATCCTTGCTGACTCAAACTACTGGGTTGAGGGTAACGTCGCCTTCAAAAGAGGGGCCTACTACAATAACTAAGATAATCTCTTAAACAAGTGCAAAAGTGCGAAAATAATCAAAGGTTATACTAATACACGTGTCGGATCCAAGTGATTCATCTTGTCTATCTGTTTTTATTTTATTTTATTTTTCAGCATTTAGTTAGTTTTTATTTTCTTAGTTTAAAAATATTTTTCTCAGTTTTTGATTTGATTAGACGTTGAGGATAAACCGGTATTAAAAGCTCTTGTGTCCTTGGACGACCTCGGTATCTTACCAACACTATACTACGTCCACGATGGGTGCACTTGCCCATATGTGTGTTTAGTGTTAGTGAATATCGTGTTTTATAAATTTAAAACTTGGATAAAAGGTGTAAAAAGGGCTTAATTATATATCTAAATTATATTACACTACACACGCATCAAGTTTTTGGCGCCGTTGCCGGGGACACAAGGATTTTAAGAAAGTTAGGAATCAACGGCCTAATCATATTTTTATTTTTCTTTTTAATTTTTAGGATTTTTCTTAGTTTTTCAGCTTCTGCAGGGCTCAGCACGGGCCGTGCCTGGTCGGACACGGGCCGTGCCCAGCATCGTTACTGGCAGTTTTTTTTTGTTTTCCAAGTTACAGAAGGCTGACCACGGGGCCGTGCCGGTGCAACACGGGGCCGTGTCCAACTTCCAGTAACTAGAATTTGGAAAACAATCACTGAAACTCCGACCACGGGCCGTGTTCGCTAAACACGGGGCCGTGGTGAACCTTCTGAACAACATTCTTTTCTGTTTTTATTGCAGGACTTGGAACCCGACGCCAACCTCACGTAGTGTATGAGCTCCAGTTCCAATAAAGACATAAAAAAACCACTAGAAGAACCCGAACGCTTTCTCAGAAAAAGGTTAAAAGCCAAAAACCAAGAGAAGGTTTCGGGTGATCCACCTCCAATGGCGGACCAACGTACCCTTATGGATTATCTACGACCCACCGTAGGTAATCTAGGCGCCACTATCAATGCTCCGAATGTCGAAGCTAATAACTTCGAACTCCGGCCGCATTTGATACAAATGCTCCAAAACTCCGCAACCTTCCATGGGCTTGCGGACGAGGATCCCCATCTACGTATAACTAATTTCTTGGAAATATGTCATACTTTTCGGATCAATGGAGCATCAAACAACGCCATCCGCCTCCGTATGTTTCCCTTCTCACTAAAAGACCGAGCGAAAGCTTGGCTCAACGCCCTCCCAGCTGGATCGGTAAACACCTGGGATGAACTAGCCCAAAAATTTCTATATAAGTATTTCCCTCCCGCTAAAACTGCTAAGTTAATGACTGAAATTAATACATATTCACAAGAGGACGGGGAATCCTTATATGAAACTTGGGAAGGTTCAAGGAGCTATTACGCAAGTGTCCCCATCACGGCCTTGCAATATGGCAACAAGTATCCACTTTCTATAATGGATTGTTGCCACACACTAGGCAGACACTTGATTCTAGCTCCGGGGGACTTTTAGGTAATCGACGCCCACACGAAATATATAATCAAATTGAGGAAATTGCTCAAACCAATTTTCAATGGCACACCCCCCGGGGAAATAAGTCTATCGCCCCGGGCGCCCATAAGGTCGATGAAAGCACTTCTTTACAAGCCCAAATCGAGGCCCTTTCTTCAAAGATAAAAAAATTGGAAATGACAAAAACAGTCTCGGTTATGGCTTGTGAAGGGTGTGGTGGGTCACATGAAAATTGGAGTTGCATGAAAGAAACAGATGATCAACAAGAAATGGTAAACTACATTGATAATAGACCTAGGCCGTCGGGTCCCCCAACGGGAACTTACAACCAAGGATGGCGAAACCACCCAAACCTTGGTTGGAGGGAACCCGGCAATAGTAGTAACCAACAAACCCAACGAACAAACTTTCAACAACCAAGAAACGAGTCAAAAAATTTCACTCAACAACAAAGTGGACGAGAAAGGCTTGAAGATACTGTATCTCGCCTCGTCTCCGACATTGATAAGAAAAACTCGGAAAGATTTCTACAATTAGAATCAAATTTTAGAAATCAACAAGCTAGTATTCAAAACATAGAAAAACAATTAAATCAAATAGCTCAAAATTTTGCCGAGAGACCGCAAGGCGCATTACCTAGCGATACCGAAACGAACCCAAAAGCGCAAGTTCACCTCATCACACTACGGAACCGCACCGTAGGGCCTGCAGAAGTGCCACCGCCAACAGAAGAAACAGTACCCACACCTCTGCAGGAAAAGAACTCCCCTCCGTCACCAGAGCCTACCAAGGCTCCTCGAGTTCCATACCCCGGTAGGTTAATTCGTCAAAAGACCAATGAGCAATTCGCAAAGTTCGAAAGTCTGTTAAAACAATTGCATGTCAATATTCCTTTTATCGAAGTCCTAACCCAAATGCCCAAGTACTCTAAATTCATGAGGGACTTCCTTACACATAAAAAGAAAATTGAAAGTTTGCAATTAGTCAATTTAGGCGAAGAATGCTCTGCCCTAGTACTCAATAAACTTCCCCAAAAGAAAATCGATCCCGGAAGCTTCACGATTCCCTGCTCAATAGGGGAATCGCCCGTTCGTAATTCCTTAGCCGACCTTGGGGCTAGCATTAACCTCATGCCCTCATCAATGTTCAAAAGACTCGGCTTAGGAACCACGAGCCCTACAAAAATGAGCATACAACTCGCTGATCGATCCGTCAAATTCCCACAAGGTGTCATCGAGAATGTCTTGGTAAAGGTAAGCAGATTCGTTTATCCAGCTGACTTTGTCATACTCGATATGGAGGAAGACACCGAGGTCCCCCTTATACTAGGGAGACCCTTCCTTGCCACCGCCCAAGCAGTGGTAGATATGAATGACGGGACACTCACCTTGAGGTGTGGGGATGATGAAGTGAAGTTCGGAGTTGGGAAGAGAATAGAGGACGACGACCCGGTCAATTACATGAAGGTTATTGATTCGAGCTTGGATGCTGCTCTCCGACGGTGTAACATGGGACGCCAGGCATCCCACTCAGAAAACATATAACCTCGCATTGGGTCTAGCCAAGGACCCTTATAAACGTGGCGCACCACGGAGGCATTCCGCGGAACTATCCTTAGTTTAGTTTAATCTTTTAGTTTTAATTTGCAGAAATAAAACACACTCATGGTGGTAATGGATGAAAAAGGGAACGAGAAAAATGGCCCCATGCACAAAGAACAGAGCAACCCGACACAAATCTCCATCACAGAAGGCTCAACACGGGCCGTGCCCAACCAACACGGCCCCGTGCTGAGCCACCTGCAGAAAAACGCCCAGTTCAGGTAACTGGACACGGGCCGTGTTCAGCGGACACGCCCCCGTGTCCAGGATTATGTCTTATTTCTTTAATTTCTGTTACTGGCACCTGACCACGGGGCCGTGTCCAGGATGCCAGTAACATAAATCTTTGCTTTTTAACCCACTTTTACACATTCTAATCAACCGAAAATCTTATTTTTGGGACACATTGAGGACAATGTGTAATTTAAGTGTGGGGGGGGGGATACTAAAACCTTGAATTTTGCAAATCCTAATTACAAGCCTTACACAAAACTCTATTGGAACCGCTAAACACCCCAAAATTTTTTTCAAAAACTTTTCGTTTTTTTTTTACTTGTCTTAGTTTAATTTGGGAATAACAAGTTCTAAAAAGGTTATATTTTTACAAATTTTCAACCGATAGCGTCGTGATAACAAAGAACCAACATAAGAAAATTACGAAACGGTATAACAAGTCTAGTTAAAAATTCGATTATATATACTTGATTGCATTTAGAACCCATTCCCACAAAAGTGAGTTTTGAGCCTTTATTGAGCATACAAATATACATCTTTAGACTAAATACTCATTTTTCGTTTCTTGTGTGAATAGCTGCTTGGTTCTTACAACTCTAGAACTTGCCACGACGATACATTCCCGGTCCTTACCAACTTAAACCCAAGTAAGTAAGTGATGGAGGCATTAGGACTAACCATATTTTTCTTTCTACACCATTATTTTTCATTTTTTTTTACCACCTACCCAAAATCCCCCTAGTTAGCCCCTTTGAGCCTAAACCTTTCATTTCATTACCCTAAAACCCTTTTTACCCACCAAAAACCCTTTTTTTATTTTTCACCCTTTATTTTAGTAACAAGCTCGGTTTTCGTAAGCTTGCTATTTTATGTGACTTATCAAAAAAATATATATATATGATGAAGTCAAAAACAAACAAAAGCTATATAAAAGCTTGTTTGGAGAAATACTTCAAAATAAAGAGTCACTAAAAACAAGGTGTGTCAGAAAACCGACGCTTTTTACGATTTTCGCCCTTTTACTAACCACTAACCCAACCACCCACCTTTAACCCAAGCCTAACCCTTCACCCAAAAAGTCCTCTTGATATTTACAAAGGTAAAAAGTTAAAAAGGAGGAGGATTGATTGCTTGGCAAGCCTATGGAAGGCGTAAGTTCCATGCCGCTCTCGAGTGATTCACTAAAAAAAATACACCTTCGGCCGAATGTTGAGTGATCTCCCGTGAGGTATGTGAACTTGTATATAAATGGAATTTTAATAAGGCATGCTATGCCCGAATAAGTAATTTATCCTGTGAAACGTTCTAAATAAATCATAACGAATAGGATTGTAAATAAATAAAAATAAAACTTACAAAGATCTTGGATTCCCGACACTCTATGACAAGCCAAAAACTTTCTCTTCTACCTATTCCATTTGGGAGTGTAAGCCACATTTAAAGAGTTTTGCTTGAGGACAAGCAAAAGTTCAAGTGTGGGGGTATTTGATGTGTGTAAAATGCAACATATAAATCACATCAATTAAGGCATAAAACTAACCCTTTTTAAGTACTAATGTTGGAAAAAGAGTGTTTTTGTCTTCCTTTTGTATTTTCAGGATGAAATGAGCTCAAATTCACAAAAGAAGCAAAAAGACAACTAATTCTAGCATAAATACAAGAAAAGGAATAAAAGTAGACTGCCCGGACCCTCAACAGCATCCTCCAGAGCAAAGAAGAGAAACCAGAAGTCTGAACACGCCCCGTGCTCAGCCAGCACGGGGCCGTGCCCAAGAAGCAGCATAAAAGACAAACTTATAGAAGCTTCCATTGCCCACCACGGGGCCGTGTCCAGCGGGCACGGGGGCGTGGTGAAATTACAGCAGGCGCATTAATTGTAATTGCGAATTACAATTAATGAGGAGAGAGAGTGTCAGACGGGCACGGGGGCGTGTCCAGTGGACACGGGGCCGTGCCCAGCCTTCTGTTCAGCCTATAAATAGGAGTGCTTGGTTTCATTTCAACTCATCCCTTGGCACACCACCTCTCTCACACTTCATCCACCACCCACCACCACCATAACACCATCATCCACCACCATCATCCATTGTCCATTGTAGAGTGTGTGAGTCGTCTCGGGATCCAAGATTGATCGTAAGAGTTCTTGACAATCAAGGCCATGTTTGCCTAAGTCTCTTGCATCACTTGGTGAAGACAAGTGTTTAGTAAAATACTTTTTATTTTCAATCTTTTGCACTTTTTATTTGGTTTTGTATTAATGACTTTAATAACTAGTTACTTATGTTGAAGGTGATCTTTCCTTATCGTTTGTCCGTGGTGTCTTGGCATTATTTTACTGTCTATATAAAATAAAAGATTTTCACCATTCATATCTCCACTGTCTATATGGAGGTATGTTGGCTACCTGGTCGGGGGTTAAGGGAACGGTTTGGTAAAGGTCTTGCCCTTGTTCAGCGTCTAGAGGTCCTGCTTGGGACCTGGGTCAAATTTAGTAGGATCTCCTTCAATGCCCATAGGTATTGGATGGCGGGGATCCAAACTCTTTGACCCCCTCATAAGTTAACAACTATTAATACTATAACCCGGCTATTTAGGACTGTATCCCTGCTGACTCAGACTACTTAGCCGAGGGTAACGTCACCACCGAAAGCGGGGCCTACCACAATTTGCATTAATAACTTAATTCATTATCTTTCAATAATCCGACCCTTTAGGATTGTATCCTTGCTGACTCAAACTACTGGGTTGAGGGTAACGTCGCCTTCAAAAGAGGGGCCTACTACAATAACTAAGATAATCTCTTAAACAAGTGCAAAAGTGCGAAAATAATCAAAGGTTATACTAATACACGTGTCGGATCCAAGTGATTCATCTTGTCTATCTGTTTTTATTTTATTTTATTTTTCAGCATTTAGTTAGTTTTTATTTTCTTAGTTTAAAAATATTTTTCTCACTTTTTGATTTGATTAGACGTTGATGATAAACCGGTATTAAAAGCTCTTGTGTCCTTAGACGACCTCGGTATCTTACCAACACTATACTACGTCCACGATGGGTGCACTTGCCCATATGTGTGTTTAGTGTTAGTGAATATCGTGTTTTATAAATTTAAAACTTGGCTAAAAGGTGTAAAAAGGGCTTAATTATATATCTAAATTTCATTACACTACACACGCATCATGTAACTTACCCTTGCACTTCGTTTCCTTGGAAGAAACGGGTACTTAGGATTTTCGTGGAAAACGCAAGAGATCATAAAATGGAAGAGTTTTGGGAGTAGTCTGTTCTTCAAGGAATACGATTCCTTGATTGTCGGTATTGTAGGGGATATGCTGTTTATACATGCAACCACATAAATACATTGCAATGTAAATCAAAGATTTATTTATAAACAACATCAACAACTGTTTCATAGACCTTGACAACGAAAGAAAATAATACACAAAGTTTGATTATTTCTAAATACCGTTGTTTTCCAATCGGACAGATGCTCATCCTTGCGCTGGATTTGCATTAGCAAGCTTTGGGCAATTCCTTCGAAAATGGCCCATCTCGCCACAGTTGAAGCAAGAACCTGGTGGAAAACAATCTTGAGCAGGATTGTTGCCAGCTTGATTTGGTGCAACTGCAGCTGGGCAAACTCTTGTTGTATGGCCTATAAGTCCACAAGTTTGGCATTTGCGGCACTTTATATTGGCATGATGGTGAAGGCTACATTGGTTGCACAAGGGTGCAGTTCCGTTGTATGGCTTCCTAGCAGGGGGTTGAGCTGGTTGGTTGGGGACGACTTGATCATTGTGAGCAACCACGGCAAAGTTCTGAGAAGCCTTTCGCTTCTTTGACTTCTTAGGGGATCCAGTCTGTTCATCCTTTGGTTTCGATTCTTCGATCGGTTTCTTATCACCCTTTCGGAAAAGTTTACCTTTCCTGATCTGGGATTCAATCAAGGTAGCGGATAACTCAATGGCCTGTCTAACTGTAGTAGGGTTACTACCAGTAACAATGTCTTGTACTGAGTCAGGGAGGACATCAATGTACTTTTCGATTGCCTTATCCAAAGACATGACCATGTTCGGGCATAACAGACTCAACTCCTCATAACAGTCCGTGTAGGCTCGATGCTCACCGCTATCTTGTTTAAGATCATCGAATTCCCTTACCAATGCCCTGATCTCATGACGAGGACAAAATTCCCTCATCATTAGAGCTCGAAGCTCTTCCCATGTTTGAGCTAGTGCCACGTCGGCACCCCTGTCCCTCATCACACCATTCCACCATGTTAATGCTCGTTTCTCGAAAACACTAGATGCAAACTCTACCTTTCGCTCGTTTGGGCATTGAACATGTCTGAAGGTGCTCTCTAGACTCTCGAACCATTGCAGAAGTGCAGTCGCTCCTTGAGACCCAGAAAACTTTGATGGCTTAGCAGAGTTGAACGTCTTGAAGTTGCTGGGAACATTATTGTTGTTACTGAGGGCTTGGTTACTTTGAGCAATGATATTTGGGATTGCAGCAACCATTTGCTACGTAATGATAGCTGCCAGTTCTTCATTAGGTACCTGATTGTCGCGTCGTGGAGGCATTCTAAAAGGGGAAATAACAGAGAAAATAAGTGAAATGGCAATAGGTAAGAAAAGGATGTTACAATTTCCGACCAAAAGGCATGGGTGATGGTCATTTGTTCGAACCATGAAGCAAACAAATGACACACAAAAGCTGAATCAAAGTAAATAGGTTCTCATAATGTATCGCGAAGACATGCTCGCCTATAAGTGGACACTCACCCCAAGAGTTCCCAGGTAAGAGTGACTGGTCCGATACTGCAGATTTGTACGAACACTCTAGCCTTAGACAGAAGACTCAGGGTACAGGCACCCACCCTTCCAATTTGCACGTGTTCACATTATTTAGACCCAAACTTTGACGAGAATTTGAAAAATTTGAAGGTTCAAAACCTTACAATAAACCATCCTAGAACAGATGATTGGTTTTCAAAGCAGATTCGAAATTTATGTTCTCGTTGTGGTTGTCACCTAAAGATAGGTGACGGTATTGTTTTATGACTAAACGCAAGTAAACTCGCGTTAGGGTCCTAGGAAGGTTATATTCTAGGTCAAAGCATTACTAATAACCTAATTCCCTATAACCATAAGCTTTGATACCAACTTTTCTATCACACCCCGACCACGTAAAACAACGAAACGTGGTGGAAACGTCGGGGAGTGTCGTAACAGAATCATTGTTTCATAACACATTACATTGAAAATTAGAAACAAAACATGAACAAATAGACTTTCATTGTTATTAAGTCACTAAGGCCTCGTCCGTTCCTATGTGAGTATGCATCAATATCATCATCAATCATCACCAACTATGGTACCTGAAACACATGTGAAAATACGTCAGCATAAAAATGCCAGCAAGTACATAGGTTTTATGTGAGTGTTCGATTCATGGCTCGTTTATGTTTTGAAAATTCAACTTAAACACTTTTATAAATTGATAATTAGAAAACCAAGTTTTTTAAAATGTTTGTAATGTAAATTGAAATAACTAAGTAAAAATAGATTTGTTTTATAAAACCTCGATACCATGAATTCTTGCTCAAAACATTTGGTTAAGTAAATCCAAATTGTAAATCGTTTTTGAAATAAAACTCGAATGTTTTATATTGTTAGAAAAACCTTGTAATATAACTTTGTTTTGATAACCTAGCCCAAGTGATCTAGATAACACAACGATATATAATGTATTAAATGCACTTATATATAGGAAGTACCAGCGGCGTATCCACCATGCTTTTAATACATTACACCTGCCCCGTTACCTAATCACTTCCCTAACCCAACGGTTCAAACATTTTCAAACGGTTCACATAAATCAAACAGTTACAGACGGTTCACGCAAATTAAACAGTTACAAATGGTTCACACAAATCAAACGGTTACAAACGGTTCACACAAATCAAACGGTTACAAACGGTTCACACAATTCAAAAGGTTACAAACGGTTCACACAAATCAAACAGTTACAAACGGTTCATAATGTAAAACAATGTGTCCATATGCTGGATGAACATATGCAACAAAATGTAATTATGAAAATCAATGTGCTAGCATGCTAAGTGAACATACAAAGGAAAACATAATGAAATCATGTACTATAAGTGTCTAATGAACATAACAAGCATATGATGTAAAAACATGAAAAACATGAAAGTAACAAGTAGGCACATGTGTATCACCCCAAAACAGTTTGAAAACAGTAAAAGAGGAGACTATGTACTTATTTGAGGATGCTTAGTAGTCTTGACTAACAACCAAGCAAAGCTAGAGGGATCACGAAAATCAAACGACACCTAATATAGGTAACTATGTTAATAAACGGACCTAAATCGGAGGATCAGATAAAATGGGGTTTTGTAAACCAAATGAGTGTAGGGTGTCACATCCTGTCTTTTGCAGAAGCGTATGATGTGTGACTGGTTTAATATGATTGCATTCAATCGTAATAAACAACTACATGATCAAAACGATGTTCATCCATTCATAAAATTTATGTATTACAAACATTGTTTATTCAAGTTTTTGAAACACAACCTTGGACTGGGTTGCAAACCAACATAAGTGGATGACATCTAAACTTCTAGTTACGACACCTGCATCCAAGATCCATCCTGTTACCTGAAATACATGTAATTTTGGAAAACATCAACAGAAAGTTGAGCGAGTTCATGCGTCTAGTTTGTGTACTGTAAATCTTGTAAATCTTTGAGAGACTCTTTTGTAAATAGGTATGAAAAACGTGTATGAATGTTTTACAAGAACTTTAAGGCATGTGAGGACATAGGGAGCATTAGTATTGGCTCCTTTAAGGTATGGGGAGTACTTGTTATGACTCCTTGTATGTGTCGATTTCCCTCGACTGTGTCAATTTCCCTCGACTGTGTCGATTAACCTCGACTGGGACTCCGAAGCACTACTAGGTACTAGTTGTGACCATGAGTGGGGTTCGGCAGTATCCGTTAGATCTAACCCTCGTCCCTAATTAATGAATGTTTTAATGGCTTGGTACTAGTTTTCACCAAGACTTTATGGCATTTTTAGTATTAAGTCTATGCTCACATGATCTAGTATTTCATAGGCATTTCATACCGTTTAAGTATGTGTACATGTATTTCACCCCGAGAGTTATAAAACCAAAAACAGTTAAAGAAAAGCAGGAGCATGAACTCACTGTTTTGCGTCTTCAGTACTCGTAACTCGAATCTTGTCAGCAAATACGACTACCTACAATGTGCTAGAGTCTATTAGACGAGCGGGTCGTGCCTTGTCCTAGTATTCATGTTTTGAGTTACTTTTTCTTTATGTCTTTAAATCATCCAAAGTTATAATACTTTTCAAGTATTTGTTTTCGCGTTTCTTTCCCAAGGATGGGAGTATTTCATACATGTATTCTCGTATTCTTGTATTTCCAAAATAATATATTTTCACTTAAAAAATATACATAGACTTGTTTTGTCCAAAAATAATGTATCGTCAAGAAAATATATTTTTTTCTTCAAAAATCATATATCTTCTGTAATGTTCTAAGAAAATATATTTTTACTTCCAAAAGTAATATATTTCCTTTTTTTGTCGAAAATATGATATACTTTGTAATAATAACGAAAATCATATTTTCACCTTTTTTTCGTTTCCAAAATAATACTTATTTTTCGGAATATTTTGTAAGTTACGTTATTGCGTTTGGTTTTACAATATCAAGTGTGTAACTTATATATTTCATTTCATGTAATTTTTGGTATTATTTTGGTGTTTGTAAATTCTTGGTATTTGTAAGTTATATTATTTTCCCTAAAATAATATAACTATTTCACATAATCACACACAATGTCTTAAATATAAATATATATTCTAAATACATATTTACCCATTTTTATTTGTAAAAACCAACCTCTAATGCTTGTATTTTTTTTACAAAAATCTATGGCAAAGTTCGTATGGAAAATCATAGTTAAAAATACACTTGTAAACACTTGTTTAGAAAATATTTTCTAAGTGCTGGTATTTTTAGAAAATTTTGCCATAGTTTCCCCTAAAAATGGAGGTTTCCATGCTTTCAAGCATATCATTTTCTTTTGTAAGATCATCAACAAATCATTCAACACTTACCATATGTCAAAAATATGAAATTTACACTATGTAATGAACTTGAAAATTTACAAAATTTGTAGTAACTTACTAGTGTGTTTAGTAAGCTTAGTTACACTTTAAGGTGTGGTTGTTTATTTAAAAACATCATTTTTGAAGAATTTAGATCTTTACAACTTGTAAAATATTTTTCTAAAAATATTTCTTCTTGCATTTTTCGTGTTAAATACATGTTTATACACTTGATTAACTAGTAAAAATGTGATTGGTTTCTTTAAGAACCAAGTTTATGTAAATCTTGTAATTTAACTTAGTTTCTTGAGAAAACTAGTTTTGTAATCACCCATTTACAAGATTCATAACATGTTTCATACTTCATCATACATAAAAATAACTTCATTTTTCAAGTTCATGTTTACATAAAGGATGACCATTATGATTTTCTCAAGATCTATCCTTATACTTGCTAGATCATGTGTTTAATCATCATCTAGCAAGGTTCTTATTATGATTAATATCATAAACACAAATAATCAATCATCAAGAAGCACACTAACACTTAACAACATGATCTCTTATGATTTTTAAGCCTATGTTTAAGTTTCATGTTCAAGCTTCATAGTGTTCTTCAAGATTAGTTACTTATATCATTCTTTAACCAACTAAATAAGATGTAAAATGGAGTTTAGATGATCTTACTACTAGCTCTATGGCTAGGGAAGAACAAGAGAAGAAATGAAGTGGTTAATAGCTCTCCATGAAGGTCCTTCAACTTCCAATGCTTCCAAGCCACCTAAATATGCTTAAGACACCTTGTAGTATGCTTAGATTATGAAGGAATGGATTGAAAATGGAGGTGTATGGATGGAAGCTTGGGGCCGTGAGCTTAAGGAAGGAGAAAGGAAGTTTTGGTGAATTGAAGATGATGAGAATGAATGAAGATCATGTCTAGTGGTCCTTATAAAATAACCTCCAACATTTTATAAACCAAGGGTCCATATGTCTCAAAAGTTCATTGCATATCAAATAAATAATACAAATAAAATCAAGGGTGGGTCCCTCTTGTCCATAACCGGTTGTGGGGGGGGGGGTGTTGTGCTAGTTTGGTTCCAAATATTAGTTAAGTAATTTGGTTAGAAAGTAATGGCATTAGTTAGTGTTTCATGTGTTTAGAGTGTGTTGCATGTTTTAAGTAGTAATATGATGTTTAGGCTTCATAACTAGCTTGGTAATATTAAAACAATGCTTCTTGTTAAATTTTGGTGTTTCGGGTAGTGTCCGGTTAGTTAAAGTGCTAAATAGCGCAGTTTAGTGTGCTTTATGTTATATTTTATGATAGTTTCGATTCCCGACACTTAGGAAAGTATTCTGGACCATTAAACCATTTTTATACATTATAATTAGATGTTTAAATGCTGAAAATAGCTGAATTTTGGTTATTTTCTGCAGAATTCTGCACTTTTAGTGTGTTTTAGGCACTTTCCAGCACTTTATCTATCACCTAGAAAAGCAGTTTTGTGGTCCTTACTTCCCTACATACTATACTAGTGCAATACATCATCTCTGGCTCATACTGGGCCTCAAGATATTGTATGTCTATGTACTGAACATCGTCAGTATTTTTTTTGTTTATCTAATAATGGTGCCAATTCTGTCCTGTGCATCATTAGTACTATATCGTGTTGCATGAAGCAACGAATAGGAAATGCCATCGTATGTATATAACAGTAATCAAAAATTCATTTGTCTTGTAAACTAGATTATGCACAATTATTTAAGTATAGATTACTGTTCAACTAGTGTACGAAATGTACGGAAAAGTGACGGTTGTCACATAGGGACTCATGTAATATGGTTTAACAAAGCCTACATTCTTAAAACGAAAACTAACCTAAGTGCTTACGACCCATTACGACTCGTTAAGGTAGCTTACGCCACTTTAACGCGTCGTTCGCGTAAAACGCGTTCGGACCGCCTAACTAGTCCTATGACAAGTATTATATGCCTTAACATGTCTAATAATGTTGCCTAATCAGTTTTGATGCCAAAATTTATGTTACATATGCTAACAATGAATTTATACGTAAAAAGGGCATTTTGGTCATTTTCCTAAGGCATATAAATTACCTATCATACAACTAACTAAACGAAGTGACCATAAGGTATAACCTCAGAAGGTTATACCCTATACAACTATGGTCACAAAACATGCTTGGTCGGATCCTAAAGATCGACCAAACGGGTCGGGTTCGAAAGTCTAAGCGGTTGTTTAGACCGCTTATCTTACGACACTATATAAGCACTAAACCTAAAGTGACGAGCTAAACATGTTAAAACATGTTTAACGAAGTTAGAAAACAAGTTTGATATTAAGACAAAGGTTCTTGATACCCAAGAATAGTTTGGTTGCAAAATACGCAAGAATACGCATTTTGACCGAAACTATGACTCGTCACTACACCTAATCAACGTGGTAATCAGTAGGTATAGTCACATGGGACTATGACCATCGTGATTACACTCACGTTGCAAAGTTCAAACGAACTTCGTGTTGACCAAAGACTGGTCAAAGCAGAAAGTCAAACACTGTTTGACTTTTACGCTTAAAAACGCATAAAAGAACGAAGGAATACTTACAAAGGGTCCAAGCAAGGAAATCTTGATCAAACTACTAGGTATGAAGTCCTTGAACTCCAACTTAGAGTAATTCAATCAGATTTTGGGAGGAACTTGAATGAGGGTGTTGGGTATTTATAGGAAATTCACAACCGTAAGGATCGTTCCTCGTAAACCGTGCTTGAATCATGACCTTACACTTGGGCCCAAGGTATTAGAATACAATGGGATCATAAAAACAATCAAATGGTATTGAAAACAATGGTTTAAAACCATCAAAACAGCTGAAAGAGACTAGATGCAATGTTTCTGTCTGGCAAGACTACGCGCCCCACGTAAGCAGACATACCAGGCTACGCGGCCCGCCTAGGCAATCTTACTAGAAATGTCAGAAATGGTCCCTACACTTGTTAAACTCAGTTTTTGGCACTTTTAAGCCCCGTTAACCCCATTTCAAAGCTCTAAAATGAAGTTAAAGTATAGGGAACTTGAAATGTGCTAAAAATATCATGGATGTCGGTTCGTTTGGTCGTACGGTTGCGTTGTTCGGTTAATTACGACGAAACACGAACGGACGTAAATAACGATCCAAATTACGCGACGAATGGAATTTTATCATGCCAATCACTAAAATAAAGTATTTTAATGATTACATAAATTTTTGGATGTCCGGATATATTCAGAACGTAAGATATGCGCAAAAATGCAAACTTATGCACTTTTTGACGCTTTTAGTCCCTATTGATCAAAAAGTTTATTTTTGTGCACCAAATACCTCAAAGCCTATTTCTAAGCTATGTAAAGGATATTTAGGGCATATTTAACTTATGATCAAGTCCGGAATGTTCGTCACAGTACGAATCGGCATACTTTCGTAGTTTGTCGAAATTAGTCCCTGTGATCGAATAAACTTGATTTCGGTATACCAAACCCTCCAAAACTTATTTCTAAGTTATGTAAAGGTTATTTAAGGCATGTTAAGCCTATGTCACTATTCCAGAGTGTTTGTTGCATTAAACCGTTATATTTACGCATCAGTTCGCGTATAACCTTCTAGAAAGCGATTTAAAGCTCAAAATCGAACAAGAATTGATATGTGCAAACGATACACATATTTATACAAATCTCAAGTATGAAATACAATATTTCATTGATTTGGTATTTGTTTGATGGTCGCAGAGGCACAGGTGTCACAACCGGCTACTTGGGATTGTATCCCTGCTGACTCAAACCACTTAGCCGAGGGTAACGTCACCATCAAAAGAGGGGCCTACCACTTTTCGCATTAATAACTTAAGTAATTATCTTCCAATATTCTGACCCTTTGGGATTGTATCCTTGCTGACTCAAACCACTGGGTTGAGGGTAACGTCATCTTCAAAAGAGGGGCCTACTACTATAATTAAGATAATCTCTTAAAAAGTGAAAAAGTGCGGAAATCATCAAAGGATACATTAAAGACGAGTCGGATCCAAGTGATTCATCTTGTCTATCTGTTTTTATTTTTATTTTTGTTTCAACGTTTTTAGTTTTTAATTTTTCATGTTTAAAATTCTTTTTCCAAAAAATTTTGGTTTGATTAGACGTTGGGGATAAACCGGTACTAAAAGCTCTTGCGTCCTTGGACGACCTCGATATCTTACCAACGCTATACTACGCTCACGATGGGTGCACTTCCCCATGTGTGTGTTTAGTGTTAGTAGAATATCATGTTTTATAAATTTAAAACTTGAATAATGTGTAAATGGGTTTAAAATATTAATAAAAACATATTATACCTTACACACACCAGCAACATCAATGAAGGAGTACTCATAAGAAGTCAATCCCAAACATTTGTCTTTTTGCTAGTTTTCTATCACTCACACAACCTGTCAAGTACCAAGAGGCACTGAAAGACAATAGTTGGGTAGAGGCCATGCAGGAAGAGCTCCAATATTTTAAAAGACAACAAGTATGGGAACTTGTACCATTTCATAAGGATGTATGTCCAATTAGCACAAAATGGGTCTTCGAGAACAAAACAGATGAAAGGGGCATTGTTGTCAAGAACAAAGCTAGGCTTGTGGTTCAAGGCTATAGACAAGAAGAAGGCATTGATTATGATGAAACATTAGCTCCTATAGCAAGATTGGAAGCCATCAGATTGTTTTTAGCCTTTGCTGTCAACCACAACATCAAGGTGTATCAGATGGACATCAAATGTGCACTCCTTTATGGTAAGATCCAGGGAGTGGTATATGTATGCCAACCCCCTGGTTTTGAAGATGCCTTTTATCCAAATCATGTCTACAAGCTTAATAAAGCTTTTGTGGCTTGAAACAAGCACCAATAAACTGGTATGAAACTCTATCCACCTTTCTCTTATCCATAGGCTTCACAAGAGCTAAAAATGATAAAACATTGTTTTTAAAAAGGAGAGGAAAGGATTTGATGATTGTCCAGATTTATGTGGATGACATCATTTTTGAATCCACATGCAATTCCATGTGTGAAGAGTTTAGGGAACTCATGACAGTAGAGTTTGAGATGAGTACCATGGGTGAACTTCAATGCTTTCTTGGTCTCCAAGTTAAGCAATTGCAAAATGGTACATTCATTCATCAAAGTAAATATGTCAAAGAACTGTTAACAAAATTTGTTATGATTGAATGTAAACCATATAGTACACCCATGGCCACCACAAAACTGGTCACTGTTAATGATAAAGATGACTTGGTTGATCAAACACTTTACAGAAGCATGATTGGGTCATTATTGTACATAACTACATCAAGGCCAGACATCATGTTTACAACATGTGTGTGCAAGATCCCAATCAGCACCTAGAAAGTCCAACCTTATTGCTGTGAAAAGGATATTCAGATACATAAAAGGTGCTCCCACACTTGGTATCTGGTACCCTGCTAATGGGAATTTTGAGCTTTCAGGTTACTCAGACAGTGACTCTACTGGTTGTCAAACTACAAGGAAGTCCACTTCAGGAGAATGCCAGTTTCTAGGCAATTGCTTGGTTTCTTTGCAAAGCAAAAAGCAAGCAACTTTTTCAACATCAATAGCAGAGGTTGAATATATTGTTGCTGCAAGCTATATAGCCGAACTCTTGTGGCTTCAAAATCAACTGTTGGATTTCAGTGTGACTGCTTTAAAGTCTCCTCTCATGTTGGATAGTCAAGCAGCTAAAGACATCATTAAAAATCCAGTTTCTCATTCAACAACCAAGCAAATTGACATCAGACATCAGTTTCTGAGGGATAGCTATGAAAAAGGTTTGATTTCTCTGCATCATGTTCCAACTAAGGATCAGCTGACAATGTGTTGACAAAAGCTTTAGACACATCCACCTTTGAAAGCTTGATTTCTAGGATTGGTGTGTTAAACATGGATTAAATGAAATTTTTTTTTCCATGAATAAAAAGCATTAAAATGTTTTCAGAAAATCAAAAATCTATCCTTAAAAATAGCCTTGATTTAAAAAATTTTCAAAAATCCTTAAAGTTTGTTCCAAACCACAATTTCTAAAACCTCTGTTTCGCTAAAATTTATCCCCTGCTGAAAGGTAACCTCTTTTCTCATTCACCACTGTTCATAACCTCTATTAGGAATACCATTGTTTGTCGTAAACTCTGATGCTATCCTCTGATAGACTAAACTCAGCCACTGTTCATATCCGCTGTTCCTGTGACACCTGTGTCACTTCAACCATCAAACAAATACCAAATCAATGAAATATTGTATTTCATACTTGGGATTTGTAAAAATGTGTGTATCGTTTGCACATATCAATTCTTGTTCAATTTCAAGCTTTAAATCGCTTTCTGGAAGGCTATACGCGCACGGATGCGTAAATATAACCAGTTTAATGCAACGAACACTCCGGAATAGTAAAATAGGCCTAACATACCTAAAATAACCCTCACATAACTTATAAATAAGTATTGGATGGTTTGGTTTGTTGAAATCAAGTTTGTTCGATCGCATGGACTATTTGTGTCAAACTACGAAACTATACCGATTTGTATAGTAACGAACCTTTCGGAACTTGATAAGTTAAGCATACCCTAAATATCCTTTACATAGCTTAGAAATAGGCTTTGAGAGGTTCGGTATGCTAAAATAAACTTTATTGATCAATAGGGACTAAAAGCGTCAAAAAGTGCACAAGTTTGCATTTTCACGCATATCTTACGTTCCAAGTATATCCGGACATCCAAAAATTTATGTAATCATTAAAATATTTTATTTTAATGATTGGCATGATAAAATTTTGTTCGTCGCTTAATTTGGATCGTTTTTGCGTTCGTTACGACTTCCGTCGTAATTAACCGAACAACGCAATCGTACGACCAAACGAACTGACATCCGAGATGTTTTTGAGCATGTTTTGAGTTCCCTATACTTTAACTTCATTTTAGAGTCTTGAAATGTGGTTAACGGGGTTTAAACGCATCGAAAAAGGCCTTAAACATGTGAAGGGACCAAAACTGTAATTTTTGAAACTTTTCTGAAGATGGCACTTGCTAGCCCTGCGCGAGCACCAACTGCTCTCCCCGTAGCACTACGCGAGCACCTCATCTATACAGAAAGTTGATTTTCTGCATTTTTCAGCAATGGGGTCGAACTTGGGGGTCTATTTTGTAACTTTTTCAATACCGTTAGCTGGTTTTGGGGCACCCATAGTATCCCAAAACCATGGGCCACATGTGTACGACCCATAGTAACTTTTTCAATACCGTTAGCTGGTTTTGGGGCACCCATAGTATCCCAAAACCATGGGCCACATGGTTTTGGGCCATTAATCTTCGAGAAACGATCCTAACGGTTCTTGATTTCCTATAAATACCCCTCACCATTCACTTGCAAAACCCACCTGATTTCTTGAGATTTCTCTAAGTTGGAGTCCTAAACCACTTCATACCTGAGAATACTTAGGAAATCAAAGCTTGCGGGGACCCTTTGTAAGTATTCCTTCGTTCTTTTCATTCGTTTTTATCGTAAAAGTCAAACTGCGTTTGACTTTCTGCATTGACCAGTTTATGGTCAATGCGAAGTTCGTTTGAACTTCATAACGTGAGTGTAATCACGATGGTTATTGTCCCTAGTGACTATACCTACTGATTACCACGTTATCTAGGTGTAGTGACGAGTCGTAGTTTCGGCCAAAATACGTATTCTTGCGTATTTTGTGACCAAACTACTTTTAGGTATCAAAACCGTTTGTTTTGATATCAAACCTATTTTCTAAATTCGTTAAACATGTTTTAACATGTTTAGCTCGTCACTTTAGGTTTAGTGCTTATATAGGGCCGTAAGGTAAGCGATCTAATCAATCGCTTATACTTCAAACCCGACCCGTTTGGTCGATCTTTAGGACCCGACCAAATACATTAGGTGACCATAGTTGTATAGGGAATAACCTTTCGAGGTTATACCTTATGGTCACTTCGTTTAAGTAGTTATATGATAGGTAGTTTATATGCCTTAGGAAAATTACCAAAATACCCTTTTCATGCATAATTGATATTTAAGCATATGTAACCCAAACTTTTGTCATTTAATTAATTATGCAACATAATTAAGTATGTTAGGGCATATAATACTTATCGTAGGACTAGTTAGACGGTCTGAACGCGTTCTACGCGAGTGACGCGTTAAAGTAGCGCAAGCTACCTAAATGGGTCATAATGGGACGTAAGCACTTAGGTTAGGTTTCCTTTTAGTATGTAGGCCTTGTTAAACCATATCATATGAGTTCCCATACTCATTTGGTTTACGAGACCTCATCCTATCCGATCTTCCGTTATAGGTCCAGTTTATTTATGTAGTTATCAATATTAGGTGCCGTTTGATTCCGTGCTCCCTCTAGCTTGCTCGGTAGTTGTTCAAGACTTCTAAGCACTCTCAAGTGAGCACATAGTCCCCTCTTTTACTGTTTTCAACTGTTTTGGGGTGAAGCATGTGTACCTATCTATTATTTTCATGATTTCAAAGTATAATTGATTATACATGTTAGTACTTATCTTTTGACAAACTAAATGACTATCTATGGTTTAAACACTGATTTTTCAAAGATTATAAAATTAATTGTTGGAATAGTACTTATTTTTGTTCACCAGACCGGTTGGTAGTATGATATAACGCTATAGGATTTGACACCCCATTCCTGTTGTCATGGAATGTCTGAAACCAATTTGTTGCTCCATCCAAATAGGGATTGCCTTTGTGGTATTTCTATAGTCTCAAAGGTGTATTTTAATGCACTAGGTCTGAATGAATTCTTAAATCACATTATTTTTGTATATTAAGTTATACTCCCAAAAGTATAGTTTGATATGCTCTCATATGGGATATTGTACAAAAACCAACATATATTTTGTTAATCATTAAAACATAGTTTGATCTGTTATTTTCATAATCCAAAGCATAGTTTTAATATGTTATTTTCAAACCAAAACATAGTTTAATATGTTATTTATAAATCCAAAGTATACTTTTGATATACTACTGAAAACTTATTTATTTTACAAAGTAAAGTATGGTTAATATACTGTTTACTTAGTGACTGGTTTTTGGTTAGTGTTTAAATAACGGGAGGGGTGTAATATGATGAAAACATGGTAGATACGCCGCTCGTACTTCTTATATATAAATGTTTTCATCACATTACATACCGTAGCGTTATTTGGTACACTTGGGTTAAGATTTTGGAACTGAAATATATTTTAATATATTACTTATTCGACTTTCTTAAAAACCAAAGTATATTTTTATATATACTATGAATCTTTTAATCAAAACATTGTTTTTCAAACAATATATTTTTATACAAACTTATTCTATTTATTTATTTAATTTCCTATGCATTATTATTTTATATCATCTGATTTCTTATAAATGATTTATAAAAGAAAACCTTTTACAAGGATCATGACTACTTTTATTAAAACTTTTTTTTTAAACTCATAAGTCATGAATCCTAATTACAATAAAACCTATGTATCTCACAGGCATTTTTATGTTGACGTACCTATTTTTGCACATGTTTCAGGTGCTGCTTTGTGATGATTGATGATATATGCTACACTTAGGATGGACTCGTGCCTTAGCGACTTTAAAACTTGAAAGATAATAGTTGTACTTATTTGATTGTATTAAAACAATGAGTTCATTTATTTAATAAAATGAAACTATTTAATCCATGGTTGTGAAACAATGATTCTGTTACAACACTCCCCGACGTTTCCGCCACGTTTTGTTGTCTTACGTGGTCGGGGTGTGACAAAAAAGTTGGTATCAGAGCCAATGGTTATAGGGAATTAGGTTATTAGTAATACTTTGACCTAGACTATAACCTTCCTAGGACCCTAACACAAGTTATCTTGTGTTTAGTCTTAATACAATACCGTCGCCTATCCTTAGGTGACAACCACAATAAGAACACAAAATTCGAATCCGTTTTGAAAACTAATCATCTGTTCTAGGATGATTTATTATATGGTTTTGAACCTTCAAAGTTTTCAAAATCTCGTCCAAGTTTGGTCTAAATAATGTGAACACGTACAAACTGGAAGGGTGGGTGCCTGTACCCTGGATCTTCTGTCTAAGCCTAGAGTGTGTCACACCCTGGCTTTTGCGGAAGTGTGGGTTTATTTGGTGTGACTTCTTAATACCATAGCAACAATCACAACAATGCTATATGATAAAAACGTAAGATGTTCATCCATTTAAAGTAGTTTAGAAAATGCATAACATATTGTCTTAAAACATCAACCACCAAATGCGTTACAAAACATGACTTGTTTAAAATGAGTTCATAAGACTCGACAAAAGGCTACCAACAACACAAGGATTTGAGACATGCAACTCGTCCAGGAAAGAGTTATACTTCCCAAACCTACGACTCCGGATGACATCCTTATTTAGTACGCAGCTAAACATGCATCACTTGCCAGATCCAAATTAATTCCCTGAAATACATGTAGTTTAAAAAGTCAACAAAAAGTTGAGCGAGTTCATGTGTAAGTTTGTGTGTATAAACCGTTTAATATGTCTGTAAGTAAAACTAGTCCCTGGTATGTAGCAATAAGGAAAAATGATCATCATTGGGTTGCAAATCCAATAGTATATGTGAATGATGTAGGAAGACTCAAACCTAGCAAATTTGTCTCCAGTATGAAGACATAGTCACCAATATGGGCCCCCGGCCTCATGGGTGTGGGCTCGCTACACCCAAATAGATCTATCACTCATGTCCCGTGGTCCTACGATGAGGATTAATGGCCTTAAGTGTCGTGCCCACCACTCACTTGATCGCGTAATAAAAACCCTCCTTAAGCTAACAATACCATGTATAAAATGTCTGAAATAATTTGTAAACATGTATTCCACCCCCGAAGTATAAAACCAAAAACAGTAAAGGAATAGGGGGGTCATGAACTCACCGTAGTGCGTCTTGACTCGAATCTTAACTCTTTCCGCTACACGACAACCTACAACGTACTAATGTCTATTAGACGAACGGGCCGTGCCTTGGATTAAATTTTAGTGTTTTAAGTTGTGTTACTTTGGTATTATCTTGTTAAAATAATAATAATAATTATTTTAACTTAGCTATCGTTCTTAGAAAAATAGTTAGACAACTATTTCGTATCAAATTTTCTCGAATATTTTACTAAGTGTTCGGATTTTCGGAAAATTTCGCCATAGTCTCCTTTGTAAACGAAGGTGTCCATGCTTAATTATCATATCATTTTCTTTTACATATATCCCATAGTTCATTTTCAATAATCATCCCGACATATAGACATACAAAACGTTACATATTTTATTTCAGCTTTATTACTCGAAACCGGACTGTTTTCGAGGATTTTTATAAAATAGTTATCCTTTTCCAAAAATTCTCAAATTTTTACAGGAGGTTCTATGTGTTCCAAAATTTATTTTTAAAAATATCATAGTCCAGTTCGTTGTCTATATTTTATAGAAAATTATTTTCCCGACTGCAATTAGATTTGTTACTTTCTGATTGCAGTTTACGGAATAATTCACTAAAAATCAACCGTAAGTCCGATTGATGAAATTCCAGTTGGAGGATCATCCTGACAACGATGACCATCTCCTGTAAAAATTCCATGAGTTGATTCTACTCAGATTTCAGGTTATGACTCCGAAAACAACACACTTTTTTCTGCAGTAAAAATGCAGCTTGAGCTGCTGTCCAAAAACAGTATTTTAAAAATAGTAAACGATCTCGAAAAATTACGATTTCAGTGCCATTTGTTTAGTTATTCCAAAATACACATTTTAGGCTTCAGAAAATCAGTTTTTTCGATTTAAAACGGTCCAGTTACAGCCTGTTGAAGTTGGCTGGAAATACAACTCAGCTCGCTGTTTGCAACGTAAAAGTTACTAAAAATGCATCAACAAAGACCCTAACCATGGTTTATCGATGATTTAATGTTCACACCTCAATCATGCTTTAACCAACCCTAAACCAACCAGATTTCAACTTCATACAAGCTTTTTATATAGGGTTTTTATGCAGAATTTCATGTTCATATTTTTAGTGTTTTAGCTTTTGTGTGCCATGAACATTAAACAAAATATAACAAGGAACAAGATGGAATAAGGGTGTGAAGGGACTTACTACTAGCACAAGGCTAGGGTAACAATCTTAGGGCAAAGATGATGAAGAAATGTTAGTGACAAAGGCTTGAATCAAGCTTCCTTGAGAACTCTTCAACTTGCACTTCTATGGAGGAACCTCAAAGCTTGAAATGAGAGCTTGTAGTGAAGAAAATGGAGGATGTGAGAGGTGGTGGTGATGAAATCGGTTATGGGGGAGGGGGGTGAGCCGAAAATAAGGGGGAGGAGGGAGAAGGTTGAGTGTAGGTTGATGGTGATGATGAGTTTCTTGGAAATGTAAGCAATATAGAGCCTAGAGTCATCATACTCAATATCTTTGGCCAATAGAATAAAGATTACATTTACAAACAATCTAAACAAAATATTTTAAATAATCATGGCAGATTTTCGGTTTGGGGGGGGGGGGTAAAGTGAAAACTTTTGTTAACTAATAGGTATTAAATTAGAAGGTTAAGGGTATTTTCAAGTATAGTGGGTGTATGTCATGTTTACATGGCGTATGGGGATTTTCGTGACCATAATTAATTAAGAATGATAAAATAGTATTTCTGACAATATTTTCGTGTCCCGGGTAATGTCTGGTTGTTCGGTTACGTATCATTCCGTTAAAGCGTTTAATCGTACCGTATAGTGTCTTTTGTGCATCTTTTTGTAACAAAATTAATTCCAACACTTAGGAAAGTGTCCAGTACCATTTAGTCAATACTCTGTATAATACGAGTGTGTTAAAAGCTGAATTGTTACAGAAATTGCAGAATTCTGTATTTAAAATGAGTTTTAGGCATTTTCCGGCACTCAAACTATCACCTAGTGACATAGTCTTATGGTCCTCACTTCCCTACACTCCATATTGGTGTAGTGGTTTATCTCTGGCCCATACTGGCCTAAAATAGTATCTGTCTATGTGCTGGCACTGTCAGCACATGTCTGAGTTATCCGCTCACTGTGTTAACTGTGCTTTGTGCATCAGGTTTGTCACTAAGAGTTTGTATGAAATAAATAGAGTGACTGTATGTAAAGAATGCACATGTATGTATGTAATATGAATCAGTAAGCAGTTTAAAGTGTCAGATGTAATCAAGCACAGTCATTAAGCACATAATTAGGGTTGTGATGCGTGTCAGTGTGTATATGTTTTTAATATACAATTAAGCCCTTTTTACACTTTTAGCCAAGTTTTAAATTTATAAAACACGATATTCACTAACACTAAACACACATATGGGCAAGTGCACCCATCGTGGACGTAGTATAGTGTTGGTAAGATACCGAGGTCGTCCAAGGACACAAGAGCTTTTAGTACCGGTTTATCCTCAACGTCTAATCAAATCAAAAAGTTAGAAAAATGTTTTAAACTAAGAAAAATAAAAACTAACTAAATGCTGAAAAATAAAATAAAATAAAAACAGATAGACAAGATGAATCACTTGGATCCGACACGTGTATTAGTATAACGTTTGATTATTTTCGCACTTTTGCACTTGTTTAAGAGATTATCTTAGTTATTGTAGTAGGCCCCTCTTTTGAAGGCGACGTTACCCTCAACCCAGTATTTTGAGTCAGCAAGGATACAATCCTAAAGGGTCGGATTATTGAAAGATAATGAATTAAGTTATTAATGCAAATTATGTTAGGCCCCGCTTCTGGCGGTGACTTACCCTCGGCTAAGTAGTCTGAGTCAGCAGGGATACAGTCCTAAATAGCCGGGTTATAGTATTAATAGTAGTTAACTTATGAGGGGGTCAAAGAGTTTGGATCCCCGCCATCCAATACCTATGGGCATTGAAGGAGATCCTACTAAATTTGACCCAGGTCCCAAGCAGGACCTCTAAACGCTGAACAAGGGCAAGACCCTTACCAAACCGTTCCCTTAACCCCCGACCAGGTAGCCAACATACCTCCATATAGACCGTGGAGATATGAATGGTGAAAATCTTTTATTTTATATAGACAGTAAAATAACGCCAAGACACCACGGACAAACGATTAGGAAAGATCACCTTCAACATAAGTAACTAGTTATTAAAGTCATTAATACAAAACCAAATAAAAAGTGCAAAAGATTAAAAATAAAAAGTATTATACTAAACACTTGTCTTCACCAAGTGATGTAAGAGACTTAGGCAAACATGGCCTTGATTGTCAAGAACTCTTACGATCAATCTTGGATCCCGAGACGACTCACACACTCTACGATGGACAATGGATAATGGTGGTGGATGATGGTGTTATGGTGGTGGTGGGTGGTGGATGAAGTGTGAGAGAGGTGATGTGCCAAGGGATGAGAGAGAATGAAGCCAAGCTCCTCTATTTATAGGCTGGACAGAAGGCTAGACACGGCCCCGTGTCCGCTGGACACGGCCCCGTGCCCGCCTGACACTCTCTCTCCTCATTAATTGTAATTGCGAATTACAATTAATGCGCCTGCTGTACTTTCACCACGCCCCCGTGCTCGCTGGACACGGCCCCGTGGTGGGCAATGGAAGCTTCTACTGGTTTGTCTTTTCTGCTGCTTCCTGGGCACGCCCCCGTGTTCGCTGGACACGGGGCGTGTTCAGACTCTGTTTCTTCCTTTTTGCTTTGGGAGGTGCCGTTGAGGGTCCGGGCAGTCTACTTTTGTTCCTTTTCTTGTATTTATGGTAGAATTAGTGGTCTTTTTGCTTCTTTTGTGATTTTGAGCTCATTTCATCCTGAAAATACAAAAGGAAGACAAAAACACTCTTTTTCCAACATTAGTACTAAAAAAGGGTTAGTTTTATGCCTTAATTGATGTGTTTTATATGTTGCATTTTACACACATCAAATACCCCCACACTTGAACTTTTGCTTGTCCTCAAGCAAAACTCTTTAAATGTGGCTTACACTCCCAAATGGAATAGGTAGAAGAGAAGTTTTTAGCTTGTCCTAGAGTGTCGGGAATCCAAGGTTTTTATAGGTTTTATTTTTATTTATTTACAATCCTATTCGTTATGATTTATTTTGAACTTTTCATAAGATAAATTACTTATTTGGGCATAGCATGCCTTATTAAAATTCCATTTATATACAAGTTCACATACCTCACGGGAGATCACTCAACACTCGGCCGAAGGTGTATATTTTAGTGAATCACTCGAGAGCGGCACGGAACTTACGTCCTTCCATAGGCTTGCCAAGCAATCAATCCTCCTCCTTTTTAACTTTTTACCTTTGTAAATATCAAGAGGACTTTTTGGGTGAAGGCTTGGGTTTAAAGGTGGGTGGTTGGTTAGTGGTTAGTAAAAAGGGCGAAAAATCGTAACAAGCGTCGGTTTTTGTGAAGTACCTTATTTTTAGTGACTTTTTATTTTTGAAGTATTTCTCCAAACAAGCTTTTTATAGCTTTTGTTTGTTTTTGACTTCATCATATATATATATATATATATATATATATATATATATATATATATATATATATATATATATATATATATATATATTTTTGATGTCACATGAAAGGGCAAATTGACGAAAAACCGAGCTTGTTACTAAAATAAAGGGTGAAAAAAAAAATGAAAAAGGTTTTTGGTGGGTAAAAATGGTTTTTGGGGTAATGAAATGAAAGGTTTAGGCTCAAAGGGGCTATCTAGGGGGATTTTGGGTAGGTAAAAAAAATGAAAAATAATGGTTTTGAAAGAAAAATAGTTAGTCCTAATGCCTCCATCATTTACTTACTTGGGTTTAAGTTGGTAAGGACCGGGAATGTATCGTTGTGGCAAGTTCTAGATTTGTAAGGACCGAGCGGCTATTCACACAAGAAACGAAAAATGAGCATTTAATCTAAATATGTGTATTTTTATGCTCAATAAAGGCTCAAAACTCACTTTTGTGGGAATGGGTTTTTAATGTGACCAAGCATATATAATCGAATTTTAAACTAGACTTGTTATGTCGTTTCATAATTTTCTTATGTTGGTTCCTTTTTTATCACGCCGCTATCGGTTGTAAACTTGTAAAAATATAACCTTTTTAGAACTTGTTATTCCCAACTTAAACTAAGACAAATAAAAAAAATGAAAAAGTTTTTTTTTTGAAAAAATTTGGGGTGTTTAGCGGTTCCAATAGAGTTTTGTGTAAGGCTTGTGTTTAGGATTTTGCAAAATTTCAAGGTTTTAGCATCCCCCCCACACTTAAATTACACATTGTCCTCAATGTGTCCAAAAATAATATTTTTGGTTGATTAGAATGTATAAAAGTGTGTTAAAAAGCAAAGATTTATGTTACTGGCATCCTGGACACGGCCCCGTGTTCACCGGGCACGGCCCCGTGGTCAAGTGCCAGTAACAAAAAATTTCAGAATTGAAACAGAAGCCTGGACACGGGGGCGTGTCCGCTGAACACGGCCCGTGTCCAGTTACCTGAACTGGGTGATTTTTCTGCAGGGGCTCAGCACGGGGCCGTGTTGGTTGGGCACGGCCCGTGTTGAGCCTTCTGTAATGGAGATTTTTGTCGGGTTGCTCTGTTCTTCGTGCATGGTTCCATTTTTTCTCGTTCCCTTTTTCATCCATTACCACCATGAGTGTGTTTTATTCTGCAAAAATTAAAAGATTAAACTAAACTAAACTAAGGATAGATCCGCGGAATGCCTCCGTGGTGCGCCACGTTTATAAGGGTCCTTGGCTAGACCCGATTCCTGGTTATATATCTTCTGAGTGGAGTGCCTTGCTTCCCAAGTTACACCGTCGGAGAGCGGCATCCAAGCTTGAATCAATAACCTTCATGTAATTGATTGGGTCGTCGTCTTCTATTTTCTTCCCAACTCCGAACTTCACCTCATCGTCCCCATACCTCAAAGTCAGTGTTCCTTCATTCATGTCTACCACTGCTTGTGCTGTGGCAAGGAAGGGTCTCCCTAGGATAAGGGGGACCTCGGTGTCTTCCTCCATGTCGAGTATGACAAAGTCAACGGGATAAACGAATTTGCTTACTCTTACCAAGACATTCTCGATGACACCTTGTGGGAACTTGACTGATCGATCAGCGAGTTGTATGCTTATTTTTGTAGGGCTCGTGGTTCCCAAGCCAAGCCTTTTGAACATTGATGAGGGCATGAGGTTAATGCTAGCCCCTAAGTCGGCCAAGGCATTGCGAACAGGTGATTCCCCTATTGAACATGGAATCGTGAAACTTCCGGGATCGATTTTCTTTTGGGGTAGTTTATTGAGTACGAGGGCAGAGCATTCTTCGCCTAAATTAACTAATTGCAAATTTTCAATTTTCTTTTTATGTGTAAGGAAGTCCCTCATAAATTTAGAGTATTTGGGCATTTGGGTTAGGACTTCGATAAAAGGAATATTGACATGCAATTGTTTTAACAAACTTTCGAATTTTGCGAATTGCTCATTGGTTTTTTGACGAATTAACCTACCGGGGTATGGAACTCGAGGAGCCTTGGTAGGTTCTGGTGATGGGGGAGAGTTCTTTTCCTGCAGATGTGTCGGCATTGTTTCTTCCGTTGGTGGAGGTACTTCTGCAGGCCCTACGTTGCGGTTTCGTAGCGTGATGAGGTGAACTTGCGCCTTTGGGTTTGTTTCGGTATTGCTATGTAATGCGCCTTGTGGTCTCTCGGAAAAATTTTGTGCTAGTTGATTTATTTGTTTTTCTATGTTTTGAATGCTAGCTTGTTGATTCCTAAAATTAGATTCTAATTGTAGAAATCTTTCCGAGTTTTTCTTTTCAGTGTCGGAGACGAGGCGAGATATAGTATCTTCGAGCCTTTCTCGTCCACCTTGTTGTTGAGTGAAATTTTGTGACTCATTTCTTGATTGCTGAAAGTTTGCTCGTTGGGTTTGTTGGTTACTACTATTGCCGGTTTCCCTCCAACCAAGGTTTGGGTGGTTTCGCCATCCTTGGTTGTAAGTTCCCGTTGGAGGACCCGACGGCCTAGGTCTATTATCAATGTAGTTTACCATTTCTTGTTGATCGTCCGTTTCTTTCATGCAACTCCAATTTTCATGTGACCCACCACACCCTTCACAAGCCATAACCGAGACTGTTTTTGTCATTTCTAATTTTTTTTATTTTTGAAGAAAGGGCCTCGATTTGGGCTTGTAAAGAGGTGCTTTCGTCGACCTTATGGGCGCCCGGGGCGATAGACTTATTTCCCCGGGGAGTGTGCCATTGAAAATTGGTTTGAGCAATTTCCTCAATTTGATTATATATTTCGTGTGGGCGTCGATTACCTAAAAGTCCCCCGGAGCTAGAATCAAGTGTCTGCCTAGTGTGTGGCAACAATCCATTGTAGAAAGTGGATACTTGTTGCCATATTGCGAGGCCATGATGGGGACACTTACGTAATAGCTCCTTGAACCTTTCCCATGTTTCATATAAGGATTCCCCGTCCTCTTGTGAATATGTGTTAATTTCAGCCATTAATTTAGCAGTTTTAGAAGGAGGGAAATACTTATATAGAAACTTTTGGGCTAGTTCATCCCAGGTGTCTACCGATCCAGCTGGGAGGGTGTTGAGCCAAGCTTTTGCTCGGTCTTTTAGTGAGAACGGAAACATACGGAGGCGTATGGCGTCGTTTGATGCTCCATTGATCCGAAAGGTATCACATATTTCTAAGAAATTAGTTATATGTAGATGAGGATCCTCGTCCGCAAGCCCGTGGAAGGTTGCGGAATTTTGGAGCATTTGTATCAAATGCGGTCGAAGCTCGAAGTTATTGGCTTCGACATTCGGAGCATTGATAGCCGCGCCTAGATTACCTACGGTGGGCCGTAGATAATCCATAAGGGTACGTTGGTCCGCCATTGGGGGTGGATCACCCGAAACCTTCTCTTGGTTTTTGGCTTTTAACCTTTTTCTGAGAAAGCGTTCTGGTTCTTCTAGCGGTTCTTTTATGTCTTTATTGGAACTGGAGCTCATACACTACGTGAGGATGGTGTCGGGTTCCAAGTCCTGCAATAAAAACAAAAAAGAATGTCGGTCAGAAGGTTCACCACGGCCCCGTGTTGAGCGAACACGGCCCCGTGGTCGGAGATACAGTGATTGTTTTCCAGATCCCAGTTACTGGAACTTGGACACGGCCCCGTGTTGCACCGCCACGGCCCCGTGGTCAGCCTTCTGTAACTTGAAAAACAAAAAACTGCCAGTAACTTTGCTGAGCACGGCCCGTGTCCGACCAGGCACGGCCCCGTGCTGAGCTCTGCAGAAGCTAAAAAATTAAAAAAAAATCCTAAAAAATTAAAGAAAAATAAAAATATGATTAGGCCGTTGATTCCTAACTTTCCTAAAATCCTTGTGTCCCCGGCAACGGCGCCAAAAACTTGATGCGTGTCAGTGTGTATATGTTTTTAATATACAATTAAGCCCTTTTTACACTTTTAGCCAAGTTTTAAATTTATAAAACACGATATTCACTAACACTAAACACACATATGGGCAATTGCACCCATCGTGGACGTAGTATAGTGTTGGTAAGATACCGAGGTCGTCCAAGGACACAAGAGCTTTTAGTACCGGTTTATCCTCAACGTCTAATCAAATCAAAAAGTTAGAAAAATGTTTTAAACTAAGAAAAATAAAAACTAACTAAATGCTGAAAAATAAAATAAAATAAAAACAGATAGACAAGATGAATCACTTGGATCCGACACGTGTATTAGTATAACCTTTGATTATTTTCGCACTTTTGCACTTGTTTAAGAGATTATCTTAGTTATTGTAGTAGGCCCCTCTTTTGAAGGCGACGTTACCCTCAACCCAGTAGTTTGAGTCAGCAAGGATACAATCCTAAAGGGTCGGATTATTGAAAGATAATGAATTAAGTTATTAATGCAAATTATGGTAGGCCCCGCTTCTGGCGGTGACGTTACCCTCGGCTAAGTAGTCTGAGTCAGCAGGGATACAGTCCTAAATAGCCGGGTTATAGTATTAATAGTAGTTAACTTATGAGGGGGTCAAAGAGTTTGGATCCCCGCCATCCAATACCTATGGGCATTGAAGGAGATCCTACTAAATTTGACCCAGGTCCCAAGCAGGACCTCTAAACGCTGAACAAGGGCAAGACCCTTACCAAACCGTTCCCTTAACCCCCGACCAGGTAGCCAACATACCTCCATATAGACCGTGGAGATATGAATGGTGAAAATCTTTTATTTTATATAGACAGTAAAATAACGCCAAGACACCACGGACAAACGATAAGGAAAGATCACCTTCAACATAAGTAACTAGTTATTAAAGTCATTAATACAAAACCAAATAAAAAGTGCAAAAGATTAAAAATAAAAAGTATTATACTAAACACTTGTCTTCACCAAGTGATGTAAGAGACTTAGGCAAACATGGCCTTGATTGTCAAGAACTCTTACGATCAATCTTGGATCCCGAGACGACTCACACACTCTACGATGGACAATGGATGATGGTGGTGGATGATGGTGTTATGGTGGTGGTGGGTGGTGGATGAAGTGTGAGAGAGGTGATGTGCCAAGGGATGAGAGAGAATGAAGCCAAACTCCTCTATTTATAGGCTGGACAGAAGGCTGGACACGGCCCCGTGCCCGCCTGACACTCTCTCTCCTCATTAATTGTAATTGCGAATTACAATTAATGCGCCTGCTGTACTTTCACCACGCCCCCGTGCTCGCTGGACACGGCCCCGTGGTGGGCAATAGAAGCTTCTACTGGTTTGTCTTTTCTGCTGCTTCCTGGGCACGCCCCCGTGTTCGTTGGACACGGGGCGTGTTCAGACTCTGTTTCTTCCTTTTTGCTTTGGGAGGTGCCGTTGAGGGTCCGGGCAGTCTACTTTTGTTCCTTTTCTTGTATTTATGGTAGAATTAGTGGTCTTTTTGCTTCTTTTGTGATTTTGAGCTCATTTCATCCTGAAAATACAAAAGGAAGACAAAAACACTCTTTTTCCAACATTAGTACTAAAAAAGGGTTAGTTTTATGCCTTAATTGATGTGTTTTATATGTTGCATTTTACACACATCAGGTTGTCACAGAGTGTTCGTACAAATCCGCAGTATCGGACCAGTTACTCTTACCTGGGAACTCTTAGGGTGAGTATCCACTTATAGGCGAGCATGTTTTCGCGATACATTATATTAACCCATCTACTTTGATTAGTCACCATCTCATTTGTTTGCCTTAGATAATAAACAAATGATCGCAATTTTTATGCATTATCATTCTGTTTTCATTTCTTTTGTTTGCTCCCATAGCTTTCCTCATCTTCATGATGCCTCTTCATCGCAACAACACTCGAGTGTCCGGACTACGTGCTACAATTACCCAACAATTAGGCGTCGTACTCCAGAAGGCCGTTGATTTAGCTATCACCATGACTCGCCTCATGGATGAAGCCGTGCAAGGAAACTGCTCTTTGGTGCAATCGATGCCACCGTCATCATCCGAATCAAATACCTTGTTTCCAATGTACCCACGGTGGACGATGGGGACATTTGGTTAACATGTGTCGCTTTGCTGTTCAAAGCAAAGTTGTTACAAATCCTGCTGCTCAACCTTCAAATTCTGCTTCATATGTCGCCTTGGCATATCTAGCGCCTCAACCTCATGAACTTTCTACCTTGTGTATCGACTTAAGCACGCCTAGTGCAAGGTGTCGAAACACCTCTCGTTACACAAATTCCAAAATCCATATAGGATCTTTTTATCTTCACAATCAGATCTTTGTGGATGATTATCACCCAAATCGGAGCCATTAATTGAATTATTCGTATATTATGATTCAATAAGGATAAATCCGAATTCCTATTAAGATCTTTCTATCTCCATAGTTAGATTCTTATGTTTAAAGTGCCAAATGAAATCCACGGATTGGATTCCTGATGTGCTTCAAATACCCGTAACCAAAGATAACAAATTAAAGATCAAGTTAACTAATTATGTGATTATGTGCTTATGTGTTTTCCTATATGTTTTGTGTTTTTTTATGCGAGCCATCCAAATCCTCGTAGAATCTTCCATATCTCATATGAGGGATTCATAGTAGGATATCCGAAGGTACTACCTTAAATCCTTAATGACTTCTACGTTGTAGTAAAGTCCCTTGGGTTTTAAAGTACTATTCTATAATTGGACCCCTTGAGTGGTCTAGTTAAACAGATTGATTTGAAAATCTAGTTACGAATATCATGTGATGATATAATTGAAAAGATCCCTCAAGTGGTCTATTTAAGGAGATCGTACGACGATCTAGTTAAACAGATCATGTGTTGATCTAGTTAAAAAGATCGTTCGTTGATCTAGTTAAAAAGATCCTTTGGTGGTCTAGTCAAGTCGCTTCATGTTTATTCAATTGATTTTTTCCCATACACATTATGAAATGAATTGTGCGGACTGTGCAAGGAATTACATAATTATGGAGGCCTACATAATTATGGAATTCAGTGCACAGAAACCACAGGAAGTTTTGTCATGTGTTAAGACCTATAGTGACAAGAGTAATGATACGGGAGAAGTCTTGGACCTTGACCGATGTCATTTTATCTTACACTCCCCAAATTCTGATTTCAAGCACACACAAGTTTCCTATGATAAGTCTTCATGAGAAACGTTCTTCTTTCCATAGTTCGAAACTCCATGTTTTGTTACTACAAGGACTTCACTTTGATAGTAGACAATTTTCCTCTAAAGCGAATCCATCACTGTCTTCACAAGTTTCCTCTAAAATTAAATTTCCGTACGAAATTTCCTAAAGTAGGGGAGACTGTGACACCTGTGTCACTTCAACCATCATACAAATACCAAATCAATGAAATATTGTATTTCATACTTGGGATTTATAAAAATGTGTGTATCGTTTGCACATATCAATTCTTGTTCGATTTCAAGCTTTAAATCGCTTTCTAGAAGGTTATACGCGCACTGATGCGTAAATATAACTAGTTTAATGCAACGAACACTCCGGAATAGTGAAATAGGCTTAACATACCTTAAATAACCTTCACATAACTTAGAAATAAGTATTGGATTGTTTGGTGTGTTGAAATCAAGTTTTTCGATCGTAGGGACTATTTGTGTCAAACTGCAAAAGTATACCGATTTGTATAGTAACAAACCTTCCGGAACTTGATCATAAGTTAAGCATACCCTAAATATCCTTTACATAGCTTAGAAATAGGCTTTGAGGGGTTCGTTATGCTAAAATAAACTTTATTGATCAATAGGGACTAAAAGCATCAAAAAGTGCACAAGTTTGCATTTTCGCGTACGTTCCGAGTATATCCAGACATCCAAAAATTTATTTAATCATTAAAATATTTTAATTTAATGATTGGCATGATAAAATTTTGTTCGTCGCATAATTTGGATCGTTTTTGCGTTCTTTACGACTCCTTCGTAATTAACCGAACAACGCAATCGTACGACCAAACGAACTGACATCCGAGATGTTTTTTAGCATGTTTTGAGTTCCCTATACTTTAACTTCATTTTAGAGCCTTGAAATGAGGTTAACGGGGTTTAAACGCATCGAATAAGGCCTTAAACATGTGCAGGGACCAAAACTGTAATTTTTGAAACTTTTCTGAAGCTGGCACTTGCTAGCGCTGCGCGAGCACCAACTGCTCTCCCCGTAGCGCTACGCGAGCACCTCATCTGGACAGAAAGTTGATTTTCTGCATTTTTCAGCACTGGGGTCGAACTTGGGGGTCTATTTTGTAACTTTTTCAATACCGTTAGCTGGTTTTGGGGCACCCCTAGTATCCCAAAACCATGGCCACATGTGTATGATCCAGATCGAAGCTCAATCTTCAAGAAATGATCCTAACGGTTCTTGAATTCCTATAAATACCCCTCACCATTCACTTGCAAAACCCACTTGATTTCTTGAGATTTCTCTAAGTTGGAGTGCTAAACCACTTCATACCTGAGAATACTTGGGAAATCAAAGCTTGCGGGGACCCTTTGTAAGTATTCCTTCGTTCTTTTCATTCTTTTTTGTCGTAAAAGTCAAACTGCGTTTGACTTTCTGCATTGACCACTTTATGGTCAATGCGAAGTTCGTTTGAACTTCATAACGTGAGCGTAATCTCGATGATTATAGTCCCTAGTGACTATACCTACTGATTACCACGTTATCTAGGTGTAGTGACAAGTCGTAGTTTCGGCCAAAATACGTATTCTTGCGTATTTTGTAACCAAACTACTTTTAGGTATCAAAACCGTTTGTTTTGATATCAAACCTATTTTCTAAATTCGTTAAACATGTTTTAACATGTTTAGCTCGTCACTTTAGGTTTAGTGCTTATATAGGGTCGTAAGGTAAGCGATCTAATCAATCGCTTATACTTCGAACCCGACCCATTTGGTCGATCTTTAGGATCCGACCAAATAAATTAGGTGACCATAGTTGTATAGGGAATAACCTTTCGAGGTTATACCTTATGGTCACTTCGTTTAAGTAGTTATATGATAGGTAGTTTATATGCCTTAGGAAAATTACCAAAATACCCTTTTCATGCATAATTGATATTTAAGCGTATGTAACCCAAACTTTTGTCATTTAACTAATTATGCAAAATAATTAAGTATGTTAGGGCATATAATACTTGTTGTAGGACTAGTTATTCGGTCCGAACGCGTTCTACGCGAGTGACGCGTTAAAGTAGCGCAAGCTACCTAAACGGGTCATAATGGGATGTAAGCACTTAGGTTAGGTTTCCTTTTAGTATGTTGGCCTTGTTAAACCATATCATATGAGTTCCCACACTCATTTGGTTTACGAGACCTCATCCTATCCGATCTTCCGTTATAGGTCCAGTTTATTTATGTAGTTATCAATATCAGGTGCCGTTTGATTCCGTGCTCCCTCTAGCTTGCTCGGTAGTTGTTCAAGACTTCTAAGCACTCTCAAGTGAGTACATAGTCCCCTCTTTTACTGTTTTCAACTATTTTGGGGTGAAGCATGTGTACCTATCTGTTATTTTCATGATTTCAAAGTATAATTGATTATACATGTTAGTACTTATCTTTTGACAAACTAAATGACTATCTATGGTTTAAACATTGATTTTCAAAGATTATAAAATTAATTGTTGGAATAGTACTTTTTTTTGTTCACCAGACCGGTTGGTAGTATAATATAGCGCTATAGGATTTGACACCCCATTCCTGTTGTCATGTAATGTCTGAAACCAATTTGTTGCTCCATCCAAATAGGGATTGCCTTTGTGGTATTTCTATAGTCTCAAAGGTGTATTTTGATGCACTAGGTCTGAATGAATTCTTAAATCACATTATTTTTGTATATTAAGTTATACTCCCAAAAGTATAGTTTGATATGCTCTCATATGGGATATTGTACAAAAACCAACATATATTTTTTTAATCATTAAAACATAGTTTGATATGTTATTTTCATAATCCAAAGCATAGTTTTAATATGTTATTTTCAAACCAAAACATAGTTTAATATGTTATTTATAAATCCAAAGTATACTTTTGATATACTACTGAAAACTTATTTATTTTACCAACTAAAGTATGGTTAATATACTATTTACTTAATGACTGGTTTTTGGTTAGTGTTTAGATGACGGGACGGGCGTAATATGATGAAAACATGGTAGATACGCCGCTCGTACTTCTTATATATAAGTGTTTTCATCACATTACATACCATAGCGTTATTTAGTACACTTGGGTTAACGATTTTGGAACTGAAATATATTTTAATATATTACTTATTCGACTTTCTTAAAAACCAAAGTATATTTTTATATATACTATGAATCTTTTTATCGAAACATTGTTTTTCAAACAATATATTTTTAGACAAACTTATTCTATTTACTTATTTAATTTCCTATGCACTATTATTTTATATCATCTGATTTCTTATAAATGATTTATAAAAGAAAACCTTTTACAAGGATCATGACTACTTTTATTAAAACTTTTTTTTAAACTCATAAGTCATGAATCCTAATTACAATAAAACCTACGTATCTCACAGGCATTTTTATGCTGACGTACCTATTTTTACACATGTTTCAGGTGCTGCTTTGTGATGATTGATGATATATGCTACACTTAGGATGGACTCGTGCCTTAGCGACTTTAAAACTTGAAAGATAATAGTTGTACTTATTTGATTGTATTAAAACAATGAGTTCATTTATTTAATAAAACGAAACTATTTAATCCATGGTTGTGAAACAATGATTCTGTTACAACACTCCCCGACGTTTCCGCCACGTTTTGTTGTTTTACATGGTCGGGGTGTGACAGTTCCTAACCTCTGTTGCTTTCCAACAGAGGTTATCTAACAACTCTCATCTATTAACACAAACAGAGGTTACCACGTGGACAGATGTTAGCCATCTGATTTTTCAAACAGACGCTGCCATTTCAACTTTCACCTTTTCACTTTATAAATACCCCTTCCATCCAAACAGAGCTTACACTGTCAACTTGAATTCAAAATTTATAAGAAGCGGCTTCCACTACCATATTCAAAACTCCTCACCTCCCATCTCGAATCACGACTCTGCAAATAAAAACTCCTCATAACTACCTCCCTTATTTCGAGAAAACCGACAAAAATCAAGCTTTCCACTCAATAGTTGATGTTTTGATGTCATCAAAATACAAAACCATACTAACTGCCGATGCACCAATATACGTGGATACCCTCCGACAATCCTAGGCTAATGCTAAAATCCGATCTCAAAATAAAAATCTCTTTTGTATAATGTCAAAAGATCGGAGAAACCATTGTTCAGATATCCCCATCTTCCATATCCATAGTATTTGTTTTGAACGACCAGGCAGGTAATAATTCTTTTGAAAAACAACACCTTCGCACACAGTACATAGAAAGAGGGTATGAGGGTCAACTGATAGGAGTTACAATTTTTAAACCTAAATTTCCTGCTGAAATGAAATTTTTTCCATACCCTACTTATATGTTTCCCAGCCAAGACCACCTCATTCAATGAGATTCCACAAAAAGTCCAATACTTAGGATATGACATTTTGACAAATTCAGATTATAATCTATCCGAGACATAGTTCTTGGACTTGGTGGCAAATGTGAATGTTGTTATAAAGAAATCAAATAATGCTTTTCTTATGTATCCCAGACTTTTAAGCTTTTACCTTCAAAAACAAGTGTCTAAAAAAGATTTTCAATAAGTTGAAGCTTTACAAATGAAAAGTCTTAAAAATAAAATTTTACTAGAATGCAAGAGAAAGAGTCAAAAGTTTCTAAAACACAAGAAAAGGGGAATGAACCTATCTTAGATGAGTCCACCTGTTGCCTGGTGATCATGACACAACAACTGGTGTTGTGAAAATCACACTATAAAAATCCAAAAAGAAACCCCCCACATCCAAAATGCCCACCAAAAAGAAGCAAAATAAAAAGGCACCGCTGGAAGATAAGATCCCAGGGGATAACCTTGTGGCAACACAAAAGCCACTAGAAACCACTGTTGTTACTTCCTCAAAACAGATGGAAAGATCTCCACCCATCCAAACTCCTCTTGAATCCTCACAAACGGATCAAGTTGTAAGCACAGGGACACTAAATAAGTGGCATACATTTCAATTGAAAGTCTGTTTCTAAGCCCCTCTTCCAGAGCTGTCTCTCTTTCAACTCCACAACCCTCCACTCCAATTCCACCAACATTCATACCTCTGTTTGATGCAAGTGATACAATTCAGAAACAAATCAGTTCCTCTCAATCACCAACTAAAGAGAGCAAATTCCATAAGTGACTGAGTTTGAGAAAAATCAATTTGCTAGCCCACAAACAATTGAGGAGGCTACACCCCTTAAGTTACATGTAACTCTTGGTGGTAGTTCAAGTGAAACAGCCACTACAACTGGTGAAACAACAATTTTCAGTTGGACAGTGGTTTAATCTATAAGACTTCCTTGAAGGCAACACCTTTTGAGGATATAATTGTAACCTCTGTTTCAGTCGGAAGTCCCCAGTACCAAGAAAAAGGGGCATTTGGTTCTGATAATTTGGAGACTTCTCTTGTTACGGAACCAAATCCAACTACCTCTGGTAGGAATTCAGATGATCCTATTAAGTTAGGTGATGAATTAAGATTCAAGGAATTGACGGAAAGAATGACATCTATAGAATCCTCAATGGAAGAAATGAAAAGCTTGATGAAACAGATGTTGAAGAATTCTGAAAGTCAACCTTCATATGACAACCCGTACTTCCAAGGTTAGCACCGTTTACTTTCGTTATTTTTTAGTTGATGTGACAACCCGTACTTCCAAGGTTAGCACCTTTTTAGTTTCGTGATTTTTAAATTACATTTCTCTATGTTTTACTTTCTCACGTCACACGGGTAGTTTAATTTAACTTTTTAAATAAAAAATCTAAAGTAACAACTATATGTTTCGAGGCCCAAACCCGCACTTTTGCACCCACACTTTTGCAGCTCAATTACGGCTCAACTCGAGGCCCATGTTCTTTAACCCTTTGTTTGCTGCCCAATAAACAAACCCAAACCACCACCCAATTAACCTACCCTTTTAGGGAATTGTGACCCAAGAACTAGCCCACACTCCCCTAATGATATCCCTACTATACAATACGTATACTACAAGTTCTTTTTATAACTGCTCAACCCTAATTCTACTAAGCTGCGACCTCTCTTCCCTCCCCTACTGTCGACATAAATCAGGAGCTTCAAGGCTTCAAGCTTTCGGTTCTAGGCTAATCAGATCCCCTTTCAATCACTAGGTATCACATCTTGTTACTCGTTTGTAGTTCTAGAAGTTTATACATGTTTTTCGGTGGTTAAATCAAGTTAACATGGCTATGTTTGTGTATATCTGTGATGATTTTGATATTTACTTATGGTCTAGGGTTGCTAGGATGTATGTGTGTTTGGTATTATGATCATTTGTGGGTTGTATGATTTCTAGGGTTTGAGTCTTGTATGGTTTTAGGTTGAACCTTGTTAGTTTTGTTAATATTTGATGAATTAGATGATGAATAATGATGTATAACCTGATTTATAATGATTACCTGTTGTATATGACGCATATGGGTCGTTTTGTTTGCTAGTAATCATTTTTGGAAGTCGGGTAACAAAACAAGTTCTGTCCAGAAAGTTACAGGCAATATCTTTCAAACTTAACAAAAACGTTCTGAACCTATGACCTGATTAAATCGGCTGTAACGGGGTTCAAACTTAACAAAAACGTTCTGAACCTATGACGTGCTTCTAGGAAATATCTTTCAAAACCCCCCACTGGATTGCATTTTTTAAACTAAAATTGAATGTTTTATGAATTTTTCCATATCGAAGGTTCATGCAGTGTTTTCTGGCATAATTTGCAGCCCATTACGAATGTCATAAATCAATTTAGGAATTGAGTTATGGTCTTAAATTTTTACTGTAGGTATCTTCAGGAGGTCATGAAAATCTCCAACTGGAGTTACATCAATCGGATAAACGAGGATTTTAAGATGAATTTTTCGGTGAGCTCCAGTCAGAAATTGACGGATGTGATTGCAGCTTAGTAAATGATTTTTTATAAATTTTGCTAAAGATTTAGACTCTAAATATTTAACACAAGACTAACCCCTCTCCAACTGGAGGGGCACGTCACATAAAAAGATCATAATTTTTGCAACCTCGTAAGTGTGGTAAACCAACGCCCCAAATCAGCCTATTTTCAGCTAATTAAGTTATGCATGCTTGCTTGTAAGTTTATAAAGTGTCGAATATGCTATTTTAGTACTCGTACCTTGCACGTCGTAGTGTATATTACAAACACGTGCTTAAAAGCTACTCAGTAACATAGTTGTGACAACTTGTATTCATGTTAATTGTTAGATGCGTGTAAGATTTGCATGAATTACATAAACGACCCCTAATGTTCTTGGTAACCATAATAGGACGTGGTTGACCTTACTAGCTCGAATAACTTAATATGCCGAGCTAATCTAAGGTGAGTTCACACTTTTACTAAAAGCATGTCCTCCCTATGGTTGGGAACCTCACTTTCCCTAGTTTGGGATTGCCTAGTATTCCTGGTTTGGAATGCTGTTAACTTCACTTTCCCTAGTTTGGGATTGCTTAGTATACCTGGTTTGCAATACTGTTAAATGCTAATTATACTGCATGTCTTTAGAGGACTAAACGACTCTATCTGAAAGTTCCCACACATTATACCGATTAATCGTCGTGGCTTGGCGAACGGGATATTAGTTGATAGCGCTATTAGGTTTGACAAACCTCACACCGTGTCTGGGAGGACGGGCGTGGACTTTTATGCCTTGGCAACTGGTTAATGATGATAGACATTGACCTGGGGCACAAACAACTTAAACAGTCTAAGTTTCGGTACCACACAGTTTAGTAGCTTAAAGATGGGGTAGCTCCCCATGACATGTTTTATAAACTGAGTAATTAACAACCTATGTTTTTGAAAACAACACTGAAAAACCGAGAACTCGCTAACTTTATGTCGACACCTTACTGCATGTTTTGCAGGTTGTTAGGTACAGCTATGGACGGATGTTGCAATCGGCTGGAGTTCGTAAAGCCTTAAACTTTGTATATTTAGTAAACTTGTGGTTTTAAGTTTAAGATGGGTTTACTTTATTTTTCGTTGCTAACTTAAACTGTATTTGTCACACCCGCTAAAATCAGAGTTGGTGTGATCTGACCGGTATCTTCATTGCACAACGAAATTGTAAAATGCTAAGACTTCTAGAAAGTGAACGCCTACTAAGTAATTGAATCCCCATGGATTCTCCTATTCCAACCATTCCATAATTTGTTTATGCAACCTAAGAAAGAACATGCGAAACTTCAACATAAAGTTGGCGAGTTCATAGTTTGTTTGAAAAAGATTTAAAATAAATCTTTTTGGTAACCGGTTTAAATAATGTTGAGAAAACGTAATAAAACCATTTTTCTCGGCAATGCAATTGAAAACTTTGTGTTTATAAAACTTTGTATGTAGTAGAATCCAATCCCTAAGTCTTCGTGTCTCACACGAGCATAGGTGGGCCTAGCCCAAAAGAGTCTTTGTGCCTTGCACCTGTGAGAATGGGCCTAGCCCATTTGAGTCTGTAAGCAGGACCAACCCTTCCCCATACTTGTATATAAGTTGGAAACCTCACCAAAGTTTGTTAATTCATGTGTTTGTGAGTTTTGCATCAAATGAATCCTAAAAACATTTGAAAGTTTGAGTATCGAAAGCTTGTATGTAAAGCGTCAATGAACGTAATGATCATTAATGTGTAGCTAGGACATTAATATGTGTGCAAACATAGGAGACACTCAACCCGGTAGACGATTTTATGTGTCGATTACCCTCGACTGGGACACAAAAGCACTCTAAGTGGTCTCACAAGGACCCGTGAGTGGGGCTCGCCCGTACCTGATAGATCTACCCATTTTGTTCCTTGGTCCTTAATAGGATTAACGGTGCCTAAGTTTTGCGCCTATTCGCACATGATTCGATATTTCATTCCATAGCTTAACCATACCATAGTTAACATGTATTTCCCCCCGAGAGTTATAAAACTGAAAACGTTTAAAAGAAAAGGGGGACATGAACTCACTGGGTTGTCTCATTGTTCGTATGCAGACCAACCCAGTCCCGTTGTTGTAACTAGGACAATCCCGTCACTAGTCATGAAAATCATGCGCGTTTCGAAAATACGCGTGTGTTTTGTAAAACCGGTATGTTTAGCTTAAACCTTTGGTAAACCACTTGAGTTCCTTGAAATCCATTTGCAACATGGTTTAAAAATGTGAGTCTTCGTTCATCGAAATATTGTTTACTTTTGCAAAACTTGCATGTCTTTCCACCCCCGAAAACATTTATAAAAATGTAAAACTGTAAAAAAGTAGGGGTTATGAACTCACCTCGATATCCTTGTGCAAAGCTAGTTTAATGTGATTCCGTAAGGTTGTTCCAAGAACGTGAACTCATTAGCACGCAATCTGTGACATTCCTATCAAGGAATAAACTTATAAGTTTCTACTAGCAAAGTAGCTAACTACGTGTCACCGAGCTCTACCGAATCCTTAACCATACGATTCTATGAAGGCGTTATTATCTTGATTTAAAATAACTAATCTATGGTTATTTGATTCCATTTATAGACAGGAGAATACTAATTCTTGGAAACAAAGTTTCTGAGAGATAAAGGATATATATATATATATATATATATATATATATATATATATATATATATATATATATATATATATATATATATATATATATATATATATATATATATAGGCTAATTATAAGGAGAAAACCCACTCCAGTTGACTAAACCCAAGAAACCCACATGTGTGGCTAGGATTCAGCCACATCATTTGTACACAAAGATGAAGTCAAGGGTAAATTTGGCATTTTACCCATTGACTGAAAGATGTACAGGGGCCTTTTCAACTCTCTCACTTTTGCATTAAATGCATGTATTTCTTTTAGTTATTTTTTCATTTTCAATTTCCATTTTTAAAAGATTGAATCTCAGCCACATATCATAAAAACCCAAAATAACATAAAAGAAACAGACGTTGTAAAAATCTAGAGATCCTTAGAGAGAGAAATATTAGAGAGAGAAGATCAGAGAGAGAGAGAGAGAGAGAGAGGCAATGAAGATCGGAAAGAGAGAGACCTCATGCTTTTTCACCTCAATTTCTTCTTTAGATCTAATAACATTTTATCAAATACCATGATTGTATCAACAAAATCTCAACAAAACGGTGTCGAGGTGGTCAATGTTTCGGTTCAAATAGCGGAGTCCAAGCCGGTTTGAGTGGTGGAGGTGACGGTGGTTGTGGTTGACACTTGGATCACATGGTGGCTTGGTTCCATGGCTACATATAAACATCAAAAGATCATCATCCAGATGCTCCGGTTGAAGATGCTCCAGAAAGATGCTACCAGATCTAAAAGATGCTCAAGATCTGGCTGAAGATGTTCAATGTTGAAGATGATGTTTCAGATGACGTGTTCAAGATCTAAAAGATCCTCAAGATCCATAAGTATGTTTGTTTTCAGTTTTTTTTTTTTTCAGATTTGCAATTTTTTTTTGTGTTTTGTAGATCTTTTTTTTTAGATCTACAACTTTTTTTTTTAATTTTTTATTTTCTGGAGATGGTGTTTTTTATTACCGATTTTATCAACTTTTTGTGTAAATATTTGTTTTCAGATTTGAAAAATGGAAACAATTTGATTTTAAGTTCTTATGTATTGGATTAAAATGTAAGTTACCTTCTTGTTTATTGTTATGATGATTGATTATGTTGTTATTGGATTCTTGTTAATGAAGTTATATTTTTTATATAAATTTTGTAACATTACTAGTTACATTACTTATGTTGAAGATGATTCAAAAGATGTTTGATGTTGAACATAGTTACGAAATGTAACAATCAAAGAAAAAATGCATGTTACATTTTTTCATTTTACATAAATAATGCACATTACTGAAAATAAAGTGCATTGTTATACTTTTTTAGACTGTTTGTAAACATAAAGTGTGTTGTTACATTTTTTTCCCAGATTATTGTAAAAACAAATTGACTGTTACAGAAACAAAGTGTGTTGTTACATTTTTTTGTGATAGAAATGTAACAATCAATCAAAGCAAAAATGTCTGTTACATTTTTTTTGTGTTACAGAAATAATGTCCGTTACAGAAAATAAAGTGTATTTGATCATGTAAAAAATTATATGTTACGTTTCTATGTAATCTTTTATGTTACAGAAATAAAGTGTGATATTACAAATGTGGCATAAATTGATAATTAAAAAATGCATGTTATATTTTTTCGTGTTACATAAATAATGCACGTTACTGAAAATAACTGTTGTAAAAATAAAGTGTTTTGTTATATTTTTTTTGTGTGTTAGAAATGTAACAATCAATCAAAACAAAAATGCCTGTTACATTTTTTTGTGTTACAGAAATAATGTCCGTTACAGAAAATAAAGTGCATTTGATCATGTAAAAATTATATATTACGTTTCTATGTAATATTTTATGTTACAGAAATAAAGTGTGTTATTACAAATGTGGCATAAATTGATAATTAAAAAATGTATGTTGAAAATTTGTATGTTACATTTTTTTTTGGACATATATATTATGTAATCTGAAATTTGTAACATTTAAAAAAAACTACTCGGTGTTTTTTTGTGTTTCTTTTTTAAAAATGTTCAAATATTTGTATATTAAATTTCCTATTTTTTTTAGAAAGGTTTTTATGTAACACAACGTAACTGGGTTTTAGCAATGTAACAAATCCAATAAACATATATGTTTTGCTAGTTACATATTTAACAATTCTAAAAAAACAAATTATTTGATGTATGTAACATTTATTTTTGAAGTTACAGATAAAATCATGTAAATTAAAGGTTGCATACATTTAATAACTAAAATTTATATATATCATATATGTCTTACGTTTTCTAATATATAATAAAATGTTTTTTAAGGGTTAATATGAGAATGAAAGAGAAATAAAATGTAGATGTGAGAGGAATATGAGAGACTTTTGTGAGTTTCAAGATATCACAGGAAGAGAGAGAAAGTTTGACTTTATTTTGGCTTTATGTATTTTTTGTTTGTTTAAGTACATAAAGCCACATATAATATTCATTATATCTTCAAGATATTTGTAAGTTTCAATGTTTTATTCTGACAACTTTTTTTGTATTAATTAGTCATCATCATTACACTTTTTTCAAAAGAATCAAACTTTGTCCTCCATGTCGAAAATGCCCTTGTATGTACTTATTGTTATTATTTTAGTAAAAGTGTGATTACTTTTACTGCAAATGAATCACAGCCATTCATCTTGTTTAATCAATGGTTGTTATTAGGTTTTCAGGGTTTCATCAACTCAAGTGGGTTTTCAATTTATCCTTGCCCTATATAATATATATATATATATATATATATATATATGAAACCGTATTAGTCGTTTCGAAACGTAGTACGCGTATGTAACGTATATTGAAAATAATACTTTGTAAACTCGTATAATGTTTTCACGCATTTCCCGAATAGTTGTCATATAAGTTGACGGATAATATACGACTCGTCGAAGTGTTTCGTAAGATGTAGACATATGTATATATATATATATTTATGTGTATATATATGTAAACATAAGGGTATATATATCTAAACATCGCGTAGCCGAAATAATAATAATAATCCCGCAACTCGTGGATTATTATCAAAACGATTATACAATGATACGCTTGTTAGGAAAACGACTTCGTTGTTTTGTTATGAAAATAACTCGGTTAATAGTATATATGAAGATCGTATGGCATCGCGTCGAACTACGTTTAGACACTTGAAATAAATATGAATACTTATATTTATTTTCTAAAATCTTCGAGTTGTAGACGTTCTAAATAAATATAACTAATTATTATATTTATTTTAAATAATCATCGAATAATAGTCGCTTGGATAAACGTAAGAATCTATACTATCTATAATAAGACATTATGAGCTGATGTAAAACTGCCTATGTGTCAATTTCTAAGGTATACCACATGTAATCGCTGATGTCATAATTCCTTTTTCAATATTTAGATATGTATGTATAAATCTTTCCAAAAGTCACGAATGATTATTCAAAATCAACCACTGATGATTCAAAATCAAAATTATGGCTCCAAATTCAAAATTCAAAATTATGGCTCCAGATATATAACTTATCATCTTCTTCAATGAATTACCCTCTCTAATCAATTTCTCTCTCAACTCTCTCTCTCTAAAATTCACAGTCTTTTGAAAGATAAATCATTCGGTTCACAGTAGCAGGCCCCTCTTTTGAAAGATAAATCTTTCTTCTTTGGCAAGAATCTGGAATTATTTTAATTTCTTCTTCATATCGAAATCTTTTGCCCTAATTCTGTCTGCCGTCCTTCAGCCTTACGAAATCTTCATCACAAAGGTACAATTCCATCTCTTTGGTGAACGAGTTTTTTATTGAAATTACTAATTACTATGGTTGTGAGTAACAAGTTGATTGTTAATTTAGGTTATGGGGATTTCTGTGTCATCAGTATGTATCTGTGGTAGAAGAAGAAAGAGTTTCAGGTATGAGAACCAACTTAAGAGTTATTAGTTATTAGTTATTATGAAGGAAGATATGTTCTTGCTTATAAAGGTAAAGTTAGAATTGATGACAACGTTATCGGAGAAAGGTCTGGTGGCAAGAAGAAAGACTTTAAGGTATGAGTTTCAGTTTTATAGTGTCGCTGTATAGGCGTAGAACGTAATGGTTATTAACGTTTTGGTTAAATTTTATAGGCATAGAGCGGAAACTGCTGGAGAGGTGGAGGATTGCAAGCGATGTAACTGTAAGAAATCCAAGTTTTTGAGGCTGTATGTAACTTTGTTGAAGAAGCAACCAGTGAGAGTGTTTTGGTGGAAAACTTGGAGGGGTCGGTGACGTTGTCGAGGTTGTCAGGAAATGCAAAGTGATAGCATTTCCTGACAACCCTCGACAATGTCACCGATCTCCTAATCTGAGCGTGACCCTCTGAAAATATAAGTGTTTTGCAACTTCACCATGAATAGAGAAGAAAAAGACAGTTGGGTTTCTACCTCCAGTTGTGTTGCAGCCGAATCAACGGCAAATTCAGCAGCAGTAGTTGTTGATGCATGAATATGAAGATTGAATTTGTGAGGTTCAGTTAATAATCGACTGATTGAAATTATATTATTTATTGTATTCACCATTGTTAAACCAAAATGATTGAATTTGTGAGGTTCAGGAATATGAAGATTGAATTTGTGAGGTTCAGCAGCAGCAGTTGTTGAGAAAAGCGGTTTAGGTAAATTAAATGAAGATTGAATTTGTGAGGTTCAGTTAATTTAAGACTGATCCTTATGCTAATCTCAATGGAACTGTTAGCAACGAAGAATCTTATTGGTGCTAATCTGAATGGAATGTTGGATCCTTATGCAATCATCACTTGTGGTTCAGAAAAGCGGCTTAGGTAATAGATAGTATAAATTAAGTATGTTGTGAAACATGTATTTGGCAAAGGTCTGTTTTATGTTTGAAACGTCTGGTTGTTGTGAACAGTTGTTAGAATATAAAACAGATGTTTCAAACGACTGTTGGGTGAGACAGTGTTTTGTGTAGAAAATAGTGGTTGAAACCACAGTTGGGTTAAAACGGTGGTTCAAACCACTGTTGGGGTTAAAACGGTCGTTCAAACCACTGTTTTGTTCCAACCCCTGCTTGAAATACTGTTCGGTTAAAACGGAGGTTTGAAACCATTGTTGGGTTAAAACAGTGGTAGGAACCACTGTTTGGATGTGTGTTGAAAGTGTTTGGATGTGTTGAAAGTGTGGAAGCGAAGGGTAATAAAGTGGTTTTGTGATTTGGTGGTTTCATATCAACGTAGTTCTTTCCATTTACGTTTTTTTCTATTTGTATGTAGTGAAATTGGCTGAATTTATGAAATGTTTTTAGAGCTTTTTTTTGAAGAACCGAGACGAGAGGGTTTTTGAACTAAAGTATATGGATACATCAACACATCTCCTGCAAAGTATAAAGGTAGAATGAAATCATATCGGTGGATGGTTAAAAGGAGAAAAATTGCGGATCTCACCTTAGATAGCTGGAACAATTTTGTACAACTTGGATTTTGTATAGGCTTCTCTGTAGTTTGTTTGTTGTTTTTGTTCTATTTGGGGTGTATTTGTTCTTATGTTATGGCTAATATAGAAGTTATCAGATAGAAACATTAGCTCATGCAATTAAGGAGAACACTATAGCGTTCTTGGAGACGGGATCAGGCAAGACGTTGATCGCGATTATGCTTTTATGTCACTACGCTTATCTCTTGAAAAACACCTCCCCGTGTATTGCTGTGTTCTTGGTAGTTGGTACCCACTGTTGTATTGGTCAAACAGGTATGTCGGTTGACTTAGTTGTTTCTTGAACATGTTTTCAACATGTGGTTAAAGCGTACTAATGGAAGCTTTGTCTGTCTTATTAGCAAGTGGAGTATGTGAGAAAGCACCTTGATTTGAAAGTGGAGGAGTATTGGGGTGAAAAAGGTGTTGATTTTTGGAATGCTACTGATTGGAAGAAACAACGATCTCAGAATCGGGTATGACAAGTCAACATTTGACTTTTTTGTTGAACGCATACAATCTCATCAGAATTTTGACTAATGATCAAATACGTAAAGTACCTCTGAGGCAGACAAATGCAGTCTTGAGTAATAAACTTTTATTGTGTTACTCTTTACCTTTGTTGTATCATGTAGTTTTTATTTTTCAATTTAAACTGAACACACGTATATGTTATACATCATTCTTACAGCTATTGGTCATGACCCCTGACATTTTAAGGAATGCATTGAGGCATAGATTCTTAACGTTGGATATTATCAAGGTGTTAATATTTGATGAATGCCACAACGCAAAGAAAAATCATGCATATGCTATCATCATGAAGGTATATTAATGATCATAATTTTTAACGTTATTAATTTGTTTTACTTGAGTTTAAAAATTGAAATAATATTTGTTCAAACCACTGCTTGAAACTACTGTTCGGTTAAAATGGAGGTTTGAAACCATTGTTGGGTTAAAATAGTTGTTGAAACCACTGTTTGGATGTGTGTTGAAAGTGTTTGGATGTGTTGAAAGTGTGGAAGGGAAGGCTAATAAAGTGGTTTTGTGATTTGGTGGTTTCATATCAACGTAGTTCTTTCCATTTACGTTTTTTCTATTTGTATGTAGTGAAATTGGCTGAATTTATGAAATGTTTTTAGAGCTTTATTGGAAGAACCGAGACGAGAGGGTTTTTGAACTAAAGTATATGGATACATCAACACATCTCCTGGAAAGTATAAAGGCAGAATGAAATCATACCGGTGGATGGTTAAAAGGAGAAAAATTGCGGATCTCACCTTGATAGCTGGAACAATTTTGTAAAACTTGGATTTTGTATAGGCTTCTGTGTAGTTTGTTTGTTGCTTTTGTTCTATTTGGGGTGTATTTGCTCTTATGTTATGGTTAATATAGCAGTTTTATATTAATTATGCAAAAGAACAATTTCATCAGCTTTTCAATATTAAAGTTTTCAAATTTGAACAAGTTTTGTTTGGGCCAAATAAGACTGCTTTTAATGAAATTTGTGCGAATGTCAATTCATCAAATATTTGTTAACATGATAGTTTACATAGACAAAAACTTTTATCATTATGGTTATTATAATACTAATACATACTGTATTTAACATTATTTTATAAAGATATAGAACTAAAGACCACCATTTAAATGATATATTATAATCTGAATTTGATGCTCCTCTTTTGTACACGCCTCTTTTGTTTGGATTGAACCCTATCAGAGGAACATATAATAAGAGCCAAAACTGGTTCACATCAGTGGATTCATCATAAGCAGCTGTTTGCATTAGACTATCCCCTTGAATGTGGTTATAACATCTGATGGCCCTCATCCATTGTTTGCATACTGCAACTACTGTCCATTAAGTACTGCTTGTGTACAACAACTGCTGAAGACAAGGTGTTGCTACTTAAACTACTGTCCTAACTCAAGTGCTGCTAAAGAGCAAGCCCTGCTTGGAATGAAACAATGGAATGTAAAAACTGTTGACAAATTAATACGATTAAAATATGAAGTATTAAGAAAGTTGCAATTACATACAAAAAAGAAAACTAATCAGACACGTCTAACTCTAATAACAAGAATCAAGAAACTTTAACTTCAACTCCATGGAGCGCTGAACCTCTCGATGTATCTCATTGATCTTTCTCATGAACTCCAGGTCTCTTTCTCCACATTCTATATTACTAGCAACACACAGGTCACGAACGGAAGTAGTCGGCATCGCCCTCAAGTCCCTCGAAACCTGGTCTCTTGTCAGCAGACCAACTTCCAGACCGTTAAAACACCTCTTCAACTCTTGAAGAGTATATCTATCAGCCAAAACTTGGTCTTCGATTTGTTTAATAAAACGTTGCTTGAAATCGTCATATTTTGCAGAAGTATATGACTCCATTTTAGTATATTTATAAGAATTAAGGCAAAATAATAATAGTTGTTCTTCTGTTTCACTGAATGAATCTGTTTTGATGAAAAAACTTTTTATTAGCAATGCTATTATATAGAATATATGTAAACAAGCCAAAGGTCAGATTTAAATGCAATCATTAAATAAACATTTATACTTAAAAACCATGTACATTTAATGATTTAACAGTAAAAAACGTGTATATGGGAGATGCCTGTTCAGTCACCCTATCAAACATTTTAATGCAAAACCATTGAAAAATGAGTTTTCATGGGAAAACAAGTAAAATTAAATATCTAGAAAACCAAAGAACAAAATTGAAACCTTCAAAAAAAAAGGTTATCATAATTAGGAGACGTCTCTTCAGTTATCCTATCAAACATTTTAAACACTATAATGGATCATTATTAGTTTATTTGAAAACATCAACACTTCAATTAAAAAAAAAACGTTCATCCTAAAGCAAACCGTCCAAAAACACTCACATTCTTCGTAAATGGCAAGGAAAACCTTCTACCACTGGTCGGATACTACTGATCTTAAAATCGAATTTTCAACATGGTCACTCCAAGAACAGAGAAACGCTGAAGAACTCAACAAAAAAGTTGGTATGGTTAGTGATAAATATTATAAGCAAACCTGGAGTAGCATTGCACTGCTGGATGAAGTTGCCTCTTCTACTCCAACAGAATTTAAAGAAAAAGCGAAAGAGTTTATCACAAATTTGCTGAAACAGGATCAGAAGACATGTGATATGCTAGCTGATCTGCAAATTAAAACAAAAAATGAAATTGGATGGAAGAAGGCGAGAGAACAAGATATTCTAGGAAGTGTTAATTGTAATGTTTAATTTTTAATTTTTATTATTTTTCAATATCATAATTTTGTAATACTATGGTTTATTATTGAATGAATGAAGAAAATTCAAACTTTGATAAGTTTACAGTACTGAAAAGCAATCTAAAGAGTATTGGGATTGAACCCTATCAGAGGAACAGATAATTAAATCCAAAACTGGTTCACAACAGTGGATTTATCATAAGCAGTAGTTTACACCATGCTTTCCCCTTGAAAGTGTTTATAACATCTGATGTCCTCTATCCACTGTCTCTATACCGCAGTTGTTGTCCTTCAAACTGCTGATGAAGTCCTAAAGACTGTTAAGGATTAAACACTGGTGGTTCAATCTACTGATGCTATCTAAGTACTGCTGTTGATTAAAGTACTGCCCACTTAAGGACTGATCAACTTTGAAGAAACCACTGGGTGTCAAACATCAGTGCTTGACAGGCAACAATGGAAGGAAGAAGCAGTAGTTTAGTTTGTCACTTATATTATATAGAATCAGTGGTTAAGTTAGCAGTGTTTGAAACCACTGTTCGGCTAAAATAGTGTTGTTAATGATATTTTTTGGCGCTGTCGTGGAAACCTTCTCAGGTGGATTTGATAACTTGTGCCTAAATTCAGTAACTGTATGGTGTATAGAGTTTTCTTATTACTATTAATCATTCATCATAAGTAGTAGTTTACACCAGGCTTTCCCCTTGAAAGTGTTTATAACATCTGATGTCCTCTATCCACTGTCTCTATACGACAATTGCTGTCCTTCAAACTGCTGATGATGCCCTGAAGACTGTTAACGATTAAACACTGCTGGTTCAATCTACTGATGCTATATAAGTACTGCTGTTGATTAAAGTAGTGCCCACTCAAGGACTGATCAACTTTGAAGAAACCATTGAAGTCAAACATCAGTGCTTGACATGCAACAATGGAAGGAAGAAGTAGTAGTTTAGTTTGTCACTGTTCGGTTAAAATAGTGTTGTTAATGATATGTTTTGAAACCATTTTTGGGTTAACACTGTTTGAAACTACTGTTGATTTAAGGACAGTGTTTGAAACCAATGTTTTAAACCAAAAGTGTTTTCAAAACACTTTTTAATAACACTAAGTATAATTCACCAGTCTATCATTGTTTGTATCTTCTATGGTCACACAACTTGAATCGTCAAATCATAACATTGAGAGCAGCCCATTAACAAATATTACAAATTGTATTCTCTATAGAGTTTTCTTATAACTATTAATCATTCATTGAGAGCCCCTAAATTCGTTTTTTTGCGACTTTCTTAAGAAATCTAATAATTCAAATTAATTCTTTTATTCTTAAATAAATGCAATCTAATAATTAACTCTTTTTAAATAAATGCAATATAATAATTAAATGTATACTATATATAACAAATTGTTAAAGCCTAAATTCTCTTTTATTTTTAAATAAATGCAATTTAATAAATGCAAAATAATAATTAAATGTATACTATATATAACAAATTATTAAAGCCTAAACTGTATATTAAATGTAAACTTTTAATACATACAATACAGAGACAAAACGTCATGCCAACTTCGTAGACTTGACGGAACTTACAGACTCGATAACAAAAGACCGTAACATACAATACAGAGACAAAACGTCAAAGATCCACAAGCAATTGTGGATCTTTACTGACGGGTGCACTTCGGAGTGTAGCAGATATGAATGAATACAACCCCAGTGTAGGTAATTACATATCTGCCACTGGGGTTATGAATGAATATAACCCAAGTGGTAGATATGTAACTAGCGAGCTCTAGAATTTCAAGGAAAATCGAAGAACTACACTGGGGTTATATTCATTCATATCAATCACTTCCTTATGTGCACCGAACCATCTTCTAGGAGGTTGTCAAGTATTTTCGCCTTCGTAGTTGGTGTTTTGCGTATCTTTACATTCGCAGCCATTCTGTACAACAAAACACATTCAAATGAGGAACACATTCAATCCGAAACTGATCCGATCAGTTCTTAATATGAGGAACCCAAATCATTGAATCAAACCAAAAATCAATATGATGAACACACAAGAATCAAAACCAAAACACTTTGAAAACCACTGATCCGATCAGTTCTTAATATGAGGAACCAAATCATGGAATCAAACCAAAAATCAAAACCAAAACACATTCAAACCCACATTCAAACCCACATTCAAACCCTCTGTTTTGATACCCTAACACATTCAAACCAAAAATCAAAACCAAAACACATTCAAACCCACATTTAAACCCTGTGTTTTGATACCCTAACACATTCAAACCAAAAATCAAAACCAAAACACATTCAAATCCACATTCAAACCCTCTGTTTTGATACATTAACACATTCAAACGCATAAGAATCAAAACCAAAACACATTCAAACCCACATTCAAACCCTCTGTTTTGATACCCTAACACATTCAAACCAAAAATCAAAACCAAAACACATCAAACCCACATTCAAACCCGCATTTAAACCCACAAGAATCAAAACCAAAACACATTCAAACCCACATTCAAACACTCTGTTTTGATACCCTAAACCCTAAACCCACAAGAATCAAAACCAAAACAGATTCAAAACCTCTGTTTTGATGCGTTTTGATACCCTAAACCCTAAACCCACAAGAATCAAAACCAAAACAGATTCATCGAATGGAACCCAAAATCATCGAATGGAACCCAAAATCAACCCTCTGTTTTATTCAAAATCAACCCAAAATCATCGAATAGAACCCAAAATCAACCCTCTGTTTTTTCACAATATAAAGACATTCAAGTCATCGAATCAAACCAAAAATCAATATGAGGATGAAGATGAACCTGATCTATTCGATGATGAAGATGTTCGATGAAGATGATGAAGATGATCTGTTGAAGATGATGATGATGATCGATGAAGATGATGAAGATGATCTGTTGAAGATGATGATGATGATCTTGGGAGTTGGGAGAGCTGTTGATGATGATAATGAAACTGATTGTCTGCTATTAAGTGTAGATATCAAGGGTGGGGGGTATTATGGACTTTTCACAACTGTCAAACGGTAAAATTAACGGAACACTGACGACAGGGGCTCATATTGTTATGAATTTATAAAGTCAGGGGCTAAAAAAACCAAAAATTTAATTTAGGGGCTCAGGTTGATGTTTGGGACATACCACAGTGACGCAAATTGCATTTTTCTCTAAATTAATTAGAAAAGATTAAACTAAAATAATACTTATCTATAAAACATGGTCTAATATAGTATAAATAGAACTAAAGACCAAAATTTAAATGATATATTATAATCTGATGTAAATCTGCCTATGTTACGGGTATTAAGCGATAAGGGTATTAAGGAATATTAAGGGATATTAAGGGATAAGGGTATTAGGGACATTTCATACATGTCTTTAACAAATCTAATCCACATTTGATAGAAGGGTTTTAACTGGCCTACAAAATCAAATCCATTAGTAAGCTTAATTGGATTAAATATAAGGGGCTTTATTGAACTGTTTAATAACATTTGGTTATTTGAATTAGGTCAGGCTTTAATTATTAGACAATATAAAATTAGGTCATGCTTTCAGTTTAGACAAGAAATTTTGAGTTAGTTAGCTAATTTCTATATCAAACATGAACTGAACACAAACAATTTAAATGATGTATTATAATCTATTTCGATGGTTATTAAAACTACCCGTGTGGTCACACATACTGTCTTCCACATTACTTTATAAAGATATAGAAATAAAGACCAAAATTTAAATGATATATTATAATCTGTTTTTTAGTATTTGATTTCGATCATTACTAAACCTACCCGTGTAGTTACACGGGTACTACACCTAGTTATATTTATATGATATAAGTTTCCGTGTTCCGTTATCTTGTAAACCGCTTTTGTTGGAACGTTTTAAATTTGTTTTTCTGAGTTATAAAGAGCTGTCAATAATAAATATACATCTATATTTATTTTATATAAATACTAGAAACCCAAAAGGTTTCTTTTTTCGATTATAATACGTTTCATATTTCAGTTTTTACAAAAAACGGGCAGAGTTTCCTCTGTTTTTGGACAATCCCGACAATCAAAGTGTCGATATATTTTCAAAACGCAACAATAATTCAATCACATTATATATTTTTCGTCAAGTGTGAAAAAATGTAAACAATTCACTACTCGTATCTGTTTGAGCTCTATTCACTTAAAACATAAAATATATAAATAACATAATAAAATTCGCATCGTTATAGCGTTACTGGGCCTTACGTGAACTGCGTTGACCAATAGTTGTCCGGTTGACTCACGTTGACCAAGTTGACCGGGTTTGACCTGAGTTGACTTCGTCGAACGGGTTTGACCGTAGCTGACCGGGTTGGAATTGAACCCAAACATGAACCAAATCAGACTTCGTTGACTGCCTTTGACTCTAGTTGACCAACCTTGACCAGGTTTGACTTGTGTTGACTATAGTTGACCAGGTTTGACCCGAACACCCGGGGCACCAAAACATAACCTGAATTGACCCGAAACACCCAAAACCATCCGAACCCAAAATTGCACCCAAAAATAATAACCACCACCGCGCCGGCCGGCCCTAGTGCCGCCGCCGGTGGTTCTCTTTCGTTTTCCTAAGCCGCACCACCACCACCTCCCCCACACAACATCAACCACCACCAAATTCCACCTAAAAACTAACGTCTACGGCCGATGAGCACTCGGATCTAGAAAGATCTAAAAGAAAGTGGGTGTTCTAGAGGCTTACCTGAAAACCGCGGCTGCTGGGGGTAGTTACTTCCACCCACATTGCTCAAAACAAAAAACGAAGGTCGGAAATGGATTCAGGAGGTCTGATTTGGTGGGGGTACGCCATTGCTCCGCTGTGGAATTCGCTGGAAAACTTTATCGCCGTCTTCACTCAAGGCGACGCCGCCGTCGGAACCACCGTCCTCCACCGTCGGAGATCGTCGCCGGAACATTGCCTTCGCCGGATTCTTGACCGGCTGATTATTCTATAGAGAGAGAGAGAGTTGAGAGGATTTAGAGTTAGAGAGAGAAGGTGATAAGTAAAACTAAAAGAAAAATGAATAAAAAAGATATTGATAGTAGGGTTTGTGGGTTTGGGCCCAAGGCCCACTAGCCCAGTCCTTGTGTTTTTTAGCGGCCTGACACGTTTCTGAAGCCCGTTTTCTCACCCGAACTTCGCAAGATGTTGTAAAATATCATTTTAAGATCAAAAGTATGGAAAATGTTGTCGGTATTCGGCGTTTGCCGCATTCGTTCGTCGGTTGTGTTAAAATTGTGTAAAATGCTTTTTTCGTTTCTAATCCGTTTTTCGATCAGATTTCGATGGCGGATATTAAAATTCGATTACGAAGTTAAATATATCATAATATTTCAGTTTTTAAGATATTTAACACGTTCGGTGCTCCCGTTTCGTTGTAAGTGCGTCCTTACTATCGCGTTTTCTGTTCGCGTAGGTGTTCTGTAAAGTTCGAAAGCATGTTATTTTCGCAAAACCACCTTCATACATATAAGTTATATATGTATAGCTCGTATTTGTCGGCATTGTCAGTATTTTATCCGTTGTCAATTCGTTACCACTTATCTTTCAGCAGTCTTCTCGCAAGTCAACATTCGGGCACTGTAAAGTCGGATAGACGTTCCTAGGCACTCCAAAAGGCCTAATTAAGTTGTTAGTGCATACATCTGTCGACTTCGTCTTGTATCGAGTCTTGTTCTAGATATGTTAGATCAGGGCACATAGATCGAGAAAATAGGAAGTTTAAGGTTGTATTAAAGGTGATTTCGCTTGAGAGAGAGATTCCGCTTGAAACAGTTTGGAGCGGAATCAACAACCATCTTATTCCGCTTGAACCATTTCAAGCGGAATCAGAGTCTTATATATAGGGTTGGAGCGAAATCATTTGTAAGAGTTGCTGAATTTCATACCGAGGTGCTGCCGGTTTGAATTCTGGTTGTAATCATTGTTATATGAATCAGAAATGTGTTTAAAGTAAAGTACAAGCTGTTTCTAAGTCAGTTTCTTAGTTTCCGCCTCTGAAACTGATCAAAACTCTTCTGATCGACTCGTTTGGGTCGCGTACACGCTCCTACAAGTGGTATCAGAGCTCAGGAGGAGGAGTTCTGCAGATTACAACTGAATTTCATTGTGTTTTCTTACTTCTACACCTTCTTTCATCAATAGAACGACTTTTGACGGTTAAAATCAGCTCAATTTCTCACAAATTGTGTAAGACAACTTATTAACAAAGCCGTGAAAGAATCAGTTTAAAATCCGGATTAAAAATGGTAGAAATGGACCTTCGAAGTGATTCCGCTTGAACGGACAAGTTTTTGTTTCCGCTTGAAATTGACATATTTCGCTTCAAAGACAGTATTCCGCTTGAAAAGGTTCAAGCGAAATCAATGATTTCGCTTCAATTGATATTCCGCCTGAAAACAATTTCAGAGTTTCCGCTTGAAATTGTTTGTTTTTATTTCGCTTAAAATTTTAATCTTTGATTTCGCTTGAAGTTTGTTGTTTTAGGTGATTCCGCTTGAAGATATTTTGGCTATTTCGCTTGAAATTGTGTTCTGGTTATTCCGCTTGAAGTGTGCTGTTTTTAAAAAACGTGATACCAAATCATGAGTGAAGAGTTTTACAACGTGTTCGCCACATCTCTGACTACTCCGGCTGTCATTGCTCAGAACATGAATTTGGAAAGACCGGAACTATACAAAAGCCCCCGAAGCTAATGAGCATTGAGGAGTATTGCAGATGGAAAGACAGATTTGAAAACTGGGTTCAGGCTAACCATCTAAGATCATGGGAATGTATTTTGAAAAAGTATGTTCTGCCACGTACTGATCTGCAAGTTGAGAAAACAATTTCTGAATTCAGTGACCAAGAGAGAGATATGTACAAAGTAGAAAAGATGATGATCAGTCTTCTTCAGCAAACCATCAAGGAAGATATCTTTGTATTGCTTCAGCATGACAAGACATCAAAATCAATCTGGGATGCTCTTCGAATCAAGTTTGAGGGTAGTGAGAATATGATTAAGAGTAAAAAGGCACTTCTTAAGAAAGAATTTGATCTTTTCACTAGTTTGCCCGGGGAAGATACAAAGAAGCTAATTGAAAGATATTGCCACTTAGTGCGATCTATGTCCATGCTAAGTATAACCAAAGATCGTGAAGAATGGGTAGACAAGTTAGCTGACGCTTTACCTCAAAAGGAGTGGGGTACTTACTTGATGATCTTGAAGAACACTGGAGTTTATGATGGTTTAACAATTTCTCAGTTTATTGAGAAAATTGAAGGTCAAGATCTGGAACAACAAAAGATTGCGAGGATGAATAATCCAAGTGGTCAACAAGACGTGAAAATGTATTATAAAGGCAATGTTCCAGAAGTTGAAAGAATCCTGAAGATTCAAACTGCTTTTAGTGCTGGAAATTCATCAGAAAATGTTGATCAGGGTTCTAACAATAGTAGTGGATTCTCTTCATATCCAAGTGTTAATCCAAAAGATACAACATCAAGCTTTCAGCATCAAAGTTCTAAAAGTGGAAATGGTTACGTGATACAATGCAACATTGCTTTGAATCTTCCTGATGGTTAAAGTTTCTCTGAAGAAGTTGCGAAAGATCACATGGCATTACTTGGTTCTGTGCTACTATCCTATGAAGGTTTGGTTGCAGGACGGATCGGGAATCCTATGCTAACAAAGGAGGATTACGATCAGATAGGCGCTGAAGAAATGGAGCTAATGGATATCAAATGGTGTCTAGCTAGTGTCCTAAGAAGAGCAGAAAAGTTCAAACTGATTACTGGAGAAATGATTTTCTTGATGCACATGTTTCTACTTTAGGTTTTGATAAATCTGAAGTTACTTGTTTTCGATGCAGGGAGAAAGGTCATTTCAAGAGGGAATGCAAGAATAGAGAAGCAAGTGAAGCAAAGAATTCATTCGGAAAAGACCACTATTATCGGAAAGCCATTTATCAAAAAGTTGCTCAACAACAACAACAAGAACCACAAGTGGCTCATGGTAGAAAAGTGATAGAGGATTCAAAGAGAGCATGTTTGGGGAATCAAGAAAGTTTTAACTGGAACAAATACATTTCATCCGACAGCAAAGCATGCCTAATCAATCAAGATGATGAAAGGCTACCTGAAGACTTTAGCTGGGATATGTTTGTTGATGATAAAGGAGAATTTAAAGCTTTCATTGCTAAGATTGTGAAAGAACCAGATATGTTTACCGAGTGGATGAAATCAATTGGTGTTAGCGTGAAGAATGAAGATGAGAAGTCTGTTTCATCTGATGAAAGCTCACAAAGTTCAGATGATAGTTTAGAAAAAGAAATTGTTTTTGATCAAACACCATCTAATTCTGGTTCTTCGGATGATAGTTCTGACAAATCAGTAGAGTTTGATCAATCACCAACTCATGACAGTAGTGATGATGAGGAAGAAAAACATATTAATGTTGCAAAATCTCATCTCTCTCCTGAAAGTTTTCATTTTTATTTTGCAGATAGACTGGAGAAGCTGAAGGAGAGAAGAGCAGTAAGAGAACAAAAGCAGATGAAGTCTGAAAGTGTTGCTTAAGAAGGTGAGACTGTTCAAAATGAATAAGTTAAAATTGTTGCTGAGGAGGTTGGTGAAACAGAAAAAGTGACTGAAGTTGAAAAGTTGTTGTAGTTGAGAAAATTATCGAAGTAGAAAAGATTGTGGAAGTAATCAAACCATGTCAAAAGTGTTTGGAACCTTTCAAGGAATGTGCAACAAAAGATGAAAAGCTGGTTGAGTATGAGAAGATGAAAGAATAGTTGTTGTTCAATCTTAATTATGTGATGGAATCTTACGATGTTTTAAACAGAACAGTAACTGGTCTTCAAAAGACAACTCTGAACGAGAGAATGTTTTGACAATTATGAACGCAACAATGATGACGAAACAAAAAGCCATCAATTTTTACATCGAAGAAAGTGCAAAGTGGAAGCAAGAGTTGAAGACTGAGAAAATTGAGAATGAGAGAATCAGACGATTATTACAGAGTTATTCTAGTTCTGATTATCTTATTTGTCACACCCCCAAAATCCACACGCGGAGTACCACCGCTTGGAGGCGTGACATGACCAGGATCAAGCCACCAATCATATTGAACATATAAGTAAATAGTAAATGTCATTCATCAATACGAAAGGTGTTTTCAAAACCAAACATAATCAAATGTGTTGCGGAAGCAATAATGTAAAAACCCAACATAAGTATTAAGTTGAAATGTCATAAAAGTGTTTATCATAACATCCACAATCCATGCCTACAACGACCGCGCCTCCCGTACAAGCTCCATGAGTACCTATGGTCCTGCAAGGCATGTAACAGAAAGTCAACAACTAGTTGAGCGAGTTCACAGTAAGTAAGTCCGTAATAGTAAGTTCCTTGCATCACCATGCGTTATTAACTAAGTCAATTGTATGTTCATTTAGTGGGGGCTTCCCATGTGTGTATGTACTAGACTAGAGGTAACCATAAGTGTTCTTCTTAACCCGAGAATAGTAGCACGTACGAGGTTTACGTAGGTTTTACGTAAGTGTCCTTCTTATCCCGAGGACAGTGGTACGCGGGGGTTACGTAGGTTTTACGTAGGTGCCCTTCACAACCCGAGGCAGTAGTGAGTATAAGTTTACGTAGATTTTACGTAAGTGTCCTTCGCAACCTGAGGACAGTGATAAATTACAAGTATACGTAGGTTTTACGTATGGGTCCTTCGCATCCGAGGACGATGGTATATAGTCTAGTAACAGTGTAAGTACAAGTAATTGTTCAATCCCATTTCTTCAATCCCATTCCCTACCCACCGGGAATCCCAGGCCTTGGTATGAGTGTGAACTCACCTTGGTTTGCTCGGTATGCTAAGTAGGCGCTCACAGTTAATCAATCACGTCCTAAAGTACACACGTGTATATAATCAGTTTATGTTCATGTTGTTCACGTATAGGTATAATCACAGTGGTTAATGAATCAATGACATCAAATAGTACAAAGCACGTATTCTAGTTCATACAAGACATGTTCATCATCTAACGGCAGTTAATCAATTCAGTTAACACTTAACAGAGTTAAATCAAGTTACTGTGCAAAATTACCCATCCGACGAAACACCCCTGTTTCGTCATTAAGTTCCTTCGACGAAACACTATCTGTTTCGTCGTGATCCCTTCGGCGAAACATACTACTGTTTCGTCGTAATGTCTTCGGCGAAACTCATTTGATTCGTCATGTCTGTTTCGTCGTTAAGTGGTTTCGTCAAAACCATCTGTTACGTCGTGATAGTTACAAAATCACAGAAACCCTAATCATTGCTAACAGCCGTCAACAACATCATCAATCATACAGTAATCATTCAAAAAATTAATCATCAAAATCATCGATGATATCATGGATTACCACTCATAGCATATTCGTATTCATTGTTAACCTTAGAACATCTAGTATCTGTGTTAGTTATTACATGAAAGTGCATCACAGATTCTACCATACTATCATCCTAATCCGATCACCAAGAATAAGAAATTCCAATCTCGACACGCGTAATAGTAACCGATAATATAGATCATAACCTAGCCAATCTCCTCAACCAAACATGAACACAACAATAATCTAGCATGATCCCTAATGATTTCAAGCAAGAACAATAGTTGATGATACAGTAAAGCAATCACACAAAGTTGAACACTAACCGCGATGAACAGAGAAGCAACTAGATCGATTCGGGGCTTCGGGGTCACAAGGTTGCCGTCAACAGAGAAAGAGAGCTCTAGGGTTTCTCTTGTTTTCTCAAAGTGACGAATGAAGCAGAAAGTCTGGTATATAGTTACGTAACGTGTTGGGCCTTTAATGGGCCTCGGCGAAACTGGGCCGGCGAAACACATCCGTTTCATCGGGATTGGGGTGACGAAACAAACTCTTATTTCGTCATGATTGGTTATGGTGAAACTCAATCTGTTTCATCGAGTTGACTGATGGCGGAACACTTTGTTTCGTTGGGTCTCATTTCAACAGTTATGCAAGTCAAACAGTCAAGCAACTAACATGATTAAGCACATATCATATCAAACCAATGTCTCATATAATAATTCTGTGTACAATTACAAGTCAACCTATCAAACAACTAATAGTCAACGAGCAATTAATGCGAATATGGAATCTTGGAAACTCGAGTTGTCACATTATCCCCAACTTGAAAGAAATTTCGTCCCGAAATTTAGCATGCGGTTACTGAGGAAGCTAGGTAAGTTGTATCGTTTACTAGTTTTCCTGGGGTGTCACATCATCCCCCCGTTGATTTGGAATTTCGTCCCGAAATTCGGTAGTAGCTTCAGCCTCAGTAGAAGTTGCATTGTTCTGGAATAACTGGGGATACTTGAGTTCCATTTGGTCTTCTCGTTCCCAGGTATACTCTGGGCCACGACGGGAGTTCCAACGAACTCGAACAAGAGGTATTCTAGTGTGCTTGAGGACCTTGACATCCCGGTCCATGATTTCAACAGGTTCCTCGATGAATTGCAACTGTTCGTCGATAGTGAGCTCCTTCAAAGGAACTATGAGGGTCTCATCTGACAGACACTTCTTCAGATTCGACACGTGGAAAATGTTGTGAACTGCACCGAGTTCTGCGGGTAAGTTCAGTCTGCAGGCCACTTTGCCTATTCTTTCAATGATTTCGAACGGTCCGACATACCGCGGATTCAGTTTACCTCGTTTACCAAAACGAACTACACCCTTCCAGGGTGAGACTTTAAGTAGCACTCGATCCCCAACTTGGAACTCGAGCGGTTTCATGCGCTTATCAGCGTAACTTTTCTGACGATCACGAGCCGCCGCCATGCGTTGCCATATCTGTGCAATCCGTTCAGTAGCATCGACTACCATTTCTGGACTTGTGATTTGACTATCCCCCACCTCTTCCCAACAGAGAGGTGACCGGCATTTACGTCCGTATAATGCCTCGAATGAAGCGGCTTGGATGCTGGTGTGGTAACTGTTATTGTACGAGAACTCCACTAACGGAAGATGCTTTTCCCAGCTGTTGCCGAAATCGATAACACATGCACGAAGCATGTCTTCTAGAGTCTGGATAGTATGCTCAGACTGCCCATCCGTCTGAGGGTGATTAGCTGTGCTCATGTCTAACTGAGAGCCAAAAGCTTTGTGCATTGCGTGCCATAGTTCTGAAGTAAATCGTGTATCACGATCCGAAATAATGGAGGTTGGCACTACATGCCTTGAGACAACTTCCTTGAGATATATGTCTGCTAGAGTGGAGAACTTATCCGTTTCCTTAATGGCCAAGAAGTGTGCAGACTTTGTGAGTCGATCCACGATCACCCAAATAGTATCGTTCCCGCGCTGAGATCTAGGTAGGCCCGTAACAAAATCCATGGAAATTTCCTCCCATTTCCATTGTGGTATCTTGGGTTGCTGAAGTAGGCCTGATGGTTTCTGATATTCCGCCTTGACTCTCGCACAAGTCAAACATTTGCCGACGTAAGTTGCAATGTGGGCCTTCATACTAGGCCACCAATACGTAGTTCTGAGATCGTGGTACAATTTATCCGAACCTGGTTGTACCGAGTAGCGAGACTTGTGTGCTTCATCCAGCACAAGTTCTTGTAAACCGCCATATAGTGGGACCCAAATACGCCCCGTTACATAATAGGCGCCGTCTTCCTTCTGTTCTAATCGTTTCCTTGAGCCGCGTAGGGCTTCAGCCCTGACGCTTTCTGATTTCAATGCTTCTACCTGAGCATCTCGTATCTGTGCAGGAAGACTAGACTGAATAGTAAGTTGTAGTGCTCGCACGTGTCTAGGTATAGTATCCTTTCGACTGAGAGTGTCAGCCACCACATTGGCTTTGCCCGGATGGTACTTGATGGCACATTCGTAATCATTGAGTAGCTCAACCCATCGACGTTGACGCATGTTCAATTCCTTCTGCTTGAAGATATGCTCGAGACTCTTATGATCGGTGTAGATAGTGCACTTGGTACCGTACAGGTAGTGTCGCCATATCTTGAGCGCGAAGACAACAGCTCCCAGCTCCAAATCGTGTGTGCTGTAGTTCCGTTCGTGAACTTTGAGTTGGCGCGAAGCATAAGCAATAACTTTGTCACGCTGCATTAACACACATCCAAGACCATGGATGGATGCATCACAATAAACCACAAAATCGTCCGTGCCCTCTGGCAAAGAAAGAATAGGTGCGCTGCATAGTCTATCCTTTAAGTGCTGAAAAACAGTTTCTTGAGTACTACCCCAACGGTAGGTGACACCCTTCTGTGTCAGTAGTGTAAGCGACTGTGCAATCTTGGAAAAATCCTCGATAAACCTCCTGTAATAACCTGCCAAACCAAAGAATTGGCGAATTTCCGTTGGTGTACGTGGTGCAGGCCAGTTCCTGATCGAGTCTACCTTGGATGGATCCACATGTATCCCGTCCTTGTTTACCACGTGGCCTAGAAAGTGGATTTCACGAAGCCAGAAGTCGCATTTTGAAAACTTGGCGTACAACTGTTCTGTTCGAAGAAGCTTCAAAATGAGTCGCAAATGCTGCTCGTGTTCCTCCTGACTCTTGGAGTAGATCAGAATGTAGTCGATGAAGACAATCACAAACATGTCTAAGTAAGGCCTGCACACTCTGTTCATTAGATCCATGAAGACTGCCGGTGTGTTTGTTAATCCAAATGGCATGACAAGAAACTCGTAGTGGCCGTAACGAGTTCTGAATGTTGTTTTGGATACGTCCTCATCCCGGACTCTCAGCTGATGGTAACCTGACCTTAGATCAATCTTGGAGTAGTAGCTCGACCCTTGCAACTGGTCGAACAAGTAATCAATACGTGGTAGAGGATAGTTGTTCTTCACTGTCACCTTGTTTAGTTCACGGTAATCTATGCACATCCTAAAGGTACCGTCTTTCTTTTTCACAAATAACACCGGAACTCCCCAAGGCGAAGAGCTAGGACGAATAAAGCCCTTATCCAAGAGCTCTTGTAGTTGCTTAGACAGTTCTTCCAATTCAGTTGGAGCTAATCGATATGGTGCACGAGCTATAGGTGCTGCTCCTGGAGCTAGCTCAATCTGGAATTCGACCTGGCGATGAGGCGGTAGCCCAGGTAATTCTTCAGGAAACACTTGAGGAAAATCGCGTACAACTGGGATATCCTCTAATCTTTTCTCTTTCATCGATGCATCAGTAACAAGTGCCAAAATGGAGTATGACCCTTTCGTAAACATTTCTGAGCCTTTAGGAAGGAGATGATGCCAACCACGGCTCCACTTTTGTCGCTTTGAACTTCGAGAGGTTCTTTACCAGAATGAGGAAAACGAACAATCTTTTCCTTGCATAAGATCTCCGCTTGCTGTTGGGATAACCAATCCATACCAATAACGATGTCGAAACTACCCAGAGCTATAGGGATAAGATCAATAGAGAAAGTCTGACCAGCGAGGATAAGATTACAACCCTGAACTATGTGTGTGGCCTCTAGACTTTTAGCATTAGCTAACTCTACAACATGTTTAGTGTTCAAAAGTGTGGGTGTGTGCTTGAGCATTTGACTAAGTTTTAGAGACACATAACTGGTATCCGCACCCGAATCAAACAATACAGTAACATAAAAGTCGTCGAGAAGAAACTTACCCATAACCACGTTGGGATCATTCCTGGCATCACCCTGCCCCAGCACGAGCACACGACCCCTAGCACCGTTGTTCCCATCATTGTTGTTTCCCCCGTTGTTGTTCCCGTTGCCTTGGTTATTGTTGTTGTTGTTAATCTGGTTTCGGTTTAACTGGGGGCAGTGCCTTTTGAAGTGACCTTCAGCGCCACAATGAAAACATCCTTTGTTGCCCTGTTGAGGATTCTGCGGTGCTTGCTGCTGCTGCTGGTTCTGAGTTACAGGTCGTGGGCTCCTACAATCCTTAGCCTCATGACCCATCTTGAGACACCTCTGACAACGACCCTTGTTGTACTGGCCACTGTGGTGTCTGTTACAGTTGTTGCACCTAGGGTGATTTCCGCGATAAACTCTCTGCCCACGACTACCAGAAGACTGCTAACTAGGGCTCTGGTAGTGGTCAGTCTTTTGCTGCTGAACCTGAGACTGAACTGTAGCTGAACCCTTGTTGGAATCCCCCTCCCATTTTCTCTTGTTGTCACTGAGAGTAGCAGGAGTAGCTGAAGTGGTAGCGGTAGTAGTAACACTGATGCGCTTAGGCAGCCTATTCTGATCCACTGCCTGATCCGTGAGGCGATGAGCAAGACGTTGAATATCCTGGATATTATCGAGGTTAGCCGATGTCACATGGCTCTGAATTTCTGGCGCTAGCCCCTTGAGATACAACTCAATGCGCTTGATTGGAGGGTCCACCATAGTTGGACACAAGATGGCCAGCTCGTTTGACCGTTTCGTATAAGCTTCAATTTCCGACCTTGTCATTTTCAGATGAAAGAGCCCCACTTCCAACTTGTGGATGTCATCACGTGTGTAGTATTCTCGTTTGATCAGCTCCTTGAAATCATTCCAAGGGGTGGTGTTAGCAGCTGCCAACCCTAAAATCTGAACTTGCGCGTTCCACCAAGTCAGCGCAATTCCTTCTAGAGTACCAGTGGCGTACTTCACCCTGCGAGCCTCAGGGCATTCACACATTTCAAATACCGACTCGAGCTTTTGGAACCAACGGAGGAGTCCAACTGCTCCTTCAGTGCGACTGAATGTGCTTGGACGACAGTCCATGAAATTCTTGAAAGTGCAAACAGGTTGCTGAATGTGTTGACCTGTTGTGTATGGAACAGGACAAGATTAAATACAAAAGTTGTTCTAGGAGTGTAGGATCTAAAGATCCTAGTGTGAGTTACGACTGCAGGGTATACCTCCTGCTTGTGCGGCTGCAAGTGCCGCAGCAACTTGTTCGTTAATGAGAGCCATCAACTGGGCTTGTGTCATGTTAATGTGTCCAGCCATGATCTTCATAGCAAGGTAACATAAGTAAGAGAGGCTCACAAATAGTGTGATGACAGAAGAGAGTGAGCACACAAGTATTCTCAAGCAATATGGGTTATGTGTATCTAAGCATACCATGAGCAAAGTTCTATGTAATCTAACAAGTAGGCAACAATACACAAACCATATTACCTAGGATGTTGAGGCTTGCACGTGGAGCGAGGCGTCGTTGTGAATCGTTGAGCACTGTTCTGGTTATAGTCTGGTTTTAATAAAAAACGTTTTCCCCATATTAAAACCAAGTTCTCTATAACCAATGGCTCTGATACCAATCTGTCACACCCCCAAAATCCACACGCGGAGTACCACCGCTTGGAGGCGTGACATGACCAGGATCAAGCCACCAATCATATTGAACATATAAGTAAATAGTAAATGTCATTCATCAATACGAAAGGTGTTTTCAAAACTAAACATAATCAAATGTGTTGCGGAAGCAATAATGTAAAAACCCAACATAAGTATTAAGTTGAAATGTCATAAAAGTGTTTATCATAACATCCACAATCCGTGCCCACAACGACCGCGCCTCCCGTACAAGCTCCATGAATACCTATGGTCCTGCAAGGCATGTAACAGAAAGTCAACAACTAGTTGAGCGAGTTCACAGTAAGTAAGTCTGTAATAGTAAGTTCATTGCATCGCCATGCGTTATTAACTAAGTCAATTGCATGTTCATTTAGTGGGGGCTTCCCATGTGTGTATGTACTAGACTAGAGGTAACCATAAGTGTTCTTCTTAACCTGAGAACAGTAGTACGTACGAGGTTTACCTAGGTTTTACGTAAGTGTCCTTCTTATCCCGAGGACAGTGGTACGCGGGGGTTACGTAGGTTTTACGTAGGTGCCCTTCACAACCCGAGGCAGTAGTGAGTATAAGATTACGTAGGTTTTACGTAAGTATCCTTCGCAACCTAAGGACAGTGATAAATTACAAGTATACGTAGGTTTTACGTATGGGTCCTTCGCATCCGAGGACGATGGTATATAGTCTAGTAACAGTGTAAGTATAAGTAATTGTTCAATCCCATTCCCTACCCACCGGGAATCCCATGCCTTGGTATGAGTGTGAACTCACCTTGGTTTGCTCGGTATGCTAAGTATGCGCTCACAGTTAATTAATCACGTCCTAAAGTATGCACGTGTATATAATCAATTTATGTTCATGTTGTTCACGTATAGGTATAATCATAGTGGTTAATGAATCAATGATCATCAAATAGTACAAAGCACGTATTCTAGTTCATACAAGTCATGTTCATCATCTAACGGTAGTTAATCAATTCAGTTAACACTTAACAGAGTTAAATCAAGTTACTTTGCAAAATTACCCATCCGACGAAACACCCCTGTTTCGTCGTTAAGTTCCTTCGACGAAACACTATCTGTTTCGTCGTGATCCCTTCGGCGAAACATACTACTGTTTCGTTGTAATGTCTTCGGCAAAACTCATTTGATTCGTCATGTCTATTTCGTCGTTAAGTGGTTTCGTCAAAACCATCTGTTACGTCGTGACAGTTACAAAATCACAGAAACCTAATCATTGCTAACAGCCGTCAACAACATCATCAATCATACAGTAATCATTCAATAAATTAATCATCAAAATCGTCATTATCATGGATTACCACTCATAGCATATTCATATTCATTTTTAACCTTAGAACATCTAGTATCTATGTTAGTTATATCATGAAAGTGCATCACAGATTCTACCATACTATCATCCTAATCCGATCACCAAGAATAAGAAATTCCAATCTCGACACGCGTAATAGTAACCGATAATATAGATCATAACCTAGCCAATCTCCTCAACCAAACATGAACACAACAATAATCTAGCATGATCCCTAATGATTTCAAGCAAGAACAATAGTTGATGATACAGTAAAGCAATCACACAAAGTTGAACACTAACCGCGATGAACAGAGAAGCAACTAGATCGATTCGGGGCTTCGGGGTCACAAGGTTGCCGTCAACAGAGAAAGAGAACTCTAGGGTTTCTCTTGTTTTCTCAAAGTGACGAATGAAGCAGAAAGTCCGGTATATAGTTACGTAACGTGTTGGGCCTTTAATGGGCCTCGGCGAAACTGGGCCAGCGAAACACATCCGTTTCATCGGGATTGGGGTGACGAAACAAACTCTTATTTCGTCGTGATTGGTTATGGCGAAACTCAATCTGTTTTGTCGAGTTGACTGATGGCGGAATATTTTGTTTCGTTGGGTCTCATTTCAACAGTTATGGAAGTCAAACAGTCAAGCAACTAACATGATTAAGCATATATCATATCAAACAAATGTCTCATATAATAATTCAGTGTACAATTACAAGTCAAACTATCAAACAACTAACAGTCAACGAGGAATTAATGCGAATATGGAATCTTGGAAACTCGAGTTGTCACATTATCCCCAACTTGAAAGAAATTTCGTCCCGAAATTTAGCATGCGGTTACTGAGGAAGCTAGGTAAGTTGTATCGTTTACTGGTTTTCCTGGGGTGTCACATTATTGATCGAATATATCCAACTGTTGCAGGTTTCAAAGCATTTCAAGATGATAAGCCAAAGAAGAAAGATACTGGTAAGAAACCGACTGTTAGCTATAACAAGTGTCTGCCTCCGATCTGGGAAAGTTATTCTCCCAAAAAACCAAATGAGGAGCAAGTTCAAAAAGCAGTCAATATAAAGCTAAAAACCGATACAACTGATGAATTACCAGAAAACATTGACGTTACTTTCACATCGTCTGACACTGATCATGAGTCTGAGTTAATCAAAAAGGTGGTCGATCACGTGTTAGATACTGATGAGGAGTCTGAGTCTGGAGGGTCAAGTTCGTCAGTCAACAGTTCAAAACCGATGGTTAAAAGGACTTACAGTAAAGAATTTTTGTTATCAAAATCGAATTTAGATGATGAAACATTTGAAGTAGCTTATACTTTAAATGATTCTGACAAATTATATTCTGACAAAGAATTTCCAATAAGAGGTGTCAAAACTGAATTGATCAAAAAGGTTTTCAAACTAACAGAAATTAATATTTCTGAAATAAAAGATTTAAATCTTACTGGAAAACCTAATAAATACACTTCAAGAGTTCAACAGCGTTTAAACAAGAAAAAAGGTTACAATTCTGGTTCTGGTTTTCAAAAGAAACCAAACCATAATGGTAATTTTAAAAAGAAAGGTTTAGGTTTTATTCCACCAGAAAATTATAAAAATGAGAAAAATTCTAAAACAAAAACAGAATTTGTTTCAGGTGGAAGTGTTGAGGATGAACAGAAGAAACCTTTTTGGAGACAATCAAACTAGGAGTTTCTTGCTGAGAAGAAAAGGAAAGGAACTGGAGTGTTTCATCCAAAAGAGACTCGAACATGTTTCAAATGCAATGAAGTTGGTCACATTGCATCAATTTGTTCTCAAACGACAAAACTAAAACAGGGAGTATCTGAAAAACTTAAAGAAAAAGTTGTTGATGTTGAATCACCAACTAAAACATTCAAAACTTTTGAAAATTCTACTTATGAAGTTGGTGAGTGTTCAAAGAAAAAGTTTTACAAAAAGAAGGCTAAGGACAATCAAATGTGGGTTGTCAAGAAGCGTGATGAAAAAGTCGACGATGAACCTGATTCCACAAAATCAGAGGAGCCACAGGTTGAGGTTAAAAAGGAAAACTCAGTATCTCCGATGGATGATGAGAACTTTCCACCATTGAGGTCTGAAAATTTTAAATCAAAAATTGGTAACGTTGAGATATCAAATCAATTCTATTCTGAAAAGAAAGAATTTGATGTCGATAAAGAGTTTAATGGAAGTGTGAAAAAGATTTTTGGAAAAATGGTTGATAGAAAGGTGAAAGGGGTAAAAGAGTTTTATGAAACAAAGAAAGCAACATATACCCTGACTGAAAGTGAACTTGATAAGCTATCATCCAAGCTTGCTGAGGCTTGGATGTCTGTGTTTAATATGTAAAAACCGGACTATGCCGGAGATCCCAAGTTTGTAATCGCGGAACAGGAATTGGCATCATTCTTGTTTAAAATAGATTTTGGTGAAAGAGTTTAAAATTGTTGAAATTTTACAGGAATTGCCGGAGCTTCCAGGTTGGTAAGTGTGAAGCAGGAATCGGCATCTTGATTGGTAAATTGATTTAGCGTAGATGTTTTATTCCTACACTTGGTAACAGGTGATGTTCAGGTGATGTTTCAAACAAGTGGTACAGTGATTTGATCTTATTAGTGATTCGTCAAGGTCATTAAATTGAACTTGATGTAATCCTCATATAAGTGGTTGAAAAGCAAGATGAGGAACCCCAAACCTACAAGTGGTAAAAAAACTTATTTTCCGGAAAAATCAATTTGATTAAAACAAACTTAAGTGTTTTGAAATCTTAATGAGAAAATGGTTTGTTGAAAGGGGGAGTTCTGATTGTTTATGCCAAGAGGATGGCGAATTGAAGCTATTCGATATTGGTTGTCGATTTTCTGTACAGTTTGTCTTCAAATTTCTTAAATGTGTTTGCATTTTAGGGGGAGTAAAAATTTCAGAAAATCCAAAAACATTAGAAAATTTGAAAAAGCCAAAAACACGATAAAAACAAAAATGAGTTTTTGTTGTAAAAAGAGGAAATGATAGTACATCAGTGGACTGTCACAACATGCTAAAGAATTGAAAAGTTCAAATGTGATAAACAATCTCACTGATGATATGCCAGCAGGTTTTTGCACAATTAGTAGATTGTGACGAGATATAAACCTAAATTTCAAACTTGCTTTTATCGTGGGTAACATTTTCTTGGATATATGAGTAACCCCCGAAATCTTGTTTGAAAGGTCCCTCTTTCTGAGATATTAGGTCTTTATACTCAGTGATATCTGGGGTATTATCCCGGGACTTCTGCTGAATGGAAATTCTGACCTAGTCTCCGTATAATACTTTCTGCAAATGCTTTGAAACATAAGCTCGCCCTCAGCAAAAATGATGAAACAATAAAATTGATAATCATTGCTGTTGAAGAAAAGATCCTCTAAAGGGGACACACCAAAAGTCGAACCCTCATCTCTCTGCTGAACGGAAGTTCTAACCTGAGCTCTCACGGTTTCGCATCTAACCCTTTACAGATATCATCTGTGGTATACTCACCTGTAAGACTGAACATTGGGATCTGGATACGGGAGTATATTCAAGTGTTGGGACACGCGAATAAGTTTAAGTGCTTAAGACATTAATCTCGTATCTTGAAACATTTGAATTTTGTGTGAAAATTTAAGTGGACCTATATACTGACAATCTAGGTGAATTGTTTAGAACTTAAAATGAAATGAAGCTTAACGGTGTTGGTGATTTGTCTCATAAACTGATATGATCCTCTTACACAAACTCACAAAATATTGTCTGTAAATATTTCTTTACTGCATTGCTTTATAATCAAAAATCCAAAAAGATTTTCAGTGTGTTTTAGCATAAATTTTGAAAAATTCAAAAAGATTTTCGATAACTGATGTTGGAGAGCTGATTTTCAAAATTCCAAGTGCTAGACATGATGAGTATGTAGTGAGGGGGAGTCCGTGTTTGTAAATAAATGTGTTTTGATCAAATCTTCAAGTGGTTCATCTGGAGTCTAGTTAAACTTGAGAGGGAGTCTAAATACCTAAATTTGAAATGTTTAAATTTGTGATTTTTACTTTGAGGTAGAGATTGTGCAGGTATAAGTCTGAGCCAGGTGACGATCCTGAGCTGGATGAGAGCCAGGGTACGATCTTGGAACAACATTAGTAGAGCCAGGTTGATCGATCCTGAGAAGCTTGTGTTTAAAGAGCCAGGTTTCCGATACCTGAGGACTCGATGGACAAAGTTTGAGCCAGGCAAAGATTTTGAGCCTGTGAAAGCCAGATTACAATCCTAAAGCAGGTGATGCTGATGAACTTAAGGAATGCCAGCACATTGTTAGGGGGAGTCTGTTGATGCTGATAGAAACAGTGAAGCCCAAAGGCTGATAAAGACTGAAGATGAGAAGACTCGACACGAAAGACTCGTCAACATCTGAGGGGGAGTCTGTTAGTGCATACATATGTTGACTTCGTCTTGTATCGAGTCTTGTTCTAGATATGTTAGATCAGGTCACGTAGATCGAGAAAATAGGAAGTTTAAGGTTGTAGTAAAGGTGATTTCGCTTGAGAGAGAGATTCCGCTTGAAACAGTTTGGAGCGGAATCAACAACCATCTTATTCCGCTTGAACCATTTCAAGCGGAATCAGAGTCTTATATATAGGGTTGGAGCGAAATCATTTGTAAGAGTTGCTGAATTTCATACCGAGGTGCTGCCGGTTTGAATTCTGGTTGTAATCATTGTTATATGAATCAGAAGTGTGTTTAAAGTAAAGTACAAGCTGTTTCTAAGTCACTTTCTTAGTTTCCGCCTCTGAAACTGATCAAGACTCCTCTGATCGACTCATTCGGGTCGCGTACACGATCCTACATAAGTTAATTTACGTCTTAAACACGATTTATTATCGTCTAAACGTTTGTTATTTGCGTAAATAAAACCCGAAAATTACCGGTTGTCACAGTATTTCGAACTTTTAAACACTGATCACTAATCGTGTTGATTGTGATGATTTTACAACTTAAATATCGGTTCAACATGATTAGTGGCTGGATCTTGGTCAGTCGCACACCTCGCGGTAAAACCCCACATGTGGAATTTGAGGGTGTGACAGATTGGTATCAGATCCATTGATTATAGTGAACTAGGTTTAAGATATAAAATATTTTTTTTATGAAAAACAGACAATAACCGTTCTCTCTTGGAAACCACAACAACACCACACTCCAGATTACAAGGTTCGTCGTACTTAGACACATATATGGTAATTGTATTACTTGATATCTACACGTGCATTATTTATTTACAACATCATGATTTATGTGTGAACTAAATGTGTAAACATGATATACATTAGGTGAGAATGAATTCCCCAAACTCTAATTTGAAACCATGACACGCTAGTGGCAAGGAACCGGTCGTCCTAAACCACCGAATCAATCACAATACCCAACTCATTTACTGCAAATCAAAAGGTTGCAAGCTCGGCTTAAAACCGTTCCAAACCGTATAACCAACATGACCATTCGCGTACGATACCCATGATTTAACGTTATCAAAAATGTTTTTAAAAACCGTCCTCGACATTTTTCTCACATCCCAAAATAATCCCCAACAATGAATATAAGTTCTACGGAGACATACCTTTGCAATGTGAAGTCCTTGGCGCGTCTATTTTACTCTGAACTCCTGACACAAAATGCGAGTAGAATCTTGTTTCACCCATAACTTGACCGTACGACATCCGTTTCATACGTTCTACCTATCCACGTGATTGTCTCGACATGCCTGACATCTAAAAATTATTGGCGTCATCCGCTGACGCCGTTGACCCAAACGAACTCGGATTTAGGCGAATAATATGTCCACGCATTCATGTCGACGAACCACATCATCGCCGCATGTATCCGTCGTCGAAAACCACCACTACAGTCGCAGAAAATGAAAAGTGGCTTGAACTCGCAGTTTTGCGCGTTTGTCATCGCGCAGCTCGAAACCTTATCATCTGAATTCCGTTTCAGATAAACGATATATCCACGTGACCGTGACGCAACGAACTTTCATCCAGTGTCATTGTTGCCATCGACTGCTACTGGAGCTGCAGTCGATGACCAGAATAATTGTCGGAATTCTTTGGTTATTTGCCAGATTCTTTGTTTTTCTCTTAATACTTCGCCTGAGCATCACCAACCCTGTTCCTTCGATCCACAACCGTAATAGCGAAACGCTAACAACCATATGACGATCCCCATCGATCACAAGGCTACCCCCATTACCCTGTTATATGGTACTTTACTCTAGAAATGTTTGCTTATGAATTTTTGAGCATCTGTAGAACTTGATTTCAATCAACAAGCAGTGGTTGATGAAAAATGAGATGCTGTTAGTTACTGGCATAGCATGAAGCATCACAACAACAAGATGTACCTGAGTCAGAAGAACCAGATACGAATCATCGTCTGACAATGATAGTACTTTTCAAATAGTACGTGTGAACCTGCTTGAAAGAGAAAGATTGTAGAAGAAAAGAGTTGTTCAGAATCCTCCTCTCGCATTCTTTTCAACAATATGTTCAAGAAGATGCTGATCATGATCCTGATATGAAGCTAACCACATGAGAAGAAGAAAGAGACCTGGTGCTGAGGGTTTAGAAGTCAAGAACTTCCACAACACCTACAACATAGCGACAACCATAGACTCCGTTAAAGACATTGTTGAATTCATGATATGAAGACAATTTGACGGATCAGTCTAGGAGGATATTGTTATGCCCTAGAAGTGTGAGACTAATGCATCAATTATACGCAATGGGCTATGGTTGCGAATTGGGCTTTAACAGGTTAGTTTATATTAGGTTTAGACCTTATATAGGTCATTTGGGCCATGCCTAAGGCCATGTGGGATAGGCGGGCCCATGGGGAACTCATGTAGGGAAGTGGGCTTACCTAGGGTACATAAACAAGTTTTATATTATTTCTAGAGAGAGACCTCCATGTTACAGAAGTTCTAGAGAATCAAAGAGGGAGGCGATGTGGTTTTGTTCATCTTGTACCAGACGATTTTGCTTATCAAAGTAAAAGAATCATGTGCAAGGTGTTAAAGTGATCACGGTTTCGTTCTTCGTGATTCTTCTTTTTTGGTTTTCTTGAATCTCACCAAGTTTGGATTCCGCCCATCCTTGGTGATTGTGTGATATCATTGTTTGATCCGGTTATTCGGGACTTACATGTACACGATGACCATGCTCATATGAAATTCTTGTGGCTTCCGCCCGGATGAACAATTGCTTTGTTTTGCACTAGACTCTGTTTTTTTATTCTTATTAACTGGTAAATCTTGACCACTTGTGTTGATTTTATGAAACGTTTATTATATTTGAATTGTTTGTCGTTTATCAAGCGTATTAGTGATTTTCTTGCGTCGTTAGCGGGTTGGTAAATTGGTGGGTAATTGGTATAATCAAACGGGTTATTAGGTTGTTATAGTGAGTCTTAAAAACTATCCCTTATAATTAATCAATATCATTAATTCCAAGGCCATGTCTATGTGGTGTTATCAATCGGTAAATGGGTATTATGCTAAAAAGGGTAATCAGGATTCGGGTGGAGGTTACTTTTTCTCATCTTGATAACAACTTTGGTAATAAGTTTTTATGTCTTTGAAGTCAATTAATCAAACCCCCAATTAGATAATTTTAGTTCCTAGTTAAAGACTTCTACGCTGACCACATATTCCCCGTGGATACGATACCCTACTTATGTTATCTACTTAGTTTAATTAGGTTTTTGCATGACCCTTACAACAGTCATCAAAATGGTGCTATTATCGTGGAATTACGCTACGGTGTCCTGTTTTTTTTCTTTCTAAAAAAATGAAAATAAAAATCAAAACTAAACAAAAATCCAAAAACTTTTTTCTTTCTATTTTATTTTATTTTTTGTTTATTTCGTATTATGCTTGGGTGTCCTGTTTGAGTTTGTACATGTGAATTCTTTGAAACATGGATGGAGCTTATCAGACGCCGATTAGAATTCAATCAGAACTGTCCATACTCAATCTCCATTTAGACGGGGATGATCTGAACACTACTTGTAGAGAGCGAACCGAGTCTTTGCTAAACCCGGCCGCAAATGATATGCTATACGGTGGTTGTGGAACACGACTTATGAGGATTCGACCACTTTAAACCAGGGGAGTATGTTCCATTTTTTGTTATTGTATTTTTTTTTAGTTTTTTTAGTAGGTAGTTTCTCGTTCCATTGAGGACAAAATGGAAAATGTTGTGTAAAGGTTTTTACACAAAATGGAAGATGATAGGTATAATCAGATCATTGGTTTTCAATTATTATATATAAGGTAATTACAAGATCGAAAATGCGTCTAACTTAGGATATGTGGGTAGGCCCAACCTGTGACAACCATAAATTACGGGTTATAATTATGTTATAACGAACACTAAGGCAATTATAAGTATTGTTTTAAGACACAAATTAACTTAATTAGGCCTTTGATATGCCTAGGAACGTCTATCCGGCTTTGTAGTACGCGCATGGTGATTTAGGGGAAAACTGCCCAACGTTTAACGATAACGAACTGACACCGAACTAAATACTAACAACAACAACACATATGAGTTTTATATGTATATTCTAAACACATAAATTGGTTTGGCGAAATTATCCTGCTTTCGAGCGTCACAAAACGCTTACGTGAACAAAAAACGCGACCGTAGGAACGCACCGACAACGAAATGGAAGCATCGGACTCATGTATTACCTAAAAAACTGAAATATTATGTTATATTTAGCTTCGCAATCGAATTTTAATATTCGCAGTAGAAATTAGATCGAAAAACGGACTAGAAACGACCACCGAAACATTTTATGCAATTTTAACGCAACTATGGTAAGAAATCATAAAACATCTACTTCCGACACTATTTACATACTTTTAATCCTAAAATGACATTTTACGATATTCCACGAAGTTTGGGTTCGAAAACGGGCCTTGGAAGCGCTTTCGGGCCGCACAAACGAGTAGAAACGCAATAACGGGCCACAGGCCCAACCTACCTAAAAGCCCAACCCACAACCCACACCCCAAACCTTAACAATAAAAGGTAGCCTACACTCACTCACACCATTTCTCCACACACACACACACACACACACACTCTTTCTTCACTCCCACACGCCACCTACTCTCTCTCTCTCTATAGAACTCCAGCCGGTGGCAACCCGGCGGAGCACGGCGGCTACGGCGACAAAGCACGACGGAACCTGTAGTGGAAGAGGGCAGTGAGCCGTCGCATAGGGCGGCGACGATGGATTTTTCCGGCGGACCGATGGCGACCCCCTAAATCATGCCCTCTAAACACATCCCCGGCATAGGTTTCTCCGTTTGAGCGACGGTGTTGGCAGTTTCACACACCGGCAGCCGTGGTTCGAGGATCTTCTCTCCGTTAAGCTCACATTGTCCTCTTCTCCCTCTAGATCAGTGGATCTACTTCTTGATAAGCTTCTCTTCTTTTCTTTTAAGGGTGATTGAGTGGGTATCATTGGTAGTCGTCTTCGGAGGAGACCATTAGTCGGTGAAGGTGGACACGAGTGGAGACGACAGCAATAACGTCGGCGGCGACGAGGTGGTGAGGTCATGGTAGTCATCGGCGGACAACGGAGACACTGTGTGGCGGCAGTCGATGGCGGCAACCGGCGGCGGCAGTGGTGGTGGTTATTCTTGGTCAGGTTTTGGGGATTGGGACCAATTGGGTTTGTGTTGTTGGGTTCGGGTTACAAAGAAACGATTGGGTGCGGTCCTGGGTCAGTTTCGGGTTTGGGTTCGGGTTTTGTTCATGTTCGGTACTAATTAGGTTGAGGTTCACAAGAGAAACACACGGGCCAACACGGGTCAACGCGGTTTAAGTCCGGGTCAACACAGGTCAACGCGGTTCAAGTCCGGGTCAACATGGGTTAACCGATTAGATTTAGGTTCAGGTTAAACCCAGTCAACTCAGTCCACACAAGTCAACCTGGTCAACTCAGTCAACACAAGTCGACCCGGTTAACTCACTCAACACGGTCAACTACGTTTAAGCTCGGTCAATGAGTTAACACGAGGCTTGGTAAAGTTTTAACGACGCAAAATATAATATATTGTTTATATAAATATTGTTTTAATCGCAAAACCGAGCTCTAAACCGAACCGATTAGTAAAAACGTCATACTAAAAATTACTCGTACTCGTGCAATGGATTTTGTATATAAATCGTGTATATATTAGTTAAAAACAAACTGACGTATCGGTTCATAATATATATATCAATACATATATTAGGCTCGTATCCGATAAAAATTGATGTTTTGAACACGACGGAAAGTTATATATATTTTTGTTACATTGTTTGTTGTGTTTGGAAAATTTATCGACAACTTATATTGTCAGGATCGTTCCAAAAACAGAGGAAACTATGCCCGATTTTTGTTAAGATGTATATATATGTATCTATATATATATATATATATGTAGGGTGGGTTTCTAGAGTGAACACTAGTGTACTTGCGAACTGAGTCAACAAATCCTGGCCATTGATCTCTACACACGTGTATGGCCATGATCTCATCATCAAATCGTAAAATACACTAGTGTGTTTCAACATCAAATCCTGGCCATTGATCTATACACGTGTATGGCTAGGATTAGTTCACTCAGTTCGCAAGCTACACTAGTGTTTACTCTTGAACCTAATCCTATATATGTATGTATATATATATATATATATATATATACATATATATATATCTATCTATATGTGTATATATATATATATATATATATATATATTTATAATCTTAAGACCAACGGAAACGTATCGGGATTCAAATGAAATTTTGTACAAATAAATATAAATGTATAATTATTTTGGATGATTTAAACATTTCAAAAAACGAGTTTATAACGTTTCAACAAATGCGGTTTACAAGATAACGGAACTCGAAACCTTATGTCGTATAAATATAATTACTTATATTTAATTCAACCATCTATTATTCGACGACTATGTAAAATAAATATAATTAGTTATATTTATTTCCAACGTCTACAATTCGAAAACATTATAAAATAAGTATAATTATTTATATTAAATCTTAGCGTCTAAACGAAATATGACGCGTCATCGTACGATCTTAACATATAATATTATCCGAACTGTTTGCGGTAACGAACAAATGAGAGTCGATTATAACAAGTGTACACCTATATAATTATTTTGATAATTACCCACGAGACACGGGATTATTATTTCGGCTACACGACGTTTATATACATATGTGTATATATATATATAGAGGATGGTTCAAATGAAAACCACTTTTATTGTGAAAACTCAAAAACTAACTAAAAAAAGCCTAAAAAACACACAATTTTTTTCTTTCAATTTTCTTATAAAAATCGCAGGTTTTTATATATAAAAAAACTTTTTTTCAAAAAAAAAATTTGTATTACACATGTGTAATAATACACGTGTAGTACACATACACATGTGCACTACACAAATTTTCTTTTTTTTTTTTTTGAAAAATTATTTTTATATATAAAAACCTGCGAAAATTGGTTTCCAAAAAACAAAAAAAAAATTGGTATGTTTTTTTGGCTTTTTTAATTAGTTTTCGAATTTTCACAATAAATAGTGGTTTTCATTTGAACCTTCCCCTATATATATATATATATATATATATATATATATATATATATATATATATATATATATATATATATATATATATATATATATATATATATATATATATATATATATATATTTACATTTACGTTTACAAATGTCTATCTACATACATGACGACTACTCGGAAACTATACAAATGCTTTATACAAGTTTACGACGTGTATTATTTTTGTATAAACAATTGGTTACATACACGCACGACCATTCGGGACTACTAATGACGTGTGTCGGTGTGAGTGTATTTCTAGTTATATTTTTAGCTCTTTTTACTTGCGGATTCAAGTTTTAAATTTATAAAACACGATATTCCACTATCACTCTGCAGACACGCTAGGGCAAGTGCACCCATCGTGGACGTAGTATAGTGATGGCAAGATACCAAGGTTGAACCAGGTTCTCGCATGGTCTATACACTAAACGAGACATAAAATTTACCCAGCCACCCTTCTAACCCCCTTCCAGGCAATTAACGCGCTTTATATAGACCGTAAAGACACCAATATGTGAATCAACAACATATGAAGAATGATTAGATAAATTTTCCTTCAATATAAAAAACTAGTTATTAAAGTCATTAATATATACCCATTTAAAAAGTTGCCAAAGATTGGAAATCATAAAAGAAATACAAAAAAGATTTGTCTTCACCAAGTGATGTAAGAGTTTAGCCAGACATGACCTTTGTTTGACAAACACTCTTACTATCAATCTTGAATCCTGAGACTACTATACACACTCTAAATGATGGAAAATGAACGATGGTGGTGGATGATGGTGTTGTAGATGTGGTGGAGTGGCGGCAAGTGAGAGAGAAGTGGTTTGCCAAGGGATGGTTTGGAATGGAACCAAGCACATCTATTTATAGCTGAAATCAAGGGCTTCACCACGACCCATGCCCGCCTGGCATAGCCTCATGGTCATCTCTCTCTCCCTTCCTCATTAACTGCTTCTTAGATCTTGTACTAACACGACCAGGTGTGTCAACGGCACGACCCGTGGCCAATGTACTTGCTGTACTATCGCAGATTATGAAAATCTTTGAGTTGACCACGCCCCGTGTTGGCTTAGCACGGCCCTGTGTTGGCTGTTAGTTTTGTCCTTTGTTGTTGTCTTTTCTTCTGTACAGCATCCAGTCTCGGACACGGCCCGTGTCTGGTGGACACGACCCGTCTCTGGTGGACACGGCCCCGTGTCAGGTCTTCTGATCTTGCTATTCTTGTGGTTTGGATGTGAATTGGGGCTTGGCGAGTTGCCTCAATTCCTCCTTCTTTAAATTTATGTTGGTTTTTGCTGTATTTTTGCTCCTTTGGCACATTTAAGCTCTTTTGACCCTGTAAATTAAAAACGAACAGAAAAACAAGTTTTCTCAAACATTAGTACTGAAAAAGGGTTGATTTTGCGTCGTATTTGATATTATTTATATTTTGTATTTTAAGCACATCAAATACCCCCACACTTGAATCTTTGCTTATCCTCAAACAAAACCCTATTACGTGGCTAACACACCCAAACGGAATAGGAAGAAGAGAAGGTTTTGGTCTCATCTTTAGAGTGTCGGGAATCCAAGTTCTAAATTTATTTTGTTTTTATTTTATTTACAACTCGTCATGATTTATTTAAAACACAAGTTAAGAAAAATTATTTACTTTGGGCATTACATGCCTTTATAAAATTCCATTTAGTTATATACAAATTTACACACCTCACAAGTGGTCACTCAACACTCGGCCGATGATGTATTAAGTGAAAACGCTCATGCATGGTTTTGGAACTTACTCCTACCATAGGCTTGAAAATTAATCAAACCTCCTCCTTTTGACGTTAAATCCTTGTAAATATCAAGACGGCTTTAAAGGGTAGGTGGTGGTTCGGGTTTGGTATGTTTTATTGAAATGGCGAAAAAAATGTAAAGTATCTGTTTTTCTATTGCTTTGTGGTTTAGCAAAAAAAAATACTTTGGGAAATTTTTGTGATTTCTTTTTGGTTGCCAAAGTTGAAACTGAGACATAATCGTAATTCCATAACCGATAGGTTTACAAAAATGAAAGATGAAAAATGAAAAGGTTTGTTATTGTGGGTTTGGAAATGAAAAGGATTTTAGGGTTTAAAGGGTTTAACTAGGGGGAAGTTTTTGGGTAAAGCAAAGAAAAATAAAGGTTTTGATTTGAAAAAAGGGTTGATCCTAATGCCTCCATCACTTACTTGGATTTTTGTCGGTAAGGACTTGGAACATATTGCATTGTCAAGTTCTAGATTCGTGAGAACCAAACAGGCTACTCACACAAGAAACGAAAATTGAGTAATTAGTATAGATGTACATTCATATGCTCGGTAATGGCTCAAAACACACTTTTTGTAGGAAAAAGGGTTGTAGTGTAAAAATGTATATACAATCAAATTTTACAAAGATTTTTCATGCTCGTTTTCATAATTTTCTTAAATTGGTTCTTTTTATCACGATGCTATCAGTTGTAAATTAGTAAAAACATAACTTTTAGAACTTATTTTACCCAACTAAACCAAGATAAGTAAAAGAAAATAATAAAAAAAAATGAAAAAGTTTGGGGTGATTAGCGATTCCAAGGCGAGTTTTGTGTAAGGCTTGATTCAGGACAAACGATTCAAATTACACATTTAAATTACATATTGCCCTCAATGTGTCCCAAATAGGATTTATTTTGGTAAAATGTGTAAAAAGTATGAAAATAGCAAAAAATTTTTGGTTATTGGCACTTGCAGCACGGGGGCGTGCTATGGGGACACGAACCCATGTCCAAAGTGCCAGTAACAAACTTTAAACAGAAGACTTACAGTGGGGTGGCCACGGAGACGTGCTAGGTGAGCACGACCCCGTGCTGCAGCCACTGTTTTGCAGTTTTTGAGTTGGGAGGCCTCTAATTTACGTGCATGGGTTCCGTTTTTCATCATCCATCATCCTGTGTTATGCGTGCCTTATTCCTACAAAGCTAATACTTAAAAGAAAACATTAAACTAAAGATTAAACTAAGATTAAACTAATGGATAGTCCATGCAATGCCTCCATGGTGCACCACGTTTATAAGGGTCCTTGACTAGACCCAAAGCCGGTCAAATGTTACCCGTGCGGGATGACTCACATCCCAAGTTGTATCGTTGTAATGCGTCATTTAGGCTTGAGTCAATTGCATTGAGGTATTTGACCGGATCATCCTCCGCTCATTGCCCCACTTCAAACTTGATCTCTTTTTCACCAACCCTCAATGTTAGTTTTTCGTCACTCATGTCCACCATAGCTCGTGCAGAGGCAAGGAAGGGTCATCCTAGTATGAATGGAATTTCGATGTCTTCTTCCATGTCTAGGATAACAAAGTCGGCCGCAAAAGCAAATTATCCCACCTTTACCAATAAGTTCTCTATGACACCTTTAGGGTACTTTACCGACCTATCCGCAAGTTGTATGCTCATCTTTGTAGGATGTGGCTTACCTAATCCTAGTCGGTTGAACATAGAGGCCGGCATTAAATTAATGATAGCCCCCAAGTCAGCTAGTGCATTGCTTATTGGTGATCCACCAATAGTGCAAGGAATGGTGAAGCTTCCGGGATCAATCTTCTTTTGGGGTAACTTGTTTAGGAGTGCCGCCGAGCATTCTTCACTAAGGGTGACTTGTTGAATGGTTTCAATCTTTCTTTTGCGAGTGAGGAAGTCTCTCATGAACTTGGAATATTTTGGCATTTGAGTGAGGACTTCCACAAAAGGAAGATTGATGTGAAGTTGTTTAAGCAAGCTCACAAACTTAGTGAATTGCTCATCGGTCTTTTGCCGAAGTAAACGACCGGGGTAAGGGACCGGGTGGTTTGGTTGTGTCGGTATTTTGGGGTTGAGTATTTTCTTGTTTATTGGAGGTGGGTGTTTTAGTGTTGATTGGATCAGGTTGTTGCGGTGTTGCTTCGATCTCGGGTCCTACCTTCCGGCTTCTTAAGTTGATTACATTTACTTGGGCTTTTGGATTTGTTTCGGTGTTACTTGGTAAGGCTCCCTGCGGTCTCTCGGCGAAGTTTTGGGCTAGTTGGCTTATTTGTTTTTCTATATTTTGAACACTAGCCCTTTGGTTTCGAATTTTCGCTTCGGTTTATAAGAACCTTTCCGAGTATCTTTTGTCGGATTCAGAGAAGAAGCGAGTGATGATATCCTCAAGCCTTTCTCTTCCTCCTTTTTGTTGTGGTTGAAAACCTTGTTGCTCATTTCGTGGTTGTTGTTGAAAGTTAGATCGTTGATTTTGATTTTGTTGGTAATTACCCCCCGATTCCCTCCAACTATAGTTGGGATGATTACGCCACTCGGGAGTAAAAGTGTTACTTTGAATTCTCGGTGGTAGTGGCCAGTTGTTTAGGTAATTTACCACTTCCGTTTGATTTTCCAAGTCTTTCATACGACTCCAATTTTAATGGGGGCCGCCGCACCCTTGGCGAGCCATAACCGAAGCCGTTTTGTTCAATTCAAGTTTCCTTATTTTATTAGTTAAGCTTCAATTTGGGCTTGCAAAGAAGTGGATTCATCCACTTTATGGGCGTTTGGGTTTATAGATTTTGAGCCCCAAGGAATGAGCCATTGAAAACTGTTTTGAGCAAGTTCTACAATTTGATTATAAATTTCCTCGGGTCGCCGGTTCCCAAGGAGTCCCCAGAGCCGGAATCAAGGATTTGCCTTATGTGTGGCAAGAGTCCGTTGTAGAAGGTGGACACTTGTTACCATCGTTCAAGACTGTGATGTGGGCATTTCCTTAATAGCTCCTTGAACCTTTCCCATGTCTCGTACAATTATTCCCCGTCTTCTTGAGAGTAGGCGTTAATCCCGGTCATGAGTTTGGTGGTTTTAGCGGGAGGGAAATATTTGTAGAGAAATTTTTGGGAAAGTTCATCCCAAGTGTGTAAGGACCCACTTGGGAGGGTGTTTAACCAAGCTTTCGCTCGGTGGTCTTTGAGGGAAAAAGGGAACATACGGAAGCGAACGTCGTCACTAGAGGCTCCGTTGATCCGGAAGGTGTCACATATTTCCAAAAAGTTGGTAATATGTAAATGGGGATCTTTATCGACTAGGCCATGGATAGTGGCGGATTTTTGGAGCATTTGGATGAGGTGTGGTCGAAGCTCAAAGTTATTCGCATCAACATTAGGAGGGTTAATAACGGCTCCAAGATTACCGACCGTAGGCTGTAGGTAATCCATGAGAGTGCGTTTTTCCGCCATAGGAGGGGTTTGGGTTGAGGCATTTTGTTGGTTTTTAGCTTTAAGTCTGTTTTTCTCCAAACGCGCTCGGGTTCGTCAAGCGGTACTTTTATGTCTTTGTCGGAGGTAGAGATCATGCACCAAACTGTATTTCCTATGAATTATACAGAATTGTGTGAATTTTCTGCGAACGAAAACAAAAAGAAAGCCTGATCAGAAGGTTAACACGGCCTCGTGCTGTGGCTGGCACGACCCGTGTTGTCCAGGAAAAAAAATTCTGTTTTCAAGTTCCTAGATACTGGAAGTTCAACACGGCCTCGTGCTCCTGTAACACGGCCCCATGTTTATCTTCTAGTAACAAGAAAACAACTCCTCCCAGATACTGCAGGTTTAACACGGCCCGTGTTGATCCCACATTGCCCCGTGTTAATTCTGCAGAAAGTAGATTTTTTTATGGGAAAAAGAGGAAATATAAAAAGAAAAGCTAGAAAATGATTAGGCCATCAATTTTAAGCTTTCTTAAAATGCACGTGTCCCCGGCAACAACGCCAAAAACTTAACGTGTGTCGGTGTGAGTGTATTTTTAGTTATATTTTTAGCTCTTTTTATTCGCCGATTCAAGTTTTTATTTATAAAACATGATATTCCACTATCACTCTACATACACTCTAGGGCAAGTGCACCCATCGTGGACGTAGTATAGTGATGGCAAGATGCCGAGGTCGTCCAAGGACATATGAGCTTTTAATACCGACTTATCGTCAACGTCTAATCTAACCAAACTTTGAAGAAAAGGTTTTTAAAACTATAAAAAGATAAACTAAAAAGCAAAAATAAAATATAAGGAAAAATAGAAAGACAAGAAAGAATCACTTGGTTCCGACTCATCTTTCATGTATCCTTTTGATGATTTCCGCACTTTGGGCATATTAAGAGAATATCTTAGTTATAGTAGTAGGCCCCTCTTGTGAAGGTTTACGGTACCCTCAACCTAGTGGCCTGAGTCAGCAGGGATACAGTCCCACTAGGTCGGATTATTGAAAGACAATTAAGTAAGTTATTAATGCGAAAAGTGGTGGGCCCCCTTCCATGCAGTGATCACCCTCAACCCTTTGGTCTGAGTCAACAGGGATACAGTCCTCGCAGGGTTGGTTTAAAGTTTTGATAGTAGTTTATAGATAAGGGGTTCAAGCATTTTCCACTTCTCCCGTGATGACTAATGCCCGCTCTGACTCGTGAAGTGTTACTAAGATTGAGCCAGGTTCTCGCAAGATCTATACGCTGAAGGAGACATGAAATTTTCCCAACCACCCATCTAACCCCCTTCCAGGAAATTAACACGCTTTATATAGACCATAAAGACACGAATATGTGAATCAACAACATATGAAGAATGATTTGATAAATTTTCCTTCAATATAAAAAACTAGTTATTAAAGTGTGTTAGGATCTGAGTTTCTTATGATTGTGTTTTTGTTTTATAATTAAAATGGAAACAAAACTTTCACACACAATCAGACAGAAGAATTGCTTTCAACACACATGTTTAACTTTGAACCGAATGATTAAATTTATTTTAATCTTCAATTACAAATGCATGCAGGTATTACAATCTCCCCTTCAGCCTGAGCTCACAATAGTTTGTTCCTATAGAATGACTTGGTGTAGAAAGAGCTAATAGAACAGTACAGGGTACTATTCTATTGATAGTACACGAGCAAACCACTGAAGCATCTTGGCTGACGTCACCATGAAAGTGACTTCTAACCTCCTAACAACCTACAACCACTGATCTATTACAAGCACTGCTTACAAACTACTGATTACAAAACATTACAAGAAATGAAACTAAACTACTACTTCTCCTTCCACTGTTGTGACTCCACCAGTACTTTATTTCTTCAGCAGTGCTTGATCTAAATCAGTAGATTGAGCATCAGTGTTTAGCCTTCAACAGTCTTTAGGTCTTCATCAGATGTTGAAGGTCATCAGTTGTTGTAGTAGGACAGTGGATGGAGGTCATCAGTTGTTGTAGTAGGACAGTGGATGGAGGTCATCAGTTGTTAGGGCCACTTCCAAGGGGAAAGATTGAATACAGACATCTGCTTATTCTGAATCCACTGTGCTGATCCAGTTTTGGCTTTATCAACTGTTCCTTTGGTAGGGTTCAATCCCAACAATCTCCCCTGGAACAGATGATGCCAAAACCTTTCATTATTCTTGGATTTTTATTGCCTCATCAAAAATTCCCTGACTTGTCCTTTGAATTGTAATTCAAAGTCCATGGAATCTGTGTCATCCTCATCCCTGCACAGTGTAAGCTCAAGGAGTGAAGATCTTTTTCACCCAGGCCAAGTGCTTGTTCCCTTGATATTTGCTTCACCTCACCATTGGATCTGAGCAAAGTCAATACATGGGTCTGTTTATCAGATTTCCACTTTAGTATTTTTGAATCCTTTGGGTTACTTGGGAGAGTTTTTATTGTTGATGAGTTTGGAGATTGTGGCCTGGTTATAACACTTTGAGTAGTAGTCTTGGTATCTTGTGTTAGTTCAGGATTATTTGCAATCATCTGCCGAAGGACCATTTTTATAATGTAATCCGCTGCTGCTATATCTTCTGCTATTTCTGCATCCATGTGCTTTTGTTTCCTTCTTTGATAAAGGATGGCAGTAGGTGGAGCAGTGGATCTTCTGATTTGTAGCTTATGTGGTTTAGCTGGAACCACTACTTCAGGGTAAACAAGGTTTTGAGGAACATTAGGATTTTTCTTTCTCAATTCTTCCAGCTTTTTGTAAGAGGCCAACACTTTATCCTCTTACCACCTTGTCACTTGGTTCCTTGACCCAAAATCAGCTCTTATTAGCTCTTCTTTCATTCTCTTCAGCTGCAAAGTTCTTTCTTGTACATTTTTCTTATATTTTGACCAAACAGGAGGAGTATGTTTTATTTTTTCTTTGTTCATCTTTTCAATTCTTTCTAACTCCTCTTTAAGCTCATTAATGGTCCATTCTTTATATTGAGCCTTTTCTGCCCTGTATTTCTTAAATGCCATAATGTGTTCAATGTAATCTTTTCTCAGGGTTTCATCATCCTTCTCTGATAATTTTTGAGAAATATCTTTTGAAAACTGCTCCAGAGTTCTGACTTGAGTGAGCAGATATTTAAAGTATCTTTGAATCTCTTTGTCAGATTTTCCCTTTGAATTTCTTTTAGAGATATCCTCTGCCTGTTGAGCCTTTATCTTCAAATATTCTTATATATTATTAGGCCTAGGATAACCTTGAACAGATGACAAGTTCCTTTTTGCAGGGTCATCTTTAGAGTAGGAGGATTTTATCTCCTCTCTAACTGCTGGAAGATCTAAGGGATACTAGACTCCTGCAGGAACAATGGCAGTGTTTAGATTTGAGACTTGGGCTGAAGAGAGTGGAACAGGGTTTGGAATGGTAACAAGGGTTAGTGGTTGTGAAGATGTTGGAGGTGGTGAAGAGTCATCATCCAATATTATCCTTCTCCTTCTGGGTTTAGGAGAGGATGGTGGTGTTTTGGTGGGTTGAGTGGTGGTGATTTGAGTGGTAGGTGGCTGACTAACAGTTGTTGAAACAACTGGTGTTTCAACCACTGTCGCCATTACAACAGATGATGTGTCACCTGAAGTCTTCTGCTTTTTGGCAGGTGGTGTTGGTGGTAGTGAGGATGTTTTTGGTGGTGATGTGATTTTTGGTAAGGCAGTGGATTGAGTGTGTGTTGAAGTGGTGGTAGTTGTTGGTGTAACATCTGTTGAAATCACTGAAGTACCAACAGCTGTTGATACAACAGGTGTTTTAACATCTGTTGGTTTGGAGGTTTGATGTGAGGAGCTTTTGGTAGTTTTGGGAGTGTGTTTTGTGAGTCTGGAATGTATGGATTTGGGTTGCCTCACTTTTCGTGTGGGCTGTTTTCTTTTAGGCTTAGGACTTTCTTCATCCTTGGGCTCAGAAATAACCTGCACATCCATCTCCATATAAACTTTCTTCTCCTGCTCAAACCTTGATTTACCCATTGCCTCCATATCCTTTTTCAGCCTTGCTTTTTCATCAGCAATGGCATTCAAGGTTACATCAACCTTTTTGGAACCATCTAGCCTAGGGATTTCTGCAAGCATACTAGAGTTATCGAGTGCAATGTATAGGCCATCTTCATATCCCTTTTTCTTTAATTGCTTCATTTTCTCCCCCTTTTTGGCATCATTTGGTGGAGGATTATCAACAAAAATTATTGTAGGAGGAGCAGAGCCAGTGGTTTGTAATAAGTGGGCCTTGATTGCCTAAATATCTGCTTGTGTATCTTTGAACCTAGCTTCCATTAAATTTCTGATCTTTTGAATTTGAATTTCATGTTGCTGATCAGCATATTCTCTTTGTTGGTGAAGCAGAGGTTGAAATAAACTCCAAAGTTCAGTGGGAGTAGGAGCAGATGATGGAGCAGATGTTGTAGCTGGTGCAGCAGTGGGTGTTGCCTTTTGTGCTTGTAACAACTGTTGCAGCATAGACTTGATGTCTGCAACAGATGTGTCCAATTTGTCAACCCTCTCCGTCAATTCCTTGTACATTAAACCATCACCCAAGTTAATGGGATCATCTGATTTCCCACTGGCAGTGGTTGTATCAGTAGTGGACTTATGGAAAGAGTTCCAAAAGTCATCCACTGATGCCCCTTTGTCTTGGTACTGGGGACTTCTTCCTTCAGTAGGGGTAACCAGTTTTAGTGAACCAGTGAACACTGGAAACACCCTGGTTCCCAATGAAGAAATTGCCTTCAAGGAAGTCTGACTAATGAAACTACTGTCCAAGTGTAAACTAGTGGGTTCAACACTTGTAGTAGCTCCTCCACTTGAACTACTGACAGGAAGCACTTGTACTTCCTGCAGTGTAACCTCCTCAACTATTGGTGGGTTAACAGAGATTGAGACGCCAGACTCAGTCACTTTCTGTGGCATATTCTCAGTGATGGGTGATTGAGAAGAACTGATTTGTGTCTGGGCTAAATCACCTGCATCTAATATAGGTAATATTGTTGGTGGAATTTATGCAGTGAGGATAGGGGTGGAAAGAGAATTTGCCCCGGGCAGTGGGCTGTGGATGATGGAATCAAGTGATTCCAGAGCATCATAATTTGGTGTCCCTGTTCTTACAACCTGTTCTTTTTTAAGAAGAAATGGGAGGAGTTTGAGGCTTAGGTTGAGATCTTTCTTCCAACTGCTGTGAGGAAGTAGCAGTAGTGGTTATTGGTGACTTTTGTGTTGTCACTGGTAGTTGCTCTGGGATCTCATCTTCCAGAGTTACCTTTTGAGTGGGTTTGGGGGGCTTTTTGGATTTTTTATGTTTGGGCTTTTTGGTGGTTTTATGTGTGGGTTTCGCAGCAGTGGTTGTGCTGCTGTGATCACCTTGAGCAGTGGGCTCAACAGCAGGTGCCTGAGGAGCAGTGGTAGCTGCTGAAGTCTGCTCAGGAACCTCTGTTTCTGTTTTGGAAAGTTTTGACAACCTTGTAAAGGTTTCAGAGGTTAGGCTGTTCATTGAAAAAGGATTACCTTGGATAAGCACATGGGCATTATCCTTTGAAAATTTCTTTTTAAAGTAATAACTTAAAAACCTTGGAAATAGCAAAAATGCCTTTTTATTAACATTTGTAACAAGATAATTGAAGATCTCCTGGGATTAGTTAAAATTTTCTCCATGTAGTACAGCATAACCCAGGTATTGGATCTTCAATGGGATTTCATTGAAAGCAATGGTCTTGTTTGACTCACACATTAGAAGGGTATGAAACAAAACCTTGTGCCAGGAGGAAAACTGCCTTTTTGTAAAGTGTCTTTTTTCATTTCCTCTTCATACCCGCTTTCAATGAAATCCGTTTGATACTATGTTTTTGGGAAAGATGTTTTACCTTGAAGATCGTTGAGTTCGAATACCTCTGAAATTGTTTGAGGTCTTATTGTAATTGGAACACCCTTTATAGAAGAATTGATGGCTAAGGGCCTTTTTATCCTTAGTTTCTAGTTTAGCATTTTTCCAAAATTCTTGCTGGGTATCCAGGTAGATCGGAGCATGACAGGCCAACAAAGTTTTGTACTTTGAAGACGATAGAGCATCAATGATGGAGTTGAAGGTTTCGGTATAACTTGGTTTTTTAAGTAAACCCAAGTAATTGTGTGGAGTTTTGAATGGAAGAGACATGGTGATTTGAAGATGGTAAGAACGAATGAAGAAGATGAATGATTTTGAGAGAAATTGATGGTAACTGCTTTGAGAAAGGAATTTTGAATTCGATTCGACAGTAAAAACCCTGTTTGGGATTTTGATCAGGGTTTTATAGGGGGAAAAGTGCATGCTGACGTGGCAACGGTTACAAAAAGATTTGACGGCCAAGTACTGCCCACATGACAACCTCTGATGATAATGGAGGACAGTTGGTAGGAAACCACTGATGGAGCAATATCAGTGGTTTGCAACGGTTATAATGAGAGCAGTGGCTGACTTGAAGCTATCAGTGGATAGCCATCAGTGGGTTAAAACACTGATTTTGAACAACAGTGATTAACAAAGAAATGAGAAAACAGAGGTTGACTTTCAGCAGTGGACAGCATTTAGCAGAACAGATGTTTGAACCAAAAACAGTGGTTATGGCAGACTTTTAAGGATTAATGAAAATTTTTATTTTTAGCTATTTTTAAGGATGGATTTTTGATTTTCTGAAAACATTTTAATGCTTTTATTCATAGAAAAACATGATTTTGCCTGTTATTCCATGTTCAGCATGCCAATCCTAGAGATCAAGCTTTCAAAGTTAGATGTGTCTAATGCTTTTGTTAGCACATCTGCCAGCTGATCCTTAGTTGGAACATGATGCAGAGAAATCAAACCTTTTTTATAGAAATCCCTCACAAAGTGATGTCTGATATCAATGTGCTTGGTGGTTGAATGAGAAACTGGATTTTTGATGATATTTTCTACTGCCTGACTGTCCAACATGAGAGGTGTCTTTAAGGCAGTGATACCAAAATCCAGTAATTGATTTTGATGCCAAAGTAGTTGGGCTGTACAGCTTGCAGCAGCTATATACTCTGCCTCAGCAGTGGATGTTGAAACAACAGCTTGCTTTTTGCATTGCCAAGATACTAAGCAATCACCTAGAAATTGTCACCCTCCTGAAGTTGACTTCCTTGTTGTATTGCATCCAGCAAAGTCACTGTCTGAGAAACCTAAAAGCTTGATATTTCCATTAGCTAGATACCAGATACCAAGTGTGGAAGCACCTTTGAGGTATCTGAATAGCCTTTTTACAGCAATAACGTCAGACTTTCTAGGGGTTGATTGGGATCTTGCACAAACACATGTTGCAAACATGATGTCTGGCCTAGATGCAGTTAGGTACAATAAAGACCCAATCATGCTTCTATAAAGAGCTTGATCAACCAAATCATCCTTTTCATCAGACATGACTATTTTTGTGGTTGCAATGGGTGTACTACATGGTTTACAATCATCCGTCTCAAATTTCTTTAAAAGTTTTTTGGCATATTTGCCTTGATGGATGAAAGTACCATTTTGCAGTTGCCTTACTTAGAGACCAAGAAAGCACTGGAATTCACCCATTGTACTCATCTCAAACTCAACTGTTATGAGTTGTCTGAACTCTTCACACATTTTAGAACATGTGCTTCCAAAAATGATGTCATCCACATAAATCTGGACAATCATCAAGTCTTTTCCTCTCCATTTTAAAAACAGTGTTTTGTCTATTTTACCTCTTGTGAAACCAATGGAAGGAAGAAAGGTGGAAAGAGTTTCATACCGGGCTCTTGGTGCTTGTTTCAAACCATACAAAGCTTTGTTTAGCTTGTAGACATGATTTGGATAAAATGGATCCTCAAAGCCAGGAGATTGACAAACATATACCTCTTCTTGAATCTTACCATAGAGGAAAGAACATTTGATATCCATTTGAAACACCTTTATGTTGTGGTTGACAACAAAGGCCATGAATAGTCTAATAGCTTCCAATCTTGCTACAAGGGCAAAAGTTTCATCATAATCAATACCCTCTTCCTGTCTGAAACCTTGAACCACTAGCCTTGCTTTATTCTTGACAACAATGCCCTTTTCATCAGTTTTATTTTTAAAGACCCACTTTGTGCCAATAGGATTCACATCTTCTGGCAGTGGTACAAGCTCCCATACTTGTTGTCTTTTAAACTGTTGGAGCTCCTCTTACATGGCTTCTACCCAGCTGTTATATTTCAGTGCCTCTTGGTACTTGACTTGCTGATGGAGAGTTAGAAAACCAACAAAAAGACAGATGTTTTGGGATTGACTTCTTGTGAGCACCCCTTCACTGATGTTGCCAATGATTTGGTCTGGTGGAAGAGACTTCAAGAAGATTAGATCTCCTTTGTATGAAACTATGGCATTAAATGGTGAAGGCTACAGATGTGAATCATCTGAGCTAACCACTGCTGGTGACTTTGATGATCAAGTAGTGGCTTCAAATGGAGGTGGAGGAATAGGAGGTAGTAGTATGGACACATGTTGACTTTTATCCACTGTTTGAGGACTTTTATCAACAGTGTTTGATGATGTGGAAGCAGAGGTTGATGGGCTACTTTGGTCAACAACTGTTGAGGTAGCAGTGGTTGAGCTTTGACGGCTGTTTTGAACATCTACTGCTGCACTATTTGATGCAGACTTTGGTTGTGGAATGATGACTTCATATCCATAGTCTGATGGAGGATTTTGTGATGACCTACACTGTAAGTCTTGACAGAAACATTTTCAAAAGTAAATTTATCAAGATCAAACAATTCTGCAGAGTTTGCAGGGATTTTCCTTGAAGAAAGTTCATTGAACTTCACATTTAAAGTCTCTTCCACTGTTTTGGTCCTTGTGTTAAACACTTTGTAGGCCTTAGCAGAGTATCCCAAATGTTATCCACTGTCTACTTTGGCTGCAAATTTTGAAATTGAGTCCTTTAAGTTCAAAATAAAGCATGGGCAGCCAAATACTTTAAAGTATGAGATCGGTGGTTTGATTTTATACCACAGTTCATAGGTAGTCTTTTGATGCCTGGGGTTGATTAAAACTCTATTCTGGACAATGCAAGCAGTGTTCACTGCCTCTGCCCAGAAAGTTAATGGCTAACCTAAATCAGCAAGCATGGTTCTGGCAGCCTCAATCAATGTCCTCTTCTTTCTTTCAACAACCCCATTTTGCTATGGTCCTTGGAATGCTGTACTGCCTTACAATTCCTTTTGACACACAAAACTCATCCAACTCCCTATTTCTAAACTCTGTGCCATTATCACTCCTAATGACATTTACTGGCAAGTCAAATTGCTTTTCAACCTGTTTAACAAAGTCTTGCAAAATGCATGCAGTCTCATCTTTGAAATGTAAGAAATAAGTCCATGTAAACCTAGAAAAGTCATCTATAATAACCAAACAATATCTTTTCTTTCTAAGACTCATGACTTTTACTGGGCCAAATGTTGGTGCATACATCTGTCGACTTCGTCTTGTATCGAGTCATAGACTAGATCGTATAGATCAAGGCTCGTTATTCGAGAAAATAGGAAAGTTTAGGATAGTTTAAGCTGATTTCGCTCGAACCTACACATGTAAGTAATTCCGCCCGAAACGGTTTCAAGCGGAATCACAATGTTGCTAATTCCGCTCCAACTGGTTCTGGTATCTTTCGAGCGGAATCAAGACGACTATAAATAGTCGTTTAGAGCGAAATCAGGGTAACTTTTGTCAAATTTAATACCGAAGTGCTGCCGGTGTGAGGACTGATTGTATTTGCTATCAAATCAATATAATCAGTGTTTAAAGTGAATTGCTTGCTGTATCTAAGTCTATTTCTTTTTTCCGCACATGAAATAGATCAGAACCTCTCTGAACGACTCGTTCGGGTCAATCGCACGATCCTACAATTGGTATCTGAGCTCAAGAGGAGGAGTTCTGCAGTTTACAGCTGATTTTGTTTGCATTTTCTATCTTCTACACCTTCTTTCATCAGTTCAGGAAGATTTAACGGTCAAAACCAGTTCAAATTTTCACAGACTGTATAAAATTGAACATTAACAAATCCCTGAAAGTTTGAGACTAAAATTCACAGTAAAAATGGACAAAATGGACCCCCGAACTGATTCCGCTCGAACGGACTATTTCTGATTTCGCTCGAGAAATCTGATTTCGCTCCAAAAATATTTGCTGATTCCGCTCCAGGGTACATATTCTAAGTGTTTCTGCTCCAAAGATTATTATTGATTCCGCTCCAGGCTGCCAAATAGGTGATTTCGCTTCAACATACTTGTTGATTCCGCTCCAGACAACCAAAACTTCTGATTCCGCTCCAGTACATCATTTCCGAGATTCCGCTCCAAAAGTAGTTTGTGATTTCGCTCCAGAAAGCTATATTGTTGATTTTGCTCCAAACTTCATTTTCGTGATTTCGCTCAAGAGTGTGTTGTTTGTTATTCCGCTCGAAACTGTATCTGGGTTAATTCCGCTCGAAAGTTAGTGTTTAAGAAAAACGTGATACGAAATTATGGAGAACGAGTTTTACAATTCGTTTGCTACTCCTACTGCTCCGGCTGTCATTGCTCAAGCTATGAATTTGGAAAACGAAACAGGAACTACTCAAAAACCCCTGAAACTAATGAGCATTGAGGAGTACTACGGATGGAAAGATCGGTTCGAAAACTGGGTTCAGGCAAATCATTTGAGATCATGGGAGTGTATTTTGAAGAAGTATGTCTTGCCACGGACTGATCTACAAGTTGAGAAAGCTATATCTGAGTTTACAGTTGAAGAACGGGATATGTACAAAGCTGAGAAAATGATGTTCAGTCTATTACAGCAAGCCATCAAAGAAGACATTTTCATATTGCTTCAGCATGATAAAACTTCAAAGTCAATTTGGGATGCTCTACGTATCAAGTTTGAGGGTAGTGAGCACATGATTAAAAGCAAGAAAGCATTGCTCAAGAAAGAGTTTGATTTGTTCACGAGCTTACCCGGTGAAGATACAAAGAAGCTGATTGAAAGATACTGCCACTTTGTGCGATCCATGTCGATGCTGAGTATAACAAAAGATCGAGAAGAATGGGTAGACAAGCTAGCTGATGTGTTACTGCAAAAGGAATGGGGTACATACTTGATGATTCTAAAGAACACTGGGGTGTCTGATGGATTGACTATTTCTCAGTTTATCGAGAAGATTGAGGGTAAGGATTTGGAACAACAAAAGATCGCCAGGATGAACAGTCCAAGTGGTCAACAGGATGTAAAAATGTACTACAAAGGTAGTGTTCCAGAAGCTGAAAGAAGCCCAAAGATTCAGATTGCGTTTATTGCTAAAGATTCAACAGAAAAAGTTGATCAGAGTTCAAACAAAAGCAGTAGTGGTTTTTCTTCATTTCCAAGTGTCAATCCGAAAGATTCAACTACAAGCTTTCATTCTCAGAGCACGAAAACTGGAAATGGTTATGTGATCCAGTGCAACATTGCTTTGAATCTTCCAGACGGTTAAAGTTTTTCTAAAGAAACTGCAAAAGATCACATGGTATTGCTTGGTTATGTGTTACTCTCTTATGAAGGTTTGGTCGCAGGACGGATCGGGAATCCTATGCTCACAAAGGAAGATTACGATCAGATAGACGCCGAAGAGATGGAGCTAATGGACATCAAGTGGTTTCTAGCTAGTGTTCTTAGGAGAGCTGAAAAGTTTAAACTGATTACCGGGAGAAATGACTTTCTTGATGCACATGCGAAGACACGACTGTGACAACTCGTATGTCCAAGGTGAGCATCGCTTTAATTTCACAAATCCTTAGTGCGTGTTTTTGCGTTAAACTACTTGTTTATGCATTATAGGATAATTAAGTGTGTGTGTGTTTTCACGAAACCACTAAACATTTCTACGTGTCGCGTGTCTAATCGGGATAGCTAACTTAACGAACCGCAAACTCGCTTAACCTACACACGGGTGGGCCTGCGGCTACACACCGTTTACCGAATCTAGGGCCCACGTAGTTAGGGGCCCAACCTGATCCAATACACATCCATTATATCATAAGGAGATTGGGCCAGCCATCTTGTGTTCAACCAATGATTACTTGTCGTTTTTTTTATTGCCTCAAGCCCAAATCAAACCACCTGCCCTACCTATTAATTACGTATGATTAGCATAACTCCTTTTTGCAAACCCTAGTCTTCCCAAAACCAATCATCGACGGCAGCAGATATCATTCAAGCATCATTTCTCCTGATCGAACCCCTCTTGGTTAGTAGGTTCTTATATTTGTATTATTTCTTATTGATTGTCCTTGTTTATTTGTGAACTCGATTAACAGATTGGTGTGTGCGTGTGATGTTCACGTAAATGTTTATGCAAACATCGATTGGAATGATGATAAGATAATGATGTAGGCTTGCATGATGTGGAATAATGAATATGGTTAGGGTATTACTTGCTATTATTGAATAGAATGGATAAATAGGTTACATCATGGTTATGAGACTATTAAAGGGATGATGAGTCACTAGAGATAGGTTGTAGGAATAGGGTTCATGGCTACTAAATTGTTCACATGCAATCTATATCATTAACTGTGAAACAATCGAGAAGCACATGGGTGGAGGTGACATCACTTGAAATGCTTTGAATATGATTGGGCCGCATGTGATTGTCTATCGGTTGATGTCATTTGATGCTTCAGATTATGTGTATGTGATGTAAGGGTCATTGAATATGATTGGATTTATATGTCAGATGGTATCACATGTGAGAAGCTGAGTAAATGAATCATGAATGATATAATAAGTCTATAATTTTAATTGGACCTCACACATGCAAAACATGATTGGACCGATGACCTTATGAATAGAAATAGTTATTATTTTGAGGCTGAAACAAATGGGTAAGGGAAATCGAAATCACATCTGATTGCTAGTGGGCCGGCCAGGTTTAGGAAAACCGGAAGAATAATACCAGGCTGAGCCGTAAAAAGGGGTAAAATAGTTTATTGGGCCAGGATTTCGGGCTTCGAGGTGAAGGGTGTCTCCGATCCGGGTTGGGCCGATCTTGAGGAGACACCGTGAGAGTAGATAGGAGTGATGAAATGTGATCATTTGTAACTATCATAAGAACTTTAAAAATGCTGTAGTATCAAATGGGTTGTAATAGAGTCTGATATGTTTGTTGGATGATTTCATAATAATGATCAAGTTTGACATACTACCTGTTTGCTTATGATGACACGCACAATTTCTTGAAAAGTAAAATGGACCATGTAACACCTACTTGGGTGTGACATGAACTTGTGCTGTAAATGTACTATGACCAGGAGGATTAATAATGACATACGTGACGTTATATGTTGGTCGTTCATTTCTTTAGCAATACGTGAAATTTAGTATGTGAACTGTGAATACATGAAACTGACTATTTCTGGTAACCACAATAGGGTTTGACTGATCATTGTGTGAAACGCGTAACTGAGTCTACCGAGCAAAACAAAGGTGAGTTCACTACATTCGAGCATGCGTCCCAGTGGTTGGGGACAGTCAGCGGTTTGGGTAAAAACGGGTATATTGGTTAATAATCTCACCTATCATTCTTGTAAGTCCCTTATTATGTTACCTGGAGGGTTACGGGTATTAGTTAGTAGCGCTACTTAGGTTTGGCACCCTCACACCGCTCCTAGATAGGACGGATGTGAACTAATGACCCAGTCGTGGCCCAGTACTAGATAGGAGTACGTGGGAAGGGCAGTCATGTATTTCAGGAGCCGTCTTGTTCGGAATTGAGATATTAACAATATTACTTGCATTGGTTAATGAACTGTTTTACATACAACTGGTAATAAACGTTTTCTAAACCTGTGAACTCGCCAGCTTTGTCTGATACACTTGTTACATGCTCGCAGGTCGTTAGGTGATTGGAACAGGGGCTTGTTGGCTGGAGAGCAAGAGTGGTCATGGTCATGCTGATGAACTTGTTTATCAAACACTTATTTATTACGTTCGTTTAGTATTTACTTTATGGTATCTTTACGCTTCCGCTGAACTCATGGTTTTGGATAACTTATGTTTGGGATTTCAGTATTATTAAACAATGGAACTTCATTTTAAACTTGTGGTTCAATGTAATTGGTGGCTCATTGCTAGTCGTCACACGCCTAACAGGGACACTCCCTAGGTGGTAATTTGAGGGTGTGACAGTTTGGTATCAGAGCCACTGGTTATAGTGAACTTGGTTTTAAAATGTTCAATAAAACCAGACTATAACTAAACTGATCTGACATTGACCATGACACTCAACTCCAGGCAGCAAGGTTCGTCTCTTATTTACTATTGCATAGCATATTTAGTACATACTCATGATTAGTATCACACTCAAACGCACACTTGACATTACAATACGAACTCCTATGCTATCGGTCTATGTTATGTGTTTTAAGAGTAGGACTCTTCTTGAACTTACATGCTCTATGTTGTGATGTCATTGGTCGTGCTGCTTGAATTTGGGGAAACCTTTTAACACGAGTTGGAAGGAACTGAGATAAACATGCAAATTGGGTTATTATTATGGGTGCACACATAATAACAACGTGGTGTGCACGTGAGTCCCAGTAAATCTCGACTAGTGTGAAAAAGGAATTCCGCGTTGTTAGTCAATCTTGTATTAGAACGTCGAAAACTGTGAATACCATAGCAATACTTGACATCAACTTGAACTTGTCTGTTAATTCGTTCCTTTTTCCCATACTTATAGAATCATGAACGGACGTGGTGGAGGCCGTTGTGGTGGACATGGTGGAGGCCGCGGTGGTGGACGTGGCCATATTGCTATGACTCAGGCTGAGTTAACCGATCTTATTAACACTCGCGTGGCTGAAGCCTTAGCTGCTTATCAGGCTGGTACGATGTGTACCAAACATTCTTTATCCTTGAGTCGCATGCTTGAGTCTTACCCGTTTGTTTTGTGTTCTTTCATTAATAGGTCAACATGTGCAACAGAATCCGCACCATCCGCCTGTTTGCACGTTTAAAACCTTCATGGATTGTAAGCCGCAGACCTTCAGTGGGACTGAAGGGGCTGTAGGACTCTTGCGCTGGTTCGAGAAGGCAGAGCCGTATTCGCGATGTGTAACTGTCCGGTTGGGGACAGAGTGAAGTATGCTACGGGCACGCTCGAGGATGGTGCCCTGACATGGTGGAATGCCCAGGTTCAGCTCTTGGGCATTGAGGCGGCGAACGCTACTACGTGGGACGACTTTAAAGAGTTGATGAGGGAGGAATATTGTCCTCGTGATGAAATACAGAAATTAGAAAATGAGTATTATGATCTGAAAATGGTGGGATCCGAGATTGAAACATACGTGAAGCGGTCGTATGAGTTGGCTGACATGTGTCCGAATTTATCACGACCTATATCTCGAAGAATTGAGTTGTTTATCAAGGGATTACCTCCACGGGTGAAGGGTTTGGTTACTGCGGCAAACCTTAATAACTTAACTCAGATTGTCCGTTTGGCTCACAAGATCGTTGATCAAGAGGTGGAGAGCAATTCACTACCACCACGTATTTCTAGTACTACAGCCGCTACTACTTCCACTGCACCTGCTGCTGATAGCAAACGTAAGTGGAACGATATGGACAAGGGGTCCAACTCCGCACAGCCTCAGAAGAGGACGGATACTGGCAGCAGCCGCAATTTCAGCCAGTCATCGTCAGTGAATCAAAACCAGAGTAAAAAGTCAGGGCAGGGATCATATGCGGGGTAGCTACCTTTGTGCAACAAGTGTAACTATCATCACAAGGGACAGTGTGCTCGGGTTTGTCACAGGTGTAACCGATCAGGGCACGTGGCTAGGGATTGTAGGGCTACACTTCCAGCTCAGCAGCAGCCATCACAGCAGTTGGGTAGACAACAGACTCAGCAGAACCTGGGTACTCAGAAAGGGTGTTATCAGTGTGGGGCCGAGGGGCACTTTAAGCGTGACTGCCCTCAGCTGAAGCAGAACACAGGGGGTAACAACGGGAATAGCAATGCTGGAAACAATGGGGGTAATGTTGCGCGTGGGCGCGGGTTTGTGTTAGGAGCTGGGGAAGCGCGGAACGACGGCAATGTGGTTACTGGTACGTTTTCAGTGAACGGTGTAGTTGCTTCTATTTTATTTGACTCTGGTGCCGATTGGAGTTACGTGTCTTTGGGGTTCAGTTCTCAGTTAGGGTTAAGTCCTACACCTCTCGTAATGAAACACATAGTAGAGATAGCAAATGGTAAAACAATCGAAGCTTCGCATGTCCTAGTTGGGTGTAAACTCGATCTTCTGGGTCAAGTATTCGACATTGACCTACTTCCCATTACTCTTGGAAGCTTTGACGTGATTATCGGCATGGACTGGTTGTCCAAGTATCAGGCGGAGATTCTCTGTAAGGAGAAGATCGTACGTGTCCCCCTTCCTGGTGGAGAATCTTTATCGGTTCAGGGTCATCGCAGTGGGACCCCAGTTAGTATTGTTTCAGCAATGAAGGCTCAGAAGTATCTGCGTAAGGGCTATCCTGCTATTTTAGCCCTTGTCACTGATTCACAGTCTGATGAAAGGAAGATTGAGGATCTTCCAGTTGTTCGTGAATTTCCTGACGTATTTCCTGGGGAACTCCCTGGTTTACCCCCACATCGTCAGGTGGAATTCCAGATCGACCTCGCCCCAGCGGCAGCCCCGGTTGCTCGTGCGCCATACCGTCTTGCGCCAGGGGAGTTACAGGAATTGTCAAACCAACTCCAAGAGTTGTTGGATAGGGGTTTCATCCGACCTAGCTCTTCCCCTTGGGGAGCCCCAGTTCTATTTGTGAAGAAGAAGGATGGGTCTTTTCGGATGTGTATAAATTATCGCGAGCTCAACAAGGTGACGGTCAAAAACCGTTATCCTTTGCCTCGTATCGACGACCTGTTTGACTAGCTGCAAGGGTCAAGTTTTTACTCTAAGATCGACTTAAGGTCGGGATATCATCAGGTGCGAGTCAGAGAGGAAGATGTTCCCAAAACAGCGTTTCGGACGCGATACGGTCACTATGAGTTCTTGGTTATGCCATTCGGGTTGACCAACGCACCAGCGGTCTTCATGGATCTCATGAACCGCGTGTGCAAGCCATACCTTGACGACTTCGTTATCGTTTTTATCGACGACATTCTAATTTATTCCAAGAACAAGGAGGATCATGAACGGCATCTACGCCTTATCCTAGAATTCCTGAGGAGGGAGCAGTTGTACGCGAAATTTTCTAAGTGTGATTTTTGGATACGGGAGGTACATTTTCTGGGGCATATAGTTAATGAGATGGGCATACATGTGGATCCTTCCAAGATCGACGCCATTAGAAATTGGGCGGCACCAAAGAATCCTTCGGAGGTGCGGCAATTTCTCGGTCTAGCAGGGTATTATCGTCGTTTTATTCATAACTTTTCGAAGATTGCTCAGCCACTCACCTCATTAACACAGAAGAAGGTAGTTTACTCTTGGGGAACGAAACAGGAGGATGCTTTCCAGCTTTTGAAACAAAAATTATGCAGCGCGCCAATTCTATCTCTACCAGATGGTACCGAGGATTTTGTGGTTTATTGTGATGCTTCGATTCAGGGTCTCGGTTGTGTGTTGATGCAACGCGAGAAGGTGATAGCTTACGCTTCTCGACAGTTGAAAGTACACGAGAAGAACTACACGACACACGACTTGGAGTTAGGAGCAGTGGTCTTTGCACTGAAGATTTGGAGGCATTATCTGTACGGTACGAAATGTACCATCTATGCTGATCACAAGAGCCTTCAGCATATCTTCGACCAGAAAGAATTGAATATGCGTCAGCGTCGTTGGGTAGAGTTGTTCAACGATTACGAGTGTGCCATCAAGTATCACCCAGGTAAAGCTAACGTTGTGGCAGATGCTCTTAGCCGCAAGGAAACGAAGCCGAAGCGTGTTCGTGCTCTACAGCTCACTATTCACTCTGATCTACCCACACGGATTCATTCAGCCCAGGTCGAGGCCTTAAAGGTTGGAAACATTGAAGCAGAGGGTTTGCGTGGTATGAACAAGAAGTTCGAGCAAAAGTCTGATGGCATTTACTATTTTATGGGGAGATTATGGGTTCCTCTGTTTGGCGATCTCCGCGAACTTGTGATGGATGAAGCACATAAGTCTCGATACTCTGTTCACCCGGGGTCTGATAAGATGTATCAGGATCTCAAAGTCTTGTATTGGCGGCCGAATATGAAAGCTATCATCGCAACATACGTGAGTAAGTGCTTGACTTGTGCTAGAGTCAAAGCAGAGTACCAGAAACCTTCGGGTCTGCTCCAGCAGCCAGAGATACCCATGTGGAAATGGGAACAAATCGCCATGGATTTCGTTACGAGATTACCGAGAACGCAGGCTGGGAACGATACTATTTGGGTGATTGTCGACCGTCTCACGAAGTCAGCACACTTTCTGGCAATCAAGGAAACAGATAAGTATTCACAGCTGGCAGCAGTTTATCTTAAGGAGGTTGTATCTAGGCACGGGGTACCAACTTCTATCATTTCAGATCGAGATCCGCGTTTTACTTCTGAGTTATGGCAGGCTATGCACAAATCATTCGGTTCACGCCTCGACATGAGTACTGCTTATCACCCACAGACGGATGGTCAGAGTGAGCGCACCATTCAGACGCTTGAAGACATGTTGCGGGCATGTGTGATTGATTTTGGGAAGGGATGGGAGAAACACTTGCCGTTGATAGAGTTTTCCTACAACAACAGCTACCATACTAGTATCAAGGCAGCTCCGTTCGAAGCATTGTACGGGCGGAAATGCCGTTCTCCTCTCTGTTGGGCCGAAGTGGGAGACAGTCAGATTACGGGTCCTGAGCTTGTACTGGAAACTTCAGAAAAGATTGTTCAGATCAGGAACCGCATGGCAGCAGCGCGTGACCGCCAGAAGAGCTACGCTGACAAGCGTAGCAAACCGTTAGAGTTTGCAGTAGGTGATCGTGTTATGTTGAAAGTTTCACCGTGGAAGGGTGTTGTACGTTTCGGGAAGCGTGGTAAGCTTAATCCGCGATACGTTGGGCCATTCAAAATCCTGGAGCGGATCGGTAAAGTCGCTTACAAGCTTGAGTTACCTGCTGAGTTGGGTAATGTTCACGATGTCTTTCACGTTTCAGAGTTGAAGAAGTGTTTGGTTGACGAAACACTAGGCGTACCGTTTCAAGAGCTCAAGATTGATGACAAGTTGCAGTTTGTTGAAGAGCCTATTGAGATCATGGATCGGGAGGTCAAGGTACGTAAACATAGTCGTATTCCGATTGTTAGAGTTCGTTGGAACTCAAGACGTGGACCGGAGTTCACGTGGGAGCGGGAGGATCAAATGAAGCTTAAGTATCCTCATCTTTTTCCTAACGACAAGTCTAAACCGGGTGAAACAAGTGAATTTCGGGACGAAATTCCTCTTCAAGTTGGGGATGATGTCACACCTGAGCAAAATCCGCAATGATCTTAATTTCTCGCCTCATTTCTCCGTGTTTACTTTTCAAATTTCGGGACGAAATTTCCTTCAAGTTGGGGATGATGTGACAACCCGTATGTCCAAGGTGAGCAACGCTTTAATTTCACAAATCCTTAGTGCGTGTTTTTGCGTTAAACTACTTGTTTATGCATTGTAGGATAATTAAGTGTGTGTGTGTTTTCACGAAACCACTAAACATTTCTACGTGTCGCGTGTCTAATCGGGATAGCTAACTTAACGAACCGCAAACTCTCTTAACCTACACACGGGTGGGCCTGCGGCTACACACCGTTTACCGAATCTAGGGCCCACGTAGTTAGGGGCCCAACCTGATCCAATACACATCCATTATATCATAAGGAGATTGGGCCAGCCATCTTGTGTTCAACCAATGATTACTTGTCGTTTTTTTTTATTGCCTCAAGCCCAAATCGAACCACCTGCCCTACTTATTAATTACGTATGATTAGCATAACTCCTTTTTGCAAACCCTAGTCTTCCCAAAACCAATCATCGACGGCAGCGGATATCATTCAAGCATCATTTCTCCTGATCGAACCCCTCTTGGTTAGTAGGTTCTTATATTTGTATTATTTCTTATTGATTGTCCTTGTTTATTTGTGAACTCGATTAACAGATTGGTGTGTGCGTGTGATGTTCACGTAAATGTTTATGCAAACATCGATTGGAATGATGATAAGATAATGATGTAGGCTTGCATGATGTGGAATAATGAATATGGTTAGGGTATTACTTGCTATTATTGAATAGAATGGATAAATAGGTTACATCATGGTTATGAGACTATTAAAGGGATGATGAGTCACTGGAGATAGGTTGTAGGAATAGGGTTCATGGCTACTAAATTGTTCACATGCAATCTATATCATTAACTGTGAAACAATCGAGAAGCACATGGGTGGAGGTGACATCACTTGAAATGTTTTGAATATGATTGGGCCGCATGTGATTGTCCATCGGTTGATGTCATTTGATGCTTCAGATTATGTGTATGTGATGTAAGGGTCATTGAATGTGATTGGATTTATATGTCAGATGGTATCACATGTGAGAAGCTGAGTAAATGAATCATGAATGATATAATAAGTCTATAATTTTAATTGGACCTCACACATGCAAAACATGATTGGACCGATGACCTTATGAATAGAAATAGTTATTATTTTGAGGCTGAAACAAATGGGTAAGGGAAATCGAAATCACATCTGATTGCTAGTGGGCCGGCCAGGTTTGGGAAAACCGTAAGAATAATACCAGGCTGAGCCGTAAAAAGGGGTAAAATAGTCTATTGGGCCAGGATTTCGGGCTTTGAGGTGAAGGGTGTCTCCGATCCGGGTTGGGCCGATCTTGAGGAGACACCGTGAGAGTAGATAGGAGTGATGAAATGTGATCATTTGTAACTATCATAAGAACTTTAAAAATGCTGTGGTATCAAATGGGTTGTAATAGAGTCTGATATGTTTGTTGGATGATTTCATAATAATGATCAAGTTTGACATACTACCTGTTTGCTTATGATGACACGCACGATTTCTTGAAAAGTAAAATGGACCATGTAACACCTACTTGGGTGTGACATGAACTTGTGCTCTAAATGTACTATGACCAGGAGGATTAATAATGACATACGTGACGTGATATGTTGGTCGTTCATTTCTTTAGCAATACGTGAAATTTAGTATGTGAACTGTGAATACATGAAACTGACTATTTCTGGTAACCACAATAGGGTTTGACTGATCATTGTGTGAAACGCGTAACTGAGTCTACCGAGCAAAACAAAGGTGAGTTCACTACATTCGAGCATGCGTCCCAGTGGTTGGGGACAGTCAGCGGTTTGGGTAAAAACGGGTATATTGGTTAATAATCTCACCTATCATTCTTGTAAGTCCCTTATTATGTTGCCTGGAGGGTTACGGGTATTAGTTAGTAGCGCTACTTAGGTTTGGCACCCTCACACCGCTCCTAGATAGGACGGATGTGAACTAATGACCCAGTCGTGGCCCAGTACTAGATAGGAGTACGTGGGAAGGGCAGTCATGTATTTCAGGAGCCGTCTTGTTCGGAATTGAGATATTAACAATATTACTTGCATTGGTTAATGAACTGTTTTACATACAACTGGTAATAAACGTTTTCTAAACCTGTGAACTCGCCAGCTTTGTCTGATACACTTGTTACATGCTCGCAGGTCGTTAGGTGATTGGAACAGGGGCTTGTTGGCTGGAGAGCAAGAGTGGTCATGGTCATGCTGATGAACTTGTTTATCAGACACTTATTTATTACGTTCGTTTAGTATTTACTTTATGGTATCTTTACGCTTCCGCTGAACTCATGGTTTTGGATAACTTATGTTTGGGATTTCAGTATTATTAAACAATGGAACCTCATTTTAAACTTGTGGTTCAATGTAATTGGTGGCTCATTGCTAGTCGTCACACGCCTAACAGGGACACTCCCTAGGTGGTAATTTGAGGGTGTGACAACGACACAGTCAGACTCGACACTGTAGACTCGTCAACATCTGAGGGGGAGTCTGTTGGTGCATACATCTGTCGACTTCGTCTTGTATCGAGTCATATACTAGATTGTATAGATCAGGGCTCGTTATTCGAGAAAATGGGAAAGTTTAGGATAGTTTAAGCTGATTTCACTCGAACCTACACATGTAAGTAATTCCGTCCGAAACGGTTTCGAGCGGAATCACAATGTTGCTAAGTCCGCTCCAACTGGTTCTGGTATCTTTCGAGCGGAATCAAGACGACTATAAATAGTCGTTTAGAGCGAAATCAGGGTAACTTTTGTCAAATTTCATACCGAAGTGCTGCCGGTGTGAGGACTGATTGTATTTGCTGTCAAACCAATATAATCAGTGTATAAAGTGAATTGCTTGTTGTATCTAAGTCTATTTCTTGTTTTCCGCACCTGAAATAGATCAGAACCTCTCTAAACGACTCGTTCGGGTCAATCGCACGATCCTACACCAAACAGATCCATGTGCAACATTTGCAGGCACTTGGTTGTTTTGGACTCTTCAATGGACTTAAATGAGCTTTTATGTTGTTTTCCTTTTAAGCAGGTAACACAATGCTTAGGACAGGTTAACAGTTTTTGAGGAAGACCTCTTACTAACCCCTGTTTTAACAAAGCAATGATTGTCTTGAGATTTGTGTGCTCGAATCTCCTGTGCCAAAGTTCTGTCTCTTTGTTAGAGGCAGCTGAGAACAGACAGACATCAGTCCTGGGGCTCTCTTTTGACAAATCAACTACATAAACATTGCCACCCCTTTGACCAACAAGTTGGGTTTTTCCATTTTTTATTATTTCATCAATCTTTTTAACCATTTCTGGTCCAACAATCCTTAGTAAAGAATGAGACACTAAGGAGGTTGAATTTTAGATTGTCTATTAGACTGACATTTTAAACTTAACATTTCCCAACTGTACTGTACCAGACCCCATTACCATCCCTTTACTATTATTGCCAAAGGATATATCACCCCCTCCATGAATTTTGAAATCTTTGAGTAGGGATCTACATCCAGTCATGTACCTGGAGCCTCCACTATCTACATACCAAAGACTATCTATGCATGCAGAAGCTCCCTGCACATCAAGTAAAAGGTTAGTTCATTAGGGTCTCCAAATCCAATAAGGCTTTGGATGGGGTCTCAACAGGGTCTATGTTAAGTTCAGGTGGATGGACAGTGGTTAGCTCAGGGGTTTGGAAAATTTTGGTATTGCTTTTCTCTAACCACTGTTGGGGGTCTTGCCCTATCAGCTGTTGGTACCCAAAGGGATGCCTATTCAATTTTGGTGTAGGAGGCTTTTTGTACACCTCATAAACATGTGGGACCCTTGGGTATGGTGGTTGACCTTTACCTCTTTGGTATCGGTTGGCAGGGGGTGCATCAGTCACCTGAACTTCTCTTTTAACAGAGGTTTGGTTCAGCTATTTTGTAATAGCTGTTTGAACTGGCACAAACAGTGGTTGGTTCTTGACATATGGTTTTGATGAACTCATTGGTGTTTTTGAAATGTACTCTTCCTTTTTGACTTCAAAGGATTTCAAGTACACACACTACTGAGTAGAATGGTTGGTTTTACCACAGATGGTGCAGCTTTTTGCAGGCACAATGGTACTTGTTTTGTTCAGATCATAGGCTTTTAAATGAAAACAATCTTTGGTCAAGTGATTTTTCTTTTCAGAAAAGTCACAAAACAAGTTTTTAATATTTTCTCTTTTCTTCCTCTTTTTAGACTCCTTTGCAACAGAGTTTTGAACCACTGTTGGGATATCCTTAAGAGGAATGACCTTGGCCTTAGGAGCTTTTACACCATCTATAGTGGTGAAGTCCATTGGTTTGAAGTTTTCAAGGATGTCACACTCATCAGACCATGTGGGTTTGAATTGGTATTTCTCAATCTCCTCAACGTTGAGGACCCCACAGATCTTTCCAAAGTGATCTTGTTACCAACTTTATCAGTTATTTTGTTCTCTTGGCCATCCTTGTTGGTGGGTATGATTTCAACAGAACCAACTTGATTTGGAGCAGTGTTTTCAACTTGGTCATTTTTTCTAAACCCTATGCCAAATTTTACATTGCTTTCAAGCTGTTTTTCAAGCATGATCTCATAACCTTTGCAGGATTCCACCCATTTTTCACAAGTGATTTGGGTGGTTTCCAACTTCTTTTTACAGGCTTGATATTTTTCTATCATAGTCTGGAGTTGGTCTTTGGTTATGTTATGCTCTTGTTTGAGACTGCAGATTTCATTATCTTTTTCAGCCAATTTGATTTTCAATTCTTTTAATGACTTTTCAAATTGAACTTCATCATTTAACACTCTATCCCTAAGGTTTTCATTCACCTCTTTAATGCTAGCAAATGCTATGATGCATTTGTTTGAACACAGATGTTTAACAACCTGAGATGATACCTTAGCTGCAGCCATCATGGCACAATCACAAAGATGCTCTTTCTCATCAGCCATCTTCTCTTCTTTTTCACCTTGTTTCTTTTCCTCTTCTTCAGAGCAGGGGTCAGACAGTGGTTCCAAAAGGGGTTCTGAATTTTCTCCCAACAGTATTTCACCAGCAACAGCAGTAAGCAATTTCATCCACTGTTTCAGCATTTGACTGTCCTTCTTCAGTTTCCAGCCCTTCTGGTTTTAACTCTAGTGCCATAAAACAAAATTCATCACTAGAGGCATCATTAGTAGCATAGATTGCAAAATTTTCATCACCTAGCTCATCAGGTAAGCTTCTCCAGTCAACAAAGCCTTGGGTGAAAAAGCTTCGCTGATCTGGTTGAACCACTTGTGGTGCATCTTTTTGAGGTGCAACTGGTTGCACTTGAACCTGAGGGACAGAGGTCTTGCCCTATCAGCTGTTGGTACCCAAAGGGATGCCTGTTCACTTTTGGTTTAGAAGGCTTTTTCTACACCTCATAAACATGTGGGACCCTTGGGTATGGTGGTTGACCTTTACCTCTTCGGTATTGGTTGGCAGGGGGTGCATTAGTCACCTGAACTTCTCTTTTAACAGAGGTTTGGTTCAGCTGTTTGAACTGGCACAAACAGTGGTTGGTTCTTGACAGATGGTTTTGATGAAATCATTGGTGCTTTTGAAATGTACTCTTCCTTTTTGACCTCAAAGGATTTCAAGTACACACACTACTGAGTAGAATGGTTGGTTTTACCACAGATGGTGCAACTTTTTGCAGGCACAATGGTACTTGTTTTGTTCAGATCATAGGATTTTAAATGAAAACAATCTTTGGTCAAGTGATTTTTCTTTTCACAAAAGTCACAAAACAAGTTTTTAATCTTTTCTCTTTTCTTCCTCTTTTCAGACTCCTTTGCAACAGAGTTTTGAACCAATGTTGGGATATCCTTAAGTGGAATGACCTTGGACTTTGGAGCTTTTACACCACCTATAGTTGTGAAGTCCATTGGTTTGAAGTTTTCAAGGATTTCACACTCATCAGACCATGTGGGTTTGAATTGTTATTTCTCAATCTCCTCAAAAGTTAAGGACCCCTCAGATCTTTCCAAAGTGATCTTGTTACCAAGTTTATCAGTTATTTTGATCTCTTGGCCATCCTTGTTGGTGGGTATGATTTCAACAGAACCAACTTGATTTGCAGCAATGTTTTCACCTTGGTTATTTTTTCTAAACCCTATGCCAAATTTTACATTACTTTCAAGCTGTTTTTCAAGCATGATCTCATAACCTTTGCAGGATTCCACCCATTTTTCACAAGTGATTTGGGTGGTCTTCTCTATACACCCATTTTTCTGTCATAGTCTGGAGTTGGTCCTTGGTTATGCTATGCTCTTGTTTGAGACTGTAGATTTCATTATCTTTTTAAGTCAATTTGATTTTCAGTTATTTTAATGAATTTTCAAATTGAACTTCGTCATTTAACACTCTATCCCTAAGGTTTTCATTCACCTCTTTAATGTTAGCAAATGCTATCATGCATTTGTCTGAAGACAGATTTTTAAAAACCTGAGATGATACCTTATCTACAGCCATCATGGCACAATCACAAACATGCTCTTTCTCATCAGCCATCTTCTCTTCTTTTTCACCTTGTTTCTTTTCCTCTTCTTCAGACCAAGGGTCAGATAGTGGTTCCAACAGGGGTTCTGAATTTTCTCCCAACAGTATTTCACCAGCAACAGCAGTAACCATTGCTTCAGCAATTTCATCCACTGTTTCAGCATTTGACTGTCCTTCTTTAGTTTCCAGCCCTTCTGGTATTAACTCTAACGCTATAAAAGAATATTCATCATTAGAAGCATCATTAGTAGCATAGAGTGCAAAATTTTCATCACCTAGCTCATCAGGTAAGCTGCTCCAGTCAACAAAGCCTTGGGTGAAAAAGCTTTGCTGATCTGGTTGAACCACTTGGGGTGCAGCTTGTTGAGGTGCAACTGGTTGCACTTAAACCTGAGGGACATGGGCTTGGACATACTGAATTTGTGGGACAGTAGTTTGAACATAATGCACAAGAACAGGGGTTGCAGGATGTGCATAATGGGCAGTGTTTACATGGGCAGCAGGGGTATAATGGGAATACTACACGGTGCTTTGGTTATTTTGTGGTATTGGGCTAGGGTGAGTGATAATAGGTCCATTGGTTTGACACCTACATTCCCTAGCAAAGTGACCTAACCTATTGCACTTGTAGCATTTGATTTTAGACTTATCCAACCCTACTTTTAGATTCCCATGCAACCCTAGAAATTTTGTCCCCGTCCTTTTGTAAAACTTGCTGGGTCTAACACTCAGCAGTGCAAGTTGGTGCAAAATGTCCATTTCCTCTAAATCAACTGGATCAAAATGTTGCAAATCATTGAGTTCAATGCACAGATTATCTGACATCTGGTTTTCACCATTAGCTGTAAAAGCATAATTTGATGAGTGAGGATCAGAGTTGTTAAAAGCTCCACCAGTTGTTATGTCAATGTAATGATCAAAACTCTGATCCTTACTCCTACCAGATTCTTCCTGACCCAAAGAGTTGTGCTGCCAAACGAGTAATCATCTACAACTTTTCCAGACTCTTGTAACTTCTTTTTCTGGTTCAACTCCCTTTCAAAGGTTAGGAGTCTACCATGAAGCTGGGTCAGGGTCAGATCTTTGAACTCAACACAATTTCTGGTTACAAAAGCAATTGTGTCCCATTTTTCAGGAAGTGATCTAAGGAACCTGCTGTTTTGGGCTGCTTTAGTGAATTCAACATTAACAAGTTTTAGTTCACTCATGAGACAACTAAATCGCTCAAACTGTTGTGTTAATGATTCACCCTTAATGTGACAAAATGTTTCATACTGTTGGTTTAAAATTTCCCTGTTATTTTCGAGTACTTCTTCAGTCCCCCCAAATTGTTCCTTAGGTGCATCCCACAATTCCTTGGCATTGTTACAGTGTAACAATCCAGCATAAATTTCATTGGGTCACGCAGATGCAACAATGCTAAATGCCTTGGCATCCAGTTCAAATTTCAGATAATCCAGATCAGTATAGTTCTCAACTTTCTTAGGTTCAAACTTCTTTGGATCCTCAGCACTTGGCACCATTGGAACATGTGGTCCAAAGATAACCGACTTCCAACATCCGGTATTCTGTTGAGCAAGGATGTGACCCATCCTTCTCTTCCAGATGTTGTACTCATTTCGCTTTAACATAGGTGGTTTGAAGAGTGAACCGATGTTATTGTTAACATCTTGTGATTGTGACATCATTCTGGTTGATTTACAGACACTGATTAATCAACTTTGCTAGTGATTAAACATTGCTCTGTTTTTCAATGAAACGAACAATTAAAAGTATCAACGATTTTGAGCTGAACTTTTACGTCAAAATGATTGTTAGATCAAATTTGACTGTCCTAGCTCTGATACCAATTGTTAGAATCTGAGTTTCTTATGATTGTGTTTTTGTTTTATAATTATCAAGATGAATGAGAATTGTAGTGGAATTAAAATGGAAACAAAACTTTCACACACAATCCAACAGAAGAATTGCTTTCAACACACATGTTTAACTTTGAACTGAATGATTAAATTTATTTCAATCTTCAATTACAAATGCATGCAGGTACTACAATCTCCCCCTCAGCCTGAACTCACAATAGTTTGTTCGTACAGAATGACATGGTGTAGAAAGAGCTAATAGAACAGTACAGGGTAATGTTCTATTTATAGTACACGAGCAAACCACTGAAGCATCTTGGCTGACGTCACCATGAAAGTGACATCTAACCTCCTAACAACCTAAAACCACTGATCTATTACAAGCACTGCTTACAAACTACTAATTACAATACATTACAAGAAATGAAACTAAACTACTGCTTCTCCTTCCACTGTTGTGACTCTAGCAGTACTTTATTTCTTCAGCAGTGCTTGATCCAAATAAGTAGATTGAGCATCAGTGTTTAGCCTTCAACAGTCTTTAGGTCTTCATCAGATATTGAAGGTCATCAGTTGTTGTAGTAGGATAGTGGATGGAGGTCATCAGTCGTTAGGGCCACTTCCAAGGGGAAAGATTGAATACAAACATCTGCTTATTCTGAATCCACTGTGCTGATCCAGTTTTGGCTTTATCAACTGTTCCTTTGGTAGGGTTCAATCCCAACAAAGTCATTAATAGATAACTAATAAAAAAGTTGCCAAAGTATGGAAATCTTAAAAGAAATACATAAAAGATTTGTCTTCACCAAGTGATGTAAGAGTTTAGCCAAGCATGGACTTTGTTTAACAAAGACTCTTACTATCGATCTTGGATCCCGAGACTACTACACACACTCTAAATGATGGGAAAAGGATGATAGTGGTGGATGATGGTGTTTTAGTGGTGGAAAGTGAGAGAGAAGTGGTTTGCCAAGGGATGGTTTGGAATGGAACCAAGCACATCTATTTATAGCTGAAATCAAGGGCTTCACCACGGCCCGTGCCCGCTTGGCACGGCCCCGTGGTCATTTCTCTCTCTCTCTCTCTCTCTCTCTATCTATCTCTCTCTCTTCCTCATTAACTACTTGTCAGATCTTGAACTAACACGGCCCCGTGTGTTAACGGCACGGCCCTGCGGCCAATGTACTTGCTGTACTATCGCAGATTCTAAAAGTCTTTGAGTTGACCATGCCCCGTGTTGGCTTAGCACATCCCCGTATTGGCTGTCAGTTTTGTCCTTTGCTGTTGTCTTTTCTTCTGCACAGCATCGTCGTGGACACGACCCTTGTCTGGTGGACACGGCCCGTGTCTGGTGGACACGGCCCCGTGTCAGGTCTTTTGATCTTGTTATTCTTGTTGTTTGGATGTGAATTGGGGCTTGGCGAGTTGCGCCAATTCCTCCTTCTTTGTATTTATGTTAGTTTTTGCTGTCTTTTGCCCATTTTTCACATTTAAGCTCTTTTGACCCTGTAAATTAAAAAGAACTGAAAAACAAGCTTTTTCCAACTTTAGTACTGAAAAAGGGTTGATTTTACGCCATATTTGATTTAATTTATGTGTTGTATTTTAAGCACATCAACTAACATGATTCTATATATATATATATATATACATATTTATTTATACATACCCTAAACCTCTTGGAAACTAAGCTGCTTCCAAGACTTAGTAATTATCATCGACTATAAATGGGATTAAAGGAGTATAACATCATCATTTCCATCAAGTTAGCAACACCTTCCCATCGAATCATTCGGTTAGCAATTCGGTAGAGCTCGGTGACACGTAGTTTAGCTACATTTTAGTAGAAACTTATGAGTTTATTCCTTGATAGGAATGTTATAGATTTCATGCTAGCAAGTTTACGTTTTGGAAAAGACATTACGCATTATATTATGCTAGCTTTGCACAAGGATATCGAGGTGAGTTCATAAGCCCCACTTTTTATGGTTTTACATTTTATAAATGTTTTCGGGGGTGGATGTAACACCCCGATCTCGTAAAACAACAAACCGCAGTGGAAACATCGGGGAGTCACGTTATAGGAAATTGTTTCACAACACATGGTATTTAAAGTTTTGTTTTATTGAATTAATATGTTACATTGTCTTAGATATAAAAAAACTAAAACTACAATTGTCTTTCCAGTTTTAAAGTCACTAAGGCCCGCGTCCATCCTATGTGAAGCATGCATCAAATCATCAAACATTGGCTCCTGAAACATATGTGAAAAGACGATCAGCATAAAAAGCCGGCGAGTACATAGATTTTGTTGGGTGTCAAATTCATGGCTTTGTATACATATTGCAATACCACATCCGACTTCGAGAGTTGACGAGAACCTTGAAATCAAAAAGTGTTTGATATTGCAATATATTTAACCAACTTTACAACTTGAGATAAGTAAAAGAAAACTTTGTAGCCATGAATCTTGACAAAACATTTCTTTTGTAAAAGAGAATAGTAAATCAATTTAAAAGCAAACATTGTTGTGAAAATCGTTACGTGACTTGTTTAAAACCATTTATGCAAGTGATTTGGATAACACTACGATATGTAATATGATAAAATCACTTATAAATAGGAAGTACCAACGGCGTATCCACCATGCTTTTATCATATTACACACGTCTCATTATCTAAATCACTTACCATAAACCAATCGTCCAATCATCCGTGTTATAAACCAATTGTGCGTGTTATAAACCAATTGTCTGTGTTATATACCAATCATCCGTATTTTAATTATGAAAATTGTTGTCGTTTTTTAATGAACACATTCAAACCTGTGTTGACTAGACCACCAAAGGATCGCTTTAACTAGACCACCAAAGGGTCTCTTTAAATTGATTAACAAACCACCAAAGGGTATATTAATCATAAATAGTTTCTGTTGTTTCCCAAACTTCCACCAAATCCAGTGGACAGTCTGGTAACAAGATTATCAGTCCTATGGTACCATAACATACTACTGGTCAGCTCGGCCAAAGCTAATGAATGTCATTCGTGTTATGGATAACGCACCAACAAGTTGTTCACATTATTGAAATCATATTGTTTTATATAAACAATAGACTTCGTTTTGAAAACTTGGAAAGTAGTTTGGCACATATGGATCACCCCAAAACATTTGAAAACATATATACTCACTTGGGATTGCGTATGTGCTCTTGATCAATGGAATAAACAAAGCTCAAGTGTGTCCTAGTGTGTCAGATAACTATGTTAGTGTGTCATGACTTTAATCGGAGGATTCGATAGAATGAAGTCTTATAAACCAATCGAGTGTTGGGACTCGTATGATATGATCTAATAAACTTAACATTCTGATTATAAAAGTTCTAAGGGCTTTTGACCCGTTATGACTCGTTAAAGTGGTTTACGCCACTTTAACGGGTCATAAGCGTAATTATATGATCGGATGGTTAAATATGTCCTATTATGAGTCTTATATGCCAAAACATGTTTGATTATGTTATAACATCAGTTTAGATGTCAAAACTTTGGTTTCATAAGCTTAAAACCATTTTATGCACAAAAAAGGCGTTTTGGTCAATTTAAAAGAACATAAAAGCGATAATCATATAACTAACCAAACCTTATGACCACAAGGTATAACCTAGAGGGTTATTCCCTATATAACTATGGTCATAAAAATGCGCTTGGTCGAATCCTAAGAACGAACAAACGGGTCGGATTCGAAAGTCAAAGTGGTAGTCAAACCGCTCGACTTATGACTAAAATAAAAGCACTAAACTAGGAATGATGAGTTAGACATGTTGGAACATGTCTAGTTAAGTTATAAAACTGATTTGGTGTCAAAACTTTGAGTTTTAAAACCCGAAAACAGTTTCGTCGTAAAATGCACTTATGCGCATTTTTTACTTTAATTAATAAAACTTTGACTCGTCACTTTGCCTAGTAAACGTGGTAAGAGAAGGTGCAATCACAATGGATTATAACTTTCATGATTACATTCACGTTTCAAAGTTCAATTGAACTTTGACTCGACCAAAAATGGTAAGAACCAAAAGTCAAACTGTTTGACTTTTAGATCAAAATAACTAAACTAGATGAAATAGACTAGGAGTGAGCACTTACTTGTGTTGAGGAACACTTAAGAGCTCAGTAGGAGGCTTCCAAAACCTGGAAACAAGCTCCAAGAGAGTGGGAGAAAGAAAATGAGAAATGAGCAAGTTGGAATGAAGAATTCCTTTGCTATTTATAGTGTTCTTGAGCTCATAGGATCAATCCAAGTGTCCATGAGGTGTCATGATCAGAGGGAGGTCAAATGGAGGCAAAAACATGGAAATTTTGTGAACTTGGGGACCAAGGCATGAAACTAGAGGCTGCCAGCAGTTTGCTGTGCTGGGCACCCCATACGGACCATATGGAGGTGCTCTCTAGGGTCCGCAAGCTAGTGTGGGGCCAAGTTTTGCATTTTGGCAGATTTGGCCTGTGGACTTGTATTGTTGCATTTTGTCATTTTTAACCCCTTTTAACCTAATATTTAGGTTATATAAAGGTGTTAAGGCACGTGTAACTTGGATTTTGTCTGGAAATGTCGTTGATATCGTTTCATTCGATCATACGATTACGCGTTTCGTAAATAAAATATAACATTCTATTGAACACGAAAATGATCGACATTGTTCAACGATTGATAATTTTGCATTCTTGTAAATAAAATACAAGATCTTATTGAGTATGAAAATGTTCGGAATCGTACAAAGATTAAAAGTGTACAAATGTCACAGTGGAAAGACATGCAAGTTTTGCAAAAGTACACACTATTTCGATGAACGAAAACTACATATTTCTAAACCATGCTGCAAATGAATTCTAACAAACTCAAATGGTTTATGAAAGGTTTATGCTAAACTTATCGGTTTTACAAAACACACGCGTATTTTTAAAACGTGCATGAGTTTCATGACTAGTGACAGGATTGTCCTAGTTACAACAACGAGACTAGGTTGTCCTACATACGAATAACGAGACTGGGTTGTCCTGCATATGAAACAACAGGACTGGATTGTCCTACATACGAACAACGGGACTGGTTTGTCCTGCATACAAATAATGGGACTGGGTTGTCCTACTTACAAACATCGGGAATGGATTATCCTACATACAAACATAAGCACTGGATTATCCTCTACTTAACCGTAAGAGCCGTAGGGTTCTTAAAACTGTACAATGAAGTCCTCACTGCATATCGGAACTATAACCGCCTGCTAGTCTACTGTCTTGAGTAAACGGTTTGGTGAGGCACTCTTTAGCACAAGGTTAGTTATAGGCTCATGCGGGCATGTTGTCTTTCTCGTGCGCGGACATTGACGGTTAAACAAGTTTTACAAGTACAAAGTTTTCAAATGACATGCCGAGGAAAATGGTTTTATTACGTTTCTCAACATTATTTAAATCGGTTACCAAAAAGATTTATTTTAAATCTTTTTTAAACAAACTATGAACTCGCCAACTTTATGTTGATTTTTGCATGATCTTTCTCAGGTTATACTTTCAAACTATGGCACGGTTGGAATAGGAGAACCCATTGGGATTCGAGTACTTAGCGGGCGTTCAACTTTTTAGAAGTCTTAGCATTTTATACTTCCGTTGTGCAATGAAGATACTAGCCAAATCACACCAACTCTGATTTTGTAGGGTGTGATACAACTGGTGTAGAAGTTACTTAGGATTGATATACTACACTTACTTGTTAGGATTCTTGTGGGTTTTCGCCTTAGGAGCTATAGCAAAACCGAAATTGTGGAAAGTATAAGGGGTAACGTTATAAATAAAAAGCTTATAAGTATTCCGATTAAAGGGCACATCTGTTTCTTTTTATGAAAATAAATCCGAAACTAGCTGGCGCCCGAAAAAAAATTCCATTCATCCATTTATCTAAGTTAGCTATGTAGTAACAAAGACTATGTATTGCCACTGAGATGGTGACTCGGGTGGTACATACCCTCTAGGTGGAGTTAGAAAAAAATGATAAATATGTGAAGCTTATGGTATTAACCAGTAGGATGGTGACACGGGTGGGGTATACCCTCTAAGTTAAACATAAGAAAAGGCATGTCGAAGCCCATAACATCGTCCATTATCCATCATAAATTTAATTGGAATTACATAATAATTGTTTATATAAGACGATAGATAATTATCTTTTAACCTCATAAGCTTGAAGCAGGATTAGTTAGCGTTGTGGTCTTTTGAGTGTGAGATCCATAGATGAATAACTCACTTGAACTTAATGAATCGTGAATAAGAGCTTGGAAACCGGCGGTTAGGTTTAGGTGGATCATATACCTGCAATCTTGGTTAACATGTGTTTTAATTTATTTATAAGATAACTGCATATTTTGAAAATCGATGCTTCTGATTGTGATTCCATTGCATATAATTTTTTTAGGACGAAAAAATATAAGTGTTTGATCAGTGCATTTTAGGTATGCGTTATTGAATATTAATTAATATGAAAAATGCATTGATATCCGTACAAAACGCGATACATTGATTCATTTTTGTATAAGGTAGTTTGTGGAAAAAATAGTTATAAAGCAAAGAAGTTTTAATAAAATAAATGTAAGCTTGTAATCAATGATCAAATTGTCTTGTGTATGTTAGGAATTACATAACAAAGAAAGTTGAAGAAAAAGAACATGTAACAATTAATTATTATTCTTCTTCTTATTATTAATTTGATTAATAACTAAACTGGCAATTAATATTCTTGTTTCTTTGGTTTTTTTTTTTTTTTTGTAGAGAATGACTATATTAATGCAATATGGAGTTGAATGAATTTTGTTGAATATTGGTAATAGCAAGGAAATATAAACTCAATCAAATGTGTAATTCAAGCTGGGCCACTCATTCGGGTTGAATATGTATAATTAACAATGGTGGATTCATATATTAAATGGGCTGCAATTAAGTAGTGGTATTTTTGGATGTTGCAAGTCATGTTAAATTATGGTTAATCTTGAAATATATTTGGGATGGACCATGGGCCAAGAAGAAAGTAAAGTCGGTGGAGAAGAAATATATAAAAGAGGGCAACTCGCATATGGGAGAAAGATATCGCATACAATACTTTTTGACAGCTGAATTAGTAGAGTGCCACACAAGAAATAGGTTCGCAAAAAGGAGAGGAGTTTGGTATTGCACGGAAATCAAGAATGACCATGAATTTGTGATTTTGTATGCGATGACCATGCGCGGATGAAATTCTTGTGGCTTCCGACTGGATGAACGATTGCTTTGTTTTGCACTAGATTTTATTTTCTTATTCTAATTAACTAGTAAATCTTGACCACTTGTGTTGTTTTGTGAAACGTTTATTATATTTGAATTGTTTATCGTTTATCAAGCGTATTGACGATTTTCTTGCATCATTAGCGGGTTAGTAAATTGGTGGGTAATTGGAATAATCAAATGAGTTATTAGGTTGTTATAGTGAGTATGAAAAACTATCACTAATAATTAATCAAAATCATTAATTCAAAGGCCATGTCTTTGTAGTGTTATGAATCTGTAAACGGGTTTTTGTGCTAAACCGGGTAATCGGGATTTCGGGTGGAGGTTACTTTTTCTCATCTTGATAACAACTTTCTTAATTAGTTTTCGTATCTTTGAAATCAATTAATCAAACCCCTAATTAGATAATTTTAGTTCCTTGTTAAAGTATTCTACACTGACCACAAATTCCCCGTGGATACGATACCCTATTTACGCTATCTACTTAGTTTTATTAGGGTTTTGCATGATCCTTACAACAGTCATCAATTGGCCATTTGTCACAAGAATTTTTTTGCACCATCTCAAACAGTTGTTTTTGGCCTTCTGCAAGTGCTTGCACACTTGGGTCAACTAGTGGTTGACCATTCCTAATGAGATAATTGTACCCATGTGGATGTTTGTTGCGCTAGGCTTTTGGGGCTGGTGCACAGCATACCTATAAGATACCCTGATGCATGGTGGTTGCCCATAGCCTCTAGGGAGTAGGTTTTAAATGACAACATAAGTTTGAACAATCCTTTGTGTAGGATGTTGATTCAAATTCTATAAGACAGATGATTGACAAGACTCAACCCTTTTGGGAATAGATGGTTGATCCATGTTGACAGGGCCATCATCCTTTTTGAAACTCATTTTCTTACTTGACCTATTTTCATTTACATCATATAGTTTAAGAAAAGAGCATTATTGGGTCAAATAGTTGAGTTTTCCACAAATGGTGCACCCAAGTGTGAATTCATAGATGTTGTTGCCTCTATTAATATCATTGGCTTTTAACTTGAAACAGTCTTTTGCCTAATGATTTGTTTTTCCACAAAACTCACACAACATAGCTAGAATCTTATCTTTCCTTTTACCCTTGTCTCTTTTTTCAGAAACAGATGTTTTAACATCTGTTTTGGGGGTTAAGACCTTTTGAATTGGTGAAATCAATTGGTTTGAGATTATGAAGAACATCACATTCATCTGACCAAGTTGGTTTAAACTCATACTTCTTTTTTCAGATTGAATGGAAATTAGTGGCTTTTCAAGAGTTATTTTCTTTCCACTCAGTTCAGTGACCTAGATTTCTTCAATAGTTGATGGGGTTGGTATGATCTCAACCATCTCAGAGTCAATGGAAGTGTTGGCGTGATTTTCATGGTCATATTTTCTAAAACCAACACCAAACTTCACATTGCTCTTCATTTGTTTATCAAGAAGCATCTCATAACCATGACAAGATTCAACCCATCTTTCACATGTGATTTGTGTGGAATCCAACTCCTTTTTGCAATTTTGATATTTTTCCATCATAGATTGGAGTTGATCCTTGGTTATGGATGATTCATGTTTCAGACTGCCTATTTCAAGGTATTTTTTAGCAATTCTTGTTTTAAAATCTCTTTTTAATTTTTCAAGAACTATTTCATTGATTTGTCCCTTTTCTCTAAGATTTTCATTCACCTCTTTTATATTAGTAAATTTAGGATACATTTGTCAGAACACAACTCTTTAAGAGTTTGAGGTGATACCTTAGAAGCAGCCAGTCTAACATGATACACACTGATACAATCTGTGGAACCTTTAGGATTTTCTTCATCCATCCTTTCTGCATGCTCTTGGTCATCAACAGATATTTAATGAAGGCTTTCAGCAGTTTTACTAGCAACTTCTTCACCAACAGCGATTTGAACCAGATCTTTGTCACACCCCCCCCCCCCAAAATACCACATGCGGGAATACCGCGAGACGTGTGACGTACCAGGATCTAGCCACTAATCACATTGAACTCATAACAAGATTTCTAATAAAAACTTTCATTCATTAAGATAAAGTGTTACAAAACATATTTATAACACGTTGTGTTTAGCGTAAGCATAATACAAGTTTAACTAAACCCAAGTGTATGAAATCAGCTAGTATCGTATCAAGTTTCCATGTTCCTCGACCCATGACCACTCCAGCATCCCAGACAGTAAGTTCCTCATCCACGTGTATCAATAACCTGTGAGCATGCACACACGTGTATCAGACAACGCTGGTGAGTTCATAGTCTTACGAAAACGTTAGTTACCAAGTGTTTAGTTTCGTTCATTGATTACAATGTTGATAATACCTCGAATACAAGACGGCTCCTGATTTACTTTGCCCTTTCCCCAATGCTCCTATCAAAGCATTGGGCATGACTGAGTCATTAGTTCACACCAGTCCTCTCAGGTACGGGGTGAGGGTGCCAAACCTAGATAGCGCTACCAACTAATACTCCGTTACCTCTCAGGTAACAAACAAGATGGGACTTAATGGTGATAAGATGAGTGTATTATCCAACATTCCATATTTTACCCACAAGACGTATTCCTCTCAGGAATTCCCTATTGATTTACCCAAAACCTATCCCTCTCAGGGATACCCAATGATTGTCCCACCCACCGGGACGCATGCTCAACAGGAATGAACTCACCTTTGATTTGCTCGGTATGTTAAACTACCCGTCCAAGTTGGTCAACCCAAACCCTACCGTGGTTACCAAACAATATCAGTTTCACAATCATTCACGTCACATATTTGCACACAGTAAATCACGCATGGTTACACAGATTGATTTTATCATAAAATCATGACCTGGCATGTATCAGTACTCAATTCTCATGCAAGACCATATCCAATGTGATTATCACAAATCAACACATCATCAAATGAATGTTCTAACCATTCCAGACAAGTCAGATTTTCCGTACTTGGTCAGTATCGTTTTCAAGCAATAGTTAACATTTGTAAACACAAACATCCAACATTACACACATCATATACTTCTACTGCTCCATTTGTAACCCTTACGACGAACAACCCCAGCGACGAACGACCTTCCTTCATCGAACATATATTTGACGAAGTATTCATACTTCGTCGAGGTGGGGTTTGGCTAAATACCCATCCTTCATCGATTTAGGATTTGACGAAGAGGACGTGGGGGTTATATGTGTGACGAAGTATCACTGTGTTTCGTCGAGATCAGTTACAAAGCCTTGATTTCATAGCATCAGTTACACATTTTAGCAAAAACAATGGATCAAACTACGGTTACATTATGATGTTCATAGCAATCTTAATCACTGTTCGTCATCACAACAAATAAACCTCAATATTAACATTGATACACATTAATCATGGATTCAAACATGATAACAGGCATTGATCAAGACCCATTACCGATTCATAATCACAGGTTTCCATTGCTCACCCTAAGCCATCATGTGTATCATACATAATCACGATTTCAATACAACCATTAACCTTCTCATGTAATCAGATTATCACTTCTATTATAGTCGGCGCTGTCATCAAGAATATGAACATGTTTACGTCATCGACCCTTATCATACAAAATTTCTAGATTGAACATGTTATTACTGAGTCCCTACTTTCACACAAAATCATAACAATAGAATCACAATATCATCATCTCATCAAATAATAATGTTTAGGCACTAACTGTAATATCTAAGAGTTTAGATAAATCGAGATGGAAGGAATGCCTTGAGGTTTCCTATGGTTGCCGTCGCACAGAGTTTGATAAGGGAGAGGAGACTCTTGGATTTTATGTTTACGTCTAGCGGTTACAAATGTTATACATTTATATAACATAAACAGTTGGGCCGCGAAATAGATTGGGCCGAGGCCCGTTTCCGACGAAGAACCTTCTTCGACGAAGGACCCATTCTTCGTCGAGATGGGTTGGCGAAGAATCCTATTCTTCGTCGAGGTTAGTTTGTGACGAAGAACATTATTATTAAACTCTAAATAAACTATATTACCACTACACATATAAAAATCAAGCATTACACATAAACATTAATCATTCAGATAAACTGCACAGACACCACATAAACCAAATCGTAAAAACAGGATTGTGTAGTCATTTATGTGTAAAAGATAGACCTTGAAATCTCGGGTTGTCACATCATCCCCAACTTGAAAGAAATTTTGTCCCGAAATTTGATAAGTAATCCAAGGCGGCATGATGTTAAATCAGGATGACTATCAAAGCGGCATGACGTTAAATCAGGATGACTGTGGATTTTCTCAAGGTGCCACATCATCCCCAACTTGAAAGGGAATTTCGTCCCGGAATTCGCCAATGTCATCAGGAGTTGCTTCAACCGTTTAAACAATTGAGGATACTAGAGCTTCGTCTGATCTTTGAGTTCCTACGTGAACTCCGGTCCACGTCTTGCGTTCCAACAAACTTTCGCGATTGGAATCCGACTGTGTTAACGAATCTCGACTTCCTGGTTCATGCTTTTAGTAGATACCTTGACAACTGCAACTTGTCGTTAACCATAGGCGCTAGTAGGGGCATCACAAGTATTTAATCGAGCAACACTTCTTTAGATTCGAGACCTAAATGACATGGTGAACATTACTCGATTCGTCAGGTAACTCGAGTTTGTAGGCCACTTTACCGATTCTTTCCATAGGTTAGAATGGTCAAACGTAACGTAAATTAAGCTTGTCTCGCTTCCCTAAAACGTACCACACCCTCCGAGGGTGAGACTTTCAACATGAAGCAATCACCTACAGCGAACTCCCAATGTTTCCTAAGCTTATCAGTTTTTCTGACGGTCATGCGTTGCCGCCAAACGATTCCGGATCTAAACAATCTTCTCAGAGATTTCAGTATAAGTCCTGGACCTGTGATTAGAATGCCACCCACCTTAGTCCGACAAGGAGATCGGCATTATCGTCCGGGTAATACCTCAAACAGAGCTGTCTGAATACCAGAGTGGTAACTGCTGCAGTAGAACTCAACTATAGATAAGTGTCCTTCCAGTATACTAAAGTCTATCACATACATGCTCACATCATGTCTTCGAGTGTCAGGATGGTTCATTTACTCTGACTGTTTGTCCTACGGTGATAAGCAGCGCTCACATCTAGACGTGAGCCACAGGATTTGTGTGTTGCCTGCCAAGAATCGGGTATGAACGCAGATCTCAATCAGAGGTGATAAGAGTTGGCACCTCATGTCTAGACGCCGCCTCTCTCAGAGGAATATTCACAAGCCTTAAAGGGTCGTCAGTTTCTTGATTGCAAGAAAGTGTGCGGGTTACGTGAGACAATCGACGATAACTAAGGTGACAAAGTCCGTTTTGAGTTTTAAGTAGACCAGTGACAAATCCATGGTGATGTGTTCTCATTTCCATAAGGGTGTTTCTAGTTACTGACCCAAACCAGAAGGTTTCTGATCTTCCACCTTGACTTTCACACAAGTCAAACGTCGTTCACATGCTTCGCTGTGTAGGCCTTCAAGCCCAGTCGCCAGTACAAGATCCTTAGATCCTAATATATTCCATGAAAATCCAGATGACTAGAATATCGAGGCTGGTGGGCTTCGCTAACACACGTTCCCATGGATCGCTTTATAGTGGAATCCATATTCGATCCATGAAGTAGCGAATATCATCCAACTTGCCAAAAAATTACTTCTCCATGACCCACATAGACCCAACTTGAAAATTCTCTTCCTTCAGTGCTTCGGTTTGAGCAGGGCAAATCTGATCAGGTAGGTTAGAGTCGTTGGTGTGCGGCGAGGCTCGTACACATCTAGGTTTCATAGTCGAAACCATTCAAAGGTTCCATCTAGCGATGTCATTACATGTTTTAGCTCTTTCGAAACAATGGTACACTGGAGGCCCTTGTGATCGGTCTAAGTAGTGCATTTGGTACCGTCCAAGTAATGCCTCCAACTTAATCCAAGACCATGGTTTCCTCCCCCAGGTTGTGAGTCGTGCAATTCTTCTTGTTAATCCACCACATAAGCCATCACCTTCTCATGTTGCATCGGCGTGTAACTGGGACTCTGATTTAAACCATCATGGTATACCACTAAATCACCCGTACTCTCTGGTAAAGACGATGCTCAGTGCATTGTAGTATTGGGTCTCAAAAGTTGAAAAGACGCTCTCCTGTTTTGTCTCCCACGAATGCACAACACCCTGCTGTGCTAAAGAGATTAAAGCTGCGTGATCTTCGAAAATCCCTTGATGAATCTGCGATAGTATCTAGCGTGACTAAAAAATTATTGTATCCCCGAAAGACTCTTTGGTGCCGATCAAGTTCTAATAAAGTGGACCTTAGCGAAATCCACGTATATTCCCACTTTGTTGACTACGTGACCAAGAAAGTGTACCTCCCAAATCCTGAAATCACACTTAGGTAGACTTCGCGTGGAGTTGCTCCTCCCCTAGGAGCTCTAGGACAAAATACAGGTGACGTTCATGGCGTTCCTTTCCGTTGGTAGAGATTCTAAACATCACAGATAAATGCGGTCGATGAATCTGGCGAAACGAGTTTGACGCATACTATTCATGTGATCCCTGAGGCTGCTGGTGTGTTGGATATCTTAAATAACTTGAACATAAAATCGTAGTGGCCATAATGGATCTGTAACGCCGGGTTAGGAATCATCCTTCCCATGGTCTTCCATCAGATGACAGTCCGGTCTTAAGTCAGTTTCCGGATAGAATCTTGATTATTGACATGGCTCAAGCCGGTCGTCGATGCGAGACAGGGGGTGACGGTCTATGATAGCCATCTTATCGTAGTCTGTACACCTACGAAAGGACTCGTCCTTCGTTTCCGCAATAGAGCGCGTTTCCCCAAAACGAGGAGCTAGATCTATAAAACCCCAATCCTGTAGTTTCTTGAAGTTGATTGGTCAGTTCTTGCAACTTTCCTGCCGCCAGACGACAAGGAGTACAAGAAATCAAGGCTGCCTCTGGTCGTGATATCAATCTGAGACTCTACCTAATCAGTTGAGGAAGTAAACCTGAAAGTTCCTCAAGTAGCACGCTGAGTGGATTCACGAGCAATTGGTGGATCCTCGATCCTCTTTCCTTAGCCCAAACATTAGTAACGGTTGCCAACATAACGGTTGCCAACATAGCGGGATTCACGAACAATTGGTGGATCCTCGATCCACGCTCCTGGCTTTCATTGCTGAAATGATACTAACCTTTACACCACACTGATGCTTTTGGACAGACGACGATTCGCCACTAGGGAGAGGGAAGGTATATTCGCGCGTTATCTGGATAACCAATCCACACTAACTACTACAACAAAACTATCAAGGGTAGATGTCGAACACTTGTCCCACAAGGTCGAGTTTGCATCCCAACGAACATAGGAGGTTTCCATTGACTTGCCATCAGTCGGTTCCACAACAGCTTTGGTCTCCAAAAGCATCAGCGTTAATCAGAACAGAGACAAAGCGATTAGTTACCAAGAACGCGCAGGCCACCATGTTGCTATATTCCTGGTGTCGTCCATGTCGATCCTAAATGCTCTTCCACGAGCATCACTTCTAGTGTTTCTATTACGATCACGTAGATTCCCAATTACTATCATTGTTCCCTTGGTTGTCGACATTTTGACTTAACAACAGTCAATCGTTGTCGAAATCACCTTCGTTTTCATACTGTAGGCTACGATTATGAGTACATTGATGTCGTTGTGACTATTGCCTCTAATGCCGTTGCTTTTAACGGAGTCCTGTGAGCTTTTACCAACAGGGCCCATCCTTTGATATTCCGTGTCACGTCCTAAGGCACTACTCATTATTCTGGCAGTTACACATTCCACTCTATAGTTGATTGTCATCATTTACGTCCCGATTAATTCGTAAGAGTTGACTCCCGTAAGTCGCTGTCTAAGGTTAAGGATTCGATTGAAGTCAATTTACTGGTGTTCGTCACCGGTAACCAAGGTCGTCCTAACACTGAGGTCGGTGAGGTACTACGCTCATCCTCTTGTCCATCGATCTTGCAAGTTGTTTGAGTAATACACGGTATGTTGCTAAAGTGTTGCGGAAGTGATCGCACTTCGGGATCTATGGCGTCCATACGTTAAGTTCTAGCAAACGAAGAAAAGTGAGAAAGGTATAGACCAATCATGTCTTCGAGTGTCAGGATGGTTCATTTACTCTGACTGTTTGTCCTACGGTGATAAGCAGCGCTCACATCTAGACGTGAGCCACAGGATTTGTGTGTTGCCTGCCAAGAATCGGGTATGAACGCAGATCTCAATCAGAGGTGATAAGAGTTGGCACCTCATGTCTAGACGCCGCCTCTCTCAGAGGAATATTCACAAGCCTTAAAGGGTCGTCAGTTTCTTGATTGCAAGAAAGTGTGCGGGTTACGTGAGACAATCGACGATAACTAAGGTGACAAAGTCCGTTTTGAGTTTTAAGTAGACCAGTGACAAATCCATGGTGATGTGTTCTCATTTCCATAAGGGTGTTTCTAGTTACTGACCCAAACCAGAAGGTTTCTGATCTTCCACCTTGACTTTCACACAAGTCAAACGTCGTTCACATGCTTCGCTGTGTAGGCCTTCAAGCCCAGTCGCCAGTACAAGATCCTTAGATCCTAATATATTCCATGAAAATCCAGATGACTAGAATATCGAGGCTGGTGGGCTTCGCTAACACACGTTCCCATGGATCGCTTTATAGTGGAATCCATATTCGATCCATGAAGTAGCGAATATCATCCAACTTGCCAAAAAATTACTTCTCCATGACCCACATAGACCCAACTTGAAAATTCTCTTCCTTCAGTGCTTCGGTTTGAGCAGGGCAAATCTGATCAGGTAGGTTAGAGTCGTTGGTGTGCGGCGAGGCTCGTACACATCTAGGTTTCATAGTCGAAACCATTCAAAGGTTCCATCTAGCGATGTCATTACATGTTTTAGCTCTTTCGAAACAATGGTACACTGGAGGCCCTTGTGATCGGTCTAAGTAGTGCATTTGGTACCGTCCAAGTAATGCCTCCAACTTAATCCAAGACCATGGTTTCCTCCCCCAGGTTGTGAGTCGTGCAATTCTTCTTGTTAATCCACCACATAAGCCATCACCTTCTCATGTTGCATCGGCGTGTAACTGGGACTCTGATTTAAACCATCATGGTATACCACTAAATCACCCGTACTCTCTGGTAAAGACGATGCTCAGTGCATTGTAGTATTGGGTCTCAAAAGTTGAAAAGACGCTCTCCTGTTTTGTCTCCCACGAATGCACAACACCCTGCTGTGCTAAAGAGATTAAAGCTGCGTGATCTTCGAAAATCCCTTGATGAATCTGCGATAGTATCTAGCGTGACTAAAAAATTATTGTATCCCCGAAAGACTCTTTGGTGCCGATCAAGTTCTAATAAAGTGGACCTTAGCGAAATCCACGTATATTCCCACTTTGTTGACTACGTGACCAAGAAAGTGTACCTCCCAAATCCTGAAATCACACTTAGGTAGACTTCGCGTGGAGTTGCTCCTCCCCTAGGAGCTCTAGGACAAAATACAGGTGACGTTCATGGCGTTCCTTTCCGTTGGTAGAGATTCTAAACATCACAGATAAATGCGGTCGATGAATCTGGCGAAACGAGTTTGACGCATACTATTCATGTGATCCCTGAGGCTGCTGGTGTGTTGGATATCTTAAATAACTTGAACATAAAATCGTAGTGGCCATAATGGATCTGTAACGCCGGGTTAGGAATCATCCTTCCCATGGTCTTCCATCAGATGACAGTCCGGTCTTAAGTCAGTTTCCGGATAGAATCTTGATTATTGACATGGCTCAAGCCGGTCGTCGATGCGAGACAGGGGGTGACGGTCTATGATAGCCATCTTATCGTAGTCTGTACACCTACGAAAGGACTCGTCCTTCGTTTCCGCAATAGAGCGCGTTTCCCCAAAACGAGGAGCTAGATCTATAAAACCCCAATCCTGTAGTTTCTTGAAGTTGATTGGTCAGTTCTTGCAACTTTCCTGCCGCCAGACGACAAGGAGTACAAGAAATCAAGGCTGCCTCTGGTCGTGATATCAATCTGAGACTCTACCTAATCAGTTGAGGAAGTAAACCTGAAAGTTCCTCAAGTAGCACGCTGAGTGGATTCACGAGCAATTGGTGGATCCTCGATCCTCTTTCCTTAGCCCAAACATTAGTAACGGTTGCCAACATAACGGTTGCCAACATAGCGGGATTCACGAACAATTGGTGGATCCTCGATCCACGCTCCTGGCTTTCATTGCTGAAATGATACTAACCTTTACACCACACTGATGCTTTTGGACAGACGACGATTCGCCACTAGGGAGAGGGAAGGTATATTCGCGCGTTATCTGGATAACCAATCCACACTAACTACTACAACAAAACTATCAAGGGTAGATGTCGAACACTTGTCCCACAAGGTCGAGTTTGCATCCCAACGAACATAGGAGGTTTCCATTGACTTGCCATCAGTCGGTTCCACAACAGCTTTGGTCTCCAAAAGCATCAGCGTTAATCAGAACAGAGACAAAGCGATTAGTTACCAAGAACGCGCAGGCCACCATGTTGCTATATTCCTGGTGTCGTCCACGTCGATCCTAAATGCTCTTCCACGAGCATCACTTCTAGTGTTTCTATTACGATCACGTAGATTCCCAATTACTATCATTGTTCCCTTGGTTGTCGACATTTTGACTTAACAACAGTCAATCGTTGTCGAAATCACCTTCGTTTCCATACTGTAGGCTACGATTATGAGTACATTGATGTCGTTGTGACTATTGCCTCTAATGCCGTTGCTTTTAACGGAGTCCTGTGAGCTTTTACCAACAGGGCCCATCCTTTGATATTCCGTGTCACGTCCTAAGGCACTACTCATTATTCTGGCAGTTACACATTCCACTCTATAGTTGATTGTCATCATTTACGTCCCGATTAATTCGTAAGAGTTGACTCCCGTAAGTCGCTGTCTAAGGTTAAGGATTCGATTGAAGTCAATTTACTGGTGTTCGTCACCGGTAACCAAGGTCGTCCTAACACTGAGGTCGGTGAGGTACTACGCTCATCCTCTTGTCCATCGATCTTGCAAGTTGTTTGAGTAATACACGGTATGTTGCTAAAGTGTTGCGGAAGTGATCGCACTTCGGGATCTATGGCGTCCATACGTTAAGTTCCAGCAAACGAAGAAAAGTGAGAAAGGTATAGACCAATCATTCGTCGGTGCGACATTCAACTCAAGGAAGTTCGTACTAGCACCTAACACTCTAAATAATTCACTAAACGTTCCGATGGGTGTTCAGGTAATACTTTATAGCATCGAGATTCATAAGGATTTAGAGAAAAGTGAAAACATCGTGCTTAGGGAGGAGGCAGTCATCGCTATGACTCCTATAGATTTGGTTACGTTTCTCACTAATTAAATAACAGAACAGAATCCCCTTTTTCACTTGTTAAGCCTCCCTTGGACTCACATGCACCCCACATTATTATTATGTGTGCACCCACAATAATATTGTGATTTGCATGCTCATTTCAGTTCCTCCAAACTCGGGTCAAATGGTTCTTCAAACCCAGATATCAATGAAGGTTATCAAAGTAATAAGATCACAAAAATCCAAGGACTATGGCATACTATCAACGCATCATAAAGTAAGCAAGCAATCCATGCCATCATGCTATAGTGATGAGTGTGAATTCGTATGTTACGTCATAAACAAATTTACTAGTCATGTAATGTATGCAACAAGTGAGAAAGACGAACCTTGCAATCTGGAGCTGAGTGTCATGGTCGTATTCACGTATTTATAACTGTTCAGTTATAGTCTGGTTTTACAAAAAAAAAAACGTTTTAAAACCAAGTTCACTATAACTAGTGGCTCTGATACCAAACTATCACACCCCCCAAAATACTACATGCGGGAATACCGCGGGACGTATGACGTACCAGTAACTAGCCACTAATCACATTGAACTCATAATAAGATTTCTAATAAAAACTTTCATTCATTAAGATAAAGTGTTACAAAACATATTTATAACTCGTTGTGTTTAGTGGAAGCATAATACAAGTTTAACTAAACCCAAGTGTATGAAATCAGCTAGTCTCGTTTCAAGTTTCCATGTTCCTCGACCCATGACCACTCCATTATCCCAGACAGCAAGTTCCTCATCCACATGTATCAATAACTTGCGAGCATGCACACACATGTATCAGACAATGCTGGTGAGTTCAAAGTTTTACGAAAACGTTAGTTACCAAGTGTTTAGTTCCGTTCATTGATTACAATGTTGATAATACCTCGAATACAAGATGGCTCCTGATTTACTTTGCCCTTTACCCAATGCTCCTATCAAAGCATTGGGCATAACTGAGTCATTAGTTCACACTCGTCCTCTCAGGTACGGGGTGAGGGTGCCAAACCTAGATAGTGCTACCAACTAATACTCCGTTACCTCTCAGGTAACAAACAAGATGGGACTTAATGGTGATAAGATGAGCGTATTATCCACCATTCCAGATTTTACCCACAAGATGTATTCCTCTCAGGAATACCCATTTGATTTACCCAAAACTTATCCCTCTCAGGGATACCCAATGACTGTCCCACCCACCGGGACGCATGCTCAAGAGGAATGAACTCACCTTTGATTTGCTCGGTATGTTAAACTACCCGTCCAAGCTGGTCAACCTAAACCCTACCGTGGTTACCAAACAATATCAGTTTCACAATCATTCACGTCACATATGTGCACACAGTAAATCACGCATGGTTACACAGATTGCTTTTATCATAAAATCATGACATGGCATGTATTAGTACTCAATTCTCATGCAAGACCATATCCAATGTGATTATCACAAATCAACACATCATCAGATGAATGTTCTAACCATTCCAGACAAGTCAGATTTTCCATACTTGGTCAGTATCATTTTCAAGCAACATTTAACATTCGTAAATGCAAATATTCAACACTACACACATCATATACTTCTACTGCTCCATCTGTAACCCTATGACGAACAACCCCAGCGACGAAGGACTATCCTTCGTAAAACATATATGTGACAAAGTATTCATACTTCATCGAGGTGGGGTTCGGCAAAATACCCGTCCTTCGTCGATTTAGGATTTGACGGAGTACCACATCCTTCGTCGGGTTATATGTGTGACGAAGTATCACTGTGTTTCGTCGGGATCAGTTACAAAGCCTTGATTTCATAGCATCAGTTACACATTTTAGCAAAAACAATGGATCAAACGACGGTTACATTATGATGTTCATAGCAATCTTAATCATTGTTCGTCATCACAACTAATAAACCTCAATATTAACAATGATACACATTAATCATGGATTCATACATGATAACAGACATTGATCAAGACCCATTACTGATTCATAATCACAGGTTTCCATTGCTAACCCTTAGCCATCAAGTGTATCATATACAATCACGATTTCAATACAACCATTAACCTTCTCATGTAAATCAGATTATCACTTATATTATAGTCGGCACTGTCATCAAGAATATGAACATGTTTAGGTCATCGACCCTTATCATACAAAATTTCTAGATTGAACATGTTATTACTGAGTCCCTACTTTCACACAAAATCATAACAATAGAATCACAATATCATCATCTCATCAAATAACAATGTTTAGGCACTAACCGTAATATCGAAGAGTTTAGATAAATCGAGATGGAAGGAATGCCTTGAGGTTTCCTATGGTTGCCGTCGCACAGAGTTTGAGAAGGGAGAGGAGACTCTAGGGTTTTATGTTTACGTCTTGCAGTTACAAGGGTTATACATTCACATAACATAAACAGTTGGGCCGCGAAATAGATTAGGTCGATGCCCGTTTCTGACGAAGAACCTTCTTCGACGAAGGACCCATTCTTCGTCGAGATGGGTTTGCGAAGAATCCTATTCCTCGTCGAGGTTAGTTTGTGGCAAAGAACATTATTATTAAACTCTAAATAAACTATATTACCACTACACGTATAAAAATCAAGCATTACACATAAACATTAATCATTCAGATAAACTGCACAGACACCACATAAACCAAATCGTAAAAACAGGATTGTGTAGTCAGTGATGTGTAAAAGATAGACCTTGAAATCTTGGGTTGTCACAATCTTCTTCACCTGAAACATGCTCAAGAGCCATAAAACAAAAGTTCTCATGTTCATCACAGTCATTTGCTATTAAAGCAAAGTTTTCATCTGTTAATTCTTTGGCAAGCTACTAGTCAACATAGCCTTGTGTAGAAAATCTCTGTTTACTAGGCTCTGCATAAGCAGGAGTAGCCTGTGGTGCTTGAACATGTGTAACTGGCATCTTAACATATTGAACCTGAGGTACATGTGGTGCATCAACATAGTGCACTGATACATGATTCATGCCTTGTGCAAAGTGGGCTGTATTTTGCACATTTGGTCCAGGGGTATTTTAGGTATAAAACTATTGTTGTGTATTTGGTTGAGATCTTTGACTAGGGTATGTGGTCATTTAAGTAGGGTTACTTGTTTGACTCCTGCATTCCCTAACAAAGTGTCATAACTTATTACACTTAAAATATTTAATCTTCAATTTATCCAACCCCACTTTTGACCACCCACTTAATCCTGGGTAAGTCCTACCAGTCCTTTTGAAAAAATTATTAGTTCTTAGACTGAGTAGGGCTACCTGGTGCAATATGTCCATCTCCTCTAGGTCAGTTGGGTCGGTATGCTTAAAATCATCGAGTACAAACCACAAATTATCAGAAACACGAGTATCATCGTTTGCTGCAAAAGCATAACTTGTGGAATGTTGATCAGAGTTAATTCTAGTAGATATCAATAAATTCATCAAAACTCTGATCATTTCCCATTCCAGTTGATGATCCTTCCTGACTCAAAAGTGTTATGTTACCAAAAAAAGTAACTATCAGACACCTTTCCAGTTTCCTAGAGCTTTTTCGTTTGGACAAGCTCTCTCTCAAAGGTTAGGAGCTGTCCATGTAGTTGAGTCAGACTCATGCCCTTGAAATTTGGGGATGTGATTGAGTATTCTCGATCACATCCTCCGTCCCACCAAATTGTTCCTTCAATGCATCCCACAACTCCATGGCACTAATACAATGAAACAGTCCATCATAGATATCATTCAGCAGAGCCATAGCCACGATATTGAAGGCTTTCGCATCCTAAATTTTGATGAGCAAGTATATGCCCAATCCAACATTATCAGATGTTAAATTCTGATTAGACAAGTATAGGGGCTTATTACTGAAATAGGTGTTGTGGGGATCATTTTGTGCCATTTTCTCTTGTTCTTTATCAGAAAAACAAAGTATGTGAAAGACGCTAATTACTTCTTCACTATCCAACTCTGAGCTATGAACAATATTGGATCTTTGTGGAGCTAATCTTTGTATGTTAAACGGACTGTGAAATCAAATTTAACGTGACCAAGCTCTGATTACAATTGTTAGAACTGAGTCATCATCAACAATTGTTTTTCAGTTTACTTCACAAGTAGAGAGTCATCAACGATTGTTTTTCAGTTATATCTCAATGATTACAATATGATTTACAAACGATTGACTCTATAGAATCCCCTTCAGCCGATACGTAACAAATCTGTTCTGTTCGTACAAGATAACAGGTGAAGTATGTGATAAAAAGATCACTAACAGGTGTGATCTAGTTATACTAAGTACGAAAGATTTGTTCATTGATTAGCTAACATCACCCTGATAGTGACATCTAACATTCCTAATTGAAAAGATTCCACAGATGTTGCAAACATCTGGGAAAATCCTATCATCTGTTCTAACTAGTCTAAACACTGATAAGATAAATACTGTTACATTGGGAAACCACTGTCCAAGCTATACTTTGTTGTTGTAATCCAAACATCTGTTTGGCCATACATATGTTTGGTCTTCTTCATCAGACATTTGGCTTCAACAGACTTTAGTCTTCTACAGATGTTGTTTCTTCTTGAACAACGGTTCCAAGTCTTGATCAGATGTTTGCTTTGTTCTTGAACCGATGTTCATATTAGGTGTTCAAGATTCATTATCTTTGGGGAGAGACTGGTTCGATCTTTTGTTTATTTCTTGATTAGTGGATCACGTTTTGGATTTTGAATAGCATCTGTTCTTTTCTAGGTCCAACAACAACCCCAACTGCAAAGTCACTCGCATCATACATAATCTCAGACGGAAGGCTCCAATCAGGAGAAATAAGAATAGGAGCAATCATTAACCTCTCCTTCAACAACTCAAAGGCCCTAACACACTCGTCAAAAAATACGAAGGGCTTTTCCTTCTCTAGAAGCTGGCTCATCGATCGGGCGATCTTTGAAAAAACATGAATGAAACGAAGATAGAACCTCGCATGACCGAGAAAACCCCTAACATATTTCACTGAAGTAGGCGGCAGAAGCTTGGAAATAGTATCAATTTTGGCTTTATCAACCACAAGCCCCGCCTGTGTCACACCCCTTTAAAAGGCCGAAGCACGAGATGTGATCATGAAAGGTTCTCATTGCATATGATAAGAAAACATACTACATGAATATAAAACAACTCCAAATTGCCGTTCATAGTTTAAACATTCAAAACATAAGTTAAGTTTAAAGTTTACATCATAAAAAAAGATAATTGTTTGAAAATTTTACAACTTCATTTCAAATCAAAGATCAAGGTTTTGTTCACTATATCACCGCAAGGTGGCGGGATATAACAAACAAATCCATCAAAAGTGGCAACGGAGCATAGACACATGATAACTTGAAACATAAACAACATCCTTGAGCAAAGAGACCGTGCGCACATCCACTTAGTTCCCTGAAATACATGTAAGTTTTGAAAATCGTCAACAAAAGTTTCTGTGAATTCATGCAATTTTGTGTAAAACATATGAGTAATAGTTGTTAGAATCATGGTATGTAATTGTAAAAATGTACTTGAAAAATGTATTCTGTAAATGTAAGGAAATTGAGATCGTTAATGTTTCGTGAGGACATTAACATTTGACACGACATAGGAAGCATCTAAACCACAGGCATTTTTCTGTCGATTTACGACTCGAGACACAAAAGCACTCTAGGTAAAACGTGGCCAAGAGTGTGGCTGCCTGAAACCCATTAGATCTAACCTTTTGTTCCGCGGTCTAGGTATATAGTTGGTTAATGGTGCTTAATTCTCACCCTATTCGTCACATGATCTATACGTCATTCCTTAGTTTTGTTTCTACATACCACAGTACATGTAATTTCCCCAAAGTTTAGAAAAAAACAAAATGTTTAAAAGTGGGGACATGAACTAACTGGTTTGCGTCTCCTGCGTCGAACTTCACCGGGGCTTGTCTCTTAGGCGTCGTAACTATAAATGTTCTATGTATGTTAATCACTTAGACTTTTAACTTACTAAGTACAAGTTAACATCTTAAGTTAGGTATTTGTTTTGTTTAAGTTCGTCATATGTGAGGGTCGTGCCATAGTTTGTCAGGTCTCGCCCGTTCGTCGCGTTATTGTAAATTGAATTTGTATTGTTCACTTGTAAGTATATATATTTTATTCCCAAAAATATATATTTGTATTTGTAGTATTTGAAAGCCATATGAGTTAAAAATAATCTATATTTTTAACTTAACCAATATATTATACTTATATTATTTTCCAAAAATAATTATAAGTAATTTGTTAAGTAATATTTTCAATATTATTTTTGGATAAGTATACTTAGAAAAGTATACTTGTATTTTTATGTAAATACTTGTGTATTTTACATTAATTGCCAAAAATCATTCCTTTGATTTTTAATACTTTTCGGAATTATATTTCTTGAAAATAATATATTTTTTCGGGTTGTTTGTATATATATATATATATATATATATTTTTTTGTCATACTTTCGAGTATTCATACACATATATCTAATTTTTTCATTTACCCGATTTTTGTATAATTTTCATTACTTGGTAGTAATTATATGTATTTGTTCAAAATGTATATTTATGTCCAAATGTCCAAATATTTGTCCAGTCCATATATTATATATTATGAGGAATATATTTATGTTAATATATATTTTTTATCTTGTCCAAATACCCCTTTTATGGGTAATTTTTGTATATATATTTACAAATACTTCCTTGTACATTTTTATGTGTATTTTGGTATTTATACTCCTTTGGAGTATTTAGTGTATTTTTCAAGTTCCTAATATACACAAATACATATAATACATATAATTTACACTTAGGATATAATTTTGTGACCACTAAATATATAGATTTTTTCCTAAAAATATACATACTTAATATTGATTTTAACCTTGAAGAAACCTTCTTTCTTGACTCGTAATTTTGTATAAAAATTAGGAAACCTTAGTAAATATTTTTAGGTGAATTTTTGAGGAATAAGTTTCACCAAAACTCATATTTTTCTAAGTGTCAAAATTTTATAAAAATTTTGACATAGTTCCCCCTAAAAATGGAGGTTTCCCTTGTTTTCAAAACATGTGTTTATTTTCTTTTCATCATCAAAAATCAAGTTTCAAAAATTTCACAAGTAACATACACTAAAATCATCTTGTGAAACTCTAGGGTGAACTTGAATATTTGTTAAAAACATGTAGTCTTTTAGATCTACACTTAACATACTTAGATCTTCCAAAAATAAGCTTCTTGATAGACTTTTAATCAACTTTTTGTGAAACTTTATTTCATAACTTAATCATCCACAAATTTAGTGACTTCAAGATCATGAAAACATTCTTTAAAAACCATTTTCATGTTCACATAAAGATCTTTCAAGTTCATCTTTAGGTTTCATCATGGATCTTTGAAGATCCATGCTTAAACTTGTTAGATCTAAGCTTCTAACAAGCTTACACATGATGGATCTAACAAAAAATACAAGATCAACATTCACAACTTCATAATATACATCAAACATCTTCAAAACAACTTGTTTTCACTTAGATTATGTTAGATTTTCATGTTACCGTCTTTTAAATTTTATGTTCTTTGATGGTGTAACTTGTACATAACCTTAACATGAAGTAAAAGATGGTTTATGGAGCTTACCACTAGCTCTTGTGGCTAGGGATGTGGCAATAACAAGAAGAAGATGAAAATGAAGAAGAATGGGTGGATAAAAGCTCCTAGTGAAGGTCCTTCCACTTCTTTTGCTTCAAGCCTTCTTAGATCACCTTCTAACACCTTGGATTTGCTTGAATGATGAAGAAAATGGAAGATGTGTGGGTGTGTAAGTGTGGCCGAGAGTTGGAAGTGAAGGGAGGAAGGAGAGAGTTTTGAAAGTTGAAATGGTAAAGTGATGTTCATCCTTCTAATGATCTTGTTCCTTATACCCACCAACATATCTTTATCCATAGGTTTACATGTCCCATATCTTGAGCACACTAGAAATATTTTAATGGGAAAGGTTATGGGGCCACTCTTGGGCCGGTTATGGCAAGGGGGGTTAAATGTAAAATCTTGGAAGTTGTGGGTGGAAGATGTAAATTAGAAGGTTAAATATGAAGTTAAGTGTGTTTAAGTGTTTTGATGATTTTTAAGGTGTTCTATCACCATAACTAGCTTTAAAACATAAAAACTATATTTCTAGTCTATTTTTAGTGTTTTGGGTAGTGTCCGTTTAACCGTTCGATTATCGGTTCGTTAACGTGCTAAATAGTGAATTTTACAAGGTATGAAGTACCTTTTGTGACAGTTTTCATTCCCAACACATTACAAGTTATTCTGGACACTTAAACATTAATTCTGCATTTAAAGTGCGTTTCGGGCAGTTTTTAGTGCTTATTTTAGCTTCCGAAAAGTGTTTATGTTAACCCTTGTTCCCACACTTGGGTTTTAATGTATTTTTGGTGCTGGACCTACATCTAGCTCCTAAATCTGTCGTTTAACTGCATGCTGAAGCTGCGCTGACACATCTCGAGTTTACTAATCGTTTCGACGCAATGCTTAATGTATTGTACAATGCAATAAATGAAGTATGAAACATGCATGAATTCATATGTAAAACAAGTAAGCATATAATGTTGACGTTTAAGCACATAAATGCATGAAATAAATAATTATTAAAATAGTACGGAAATTACCGGTTTTGTGTCAGTTGTCACAGCCTGTGAAATCTTGTACCCTAGCATAATTCCCTCACGAACCATGAAATCATACTTCTCCGAATTAAGCTTAAGGTTCGTCTCCTCATAACGAGTAATCACATGATTTAGATTACTAAAGAAAAAGATTAAAAGAACTCTCTAAAACTGAAAAATCATCCATAAAGACCTCCATGGATTCCTCGATCATCTCATGAAAAATGGCCACCACGCAACGCTGAAAAGTGGCTGGAGCGATACGCAAACATCGCATAGGCGCATGTAAGGGTGGTCTTTTCTTGATCCTCAAGTGCATTGGGGATGTGGAAATAACAAGAAAAGCAATCAAGAAAGCAATAGAATTGTTGTCTCGACGACCGCTCCAGAATCTGGTCGATGAACGGTAAAGGAATTTGGTCCTTTCAGGTGGCATCATTGAGTTTGCGATAGTTTATGTAAACTCTCCAATCGGTGATGGTCCGGGTGGGTATCAACTCATTTTTTCGTTGACAACCACAGTCATTCCCCCCTTCTTGGGGACCACGTTGACGTGACTCACCCATGCAGAATCCAACATCGAGTAAATCAGCCTTGCATCTAGTAGCTTAATTACCTCCTTCTTCACTACCTCCTGCATGTTCGGGTTTAGCCTTCTGTAAGGCTGAACCACCGACTTAAATTCTTCCTCCAGCAAGATGTTATACGTGCAAACGAAGAGTTATACCCTTTATGTCCATAAGCTTCCACGCAATGGTGTGCCTACTCGCCCTTAGGACAACCATCAACTTCTTCTCTTCCTCCGACAATCTCGCAGATATGATGACGGGCAACATAGATCCCTCCCCAGAAATGCGTACTCCGGATGAGACGACAACTCCTTAAACTCTAAGGGCAGAGGTACTTCAACTGATGGCTTTTCCTCCAGGATCTCTCTCTCTCTTTCTCTCTCTCAATCACTTGAAGACCTTATAACACTCAAACCTAGGGGAAAGCTCAATACCCTGTGGCTGCGGGTCATGCTCAAGATAAAAAATCTTGACCCCACTCCCCTAATCATCCACACTTAATAGTTGCATTTCAAACGTATCTCTCCCGCACATCTCACTTAGAAGGCTACCCACATGTGACATGAAAGTATCGACAAAATAAAGTGTGTTATCATGCTGTCGGATATGCCTCATAGAATGCTAAATATTGAATGTGACGTCATCCTCATCTACACGAAGGGTCAACTTGTCGTCACACACGTCAATGACTGTGTTAGTGCATATTCTGTATGCCTGCCACTGTGCGAATAGGCTAGATGGAGCGTGTGTTGAATATTGTATAGTTGAGATATGAACACATGACTTTGGAGAGAATGAGAGCCGTTCATAAGAATGGAACTCATTCATACGGATGAGACTCATTCGTACGGATGAGATCCACACAGATGAGCTCATCCGCACGGAAGAGCTCGTCCATCCCAAACCACATGTATATTTATAGTGCCATGTGTTCATTAGTTGATAAGTGTTTAGAATCTAAAGGAAATGCTGATGCTCTCTCCAGCTTGTAAAATGATGTATGCTCTTTCTGTATGAATGGAACCTTCTACTTATGACTATTTGATGTGTTGGTAATAACACGGTATAAATGTATTAGCTTTTTATACAATTTAGTGTTCTATTGAGTCGTTTTATGTAGGTTTTATTGTACTTATCTTGTAAAGTGTCATGTGGATTTCATTTAGGAAATATAAATGAAAACAAAAAAAAAATAAAAAAACAAAAGAAAAATTGTTTTGATTTTCATTAATGTCCATAATCACATGAATTGATTGAATTTAACCTTTGAGGTGAGTTAATAAGGTTGGTTAATAGACATGTGAATTAAATTTGACATTTATTATTTGATTTAAGTGTTTCAGTAACAACGAAGAATACCAATGTGAAATTGGAGTATAAATTCATTCTTCTGAGATCTATTTTAGTGGGCTTTTACAACTACTAATGTAAACAGACCTCATCCAGCCCACTAATTATTACAACAAAGGATTGATTGGGCTTACAAATGATTGGATGGAAAAGGCTGAATTGTTGAAATAATAAGAAAGAGGGACACAACTTTTGGAGGATATACTTCAGTTTGACAGCAGACGACAACTGAGAGGAGTTTGACCAGGGGCATCACACAAGATACCATGGTACACAGAATTCAAGGCTGCAGATTAGAGGGGGCAATCATGACCCGAATAAATAAAAATGGGTTGATTTGGGTCATTTTTAATTTACTATGGGTCGATTTGGGCTTCCTTTTAATGATTAACGGGTTCAACTGGATAATTCTAAAATTTTAAAATCATATTCACGGGTCATGTTGGGTTTGGAAGTGAGAAGTGACGGGTTGGAACGGGTTAGTGAGTTCAGAAGAAAAAAGAAATGGGTGGATAGGGTTAGAAGAGTTCCTAGGGTTTTCTCTTTTTTCTCATACGCTCTGAGTTCATCACTATCACACCAAATTGATTCTTATAAAAAACTCACCAAACCGCCAAATCAGATACCTACACATTTTCCTCTACTCTCGTCTCCTTTGCGTATCTCTGTGTTCCAATGGCTGACCCTATAAACCCGACGACATATCAAACGGAGGTGTTTCGATGCTATGTGGGAAGTTGTAACGGATCGACGGTGTAATCGGTTAGTGTGTAAATGATTACTAAATGGCCGACAATTACGAATCCCAAACAGATTGACAGATTCGAGAGATTGGGTGGAGCGATTACTGAATTGGACCACATGACTTATGAAGTATCGTCGCTCACCGGCAGAAACGATGTTCTTCTCTTTTTCACTTAGTATGTTTGAATTTGATTTGTATTTATTTTCTTTTTAAATCTCTAATTCTTTTTAATCGGAACTCTGTGGATTGCTTGTTTATATCCAATTACTATTCTACATATGTTCTAATTTCAATTTCAATTTTGATCAGAAAACTAAGGTTTTATCATAAAGATTGTAATACTGTTATCTTCTGAATCCAATTTGTAAAATGGATTTCGGGTATAATCGTATACCCGTTCTAACCCGAACCCAATCTGCCCCGAAATCCGTATACACTATGTATAATTGTATATGTTTCTGTGTGTATACATGTATATGAAGTGTTTGTGTGTCTATACATGTATACAAAGAAGTGAAGATAGATCTACTGCTGCTACAAGTTTTTTTCTTTAAAAACTGTTGTTTAAACCAACCCAACCCAATACAACCCAACCCGACCCAACCCGAAACCCATTCCGACCCGAAACCCGTTCTGACCCGAACCCGTTCCGACCCTAACCCGTTTCGACCCTGACCCGTTTTGACCCGAACCAAAACAACCCTTTGTTTAATTGACCCGTTTTGACCCGAACCCGTTTTAACCCGAACCCTTTTTGACCCATGACCCGACCCGACCCAACCCGACCCGTTTGCCAGGTCTACTGCAGATCATGAATCATGAATCAAGAATCTAAGATGACGACCATGCACGGCTAACTCACCCGTGATCTTCTTCGGCTGTAGGGTTTTGTGACAACTCGTAATTTAAAACTTTTCGTGTGCTTCGATGTAACTCGTTTGAGTGGTATGTGATTTTGTGATACGTGATTCTAAATGAAATATTATTATGTTTGTATTATGTGATTGTGTGAAATGTATTTAAATAGATAATGTAAACACACAAGCCTTTAGGGTCGTAAACTTTAGCCCACTCTAACTCTACCTGACTCGAGACCAAGAGGGCAGCCCAAGGAAGGGGTCGACCCACTCCTCTAATCCGAATATATGTTCACGCACACACACGTCATTGGGGTTTTTACTTCTCATAACTTGCAATCAAGAAAACACACACAAAACCCTAGAACTCTCTCCTTTCCTCTCTCCTCTTCGACGTCAATCATCACAACCGAAGCACCATCGCGATTTGTTTAGTTATTCGGTTTTAAGGTTAGTGTTCTCTTGATTGTTATTATGCTTTTGTTGCTGTTTGTTTGTTATTTGATCGAGTAGGGTTTCATGCTAGTAAACATGATTGAATCTATACACTTACTTCCGATGATATGTGTTTATATACTAAAATATAATCGGATTGATAGTCTAAGGTTGTTTGTTGTTCACCGCATCAAATAGTTGATATAATCGGCTGTGAAGAATTGTATCTGGATGATTAGTTATGTGACCATGTAATTGTGCATGATAATGTTCAAAGTTGGTTAATCGGGTGATATAATTGAATGCTTGATTGTTGATCATATGTAGAGAACAATTAGGATGGATGATTACTGATAATTGATGTTTGATCTAAATTGAAACTGCCAAAAGTTGTTTGCTGATATTACGGAATTAATGAACTGCAAAGTAGGAAACTGTTACACGTTTAGTCTCGACACTGGTTGCGAGTTGAGAACCCCTAGTCTCGACTCGAGACCACGCATCATCATCATCAGACAAGACTCGAGACCACTGATGCGGGTCTTGTTGCGACTCGAGACCTGACCCGAGAACACTCAGTCTCGAGTGATAAATGCATAAGTCGAGACCACCTTTAGTTGCGACTCGAGAACGTTGAGACTATAACTCGAGATCACTGTCTCGACTCGAGATCTCTAGTCCCGACTCGAAACCATCTAATCACACGTTCTGATTTGGACTTGCACACTGTTACGAGCCCAACCATTTGGGCCGCATGCTTGGACTTCGTTTATTTACGTGACTGTACTGTTGAACTCGTACTATGGTTGAACTGCCATGACTATACGTGTATGCCATGATCAATACTTGTATGCAACTAGATGAAATATGTGTAGAAAACATTCATGCACTACTTGAATACGAACCTGACTTGTATGGTAACCATGGTAGGACGTGGTTGACCACCAAATAGCTTGATTGACTTTTCTGTGTATCTGCCGAGTAAACCAAGGTGAGTTCACACTCATACCAAGGCTTGGGATTCCCGGTGGGTAGGGAATGGGATTAAAGGAATGGGATTGGACAATTACTTGGACTTACACTGTTACTAGACTATCTACCATCGTCCTCGGTCGCGAAGGACCCTTACGTAAAACCTACGTAAACTTGTGCTTACCACTGTCCTCAGGTTTCGAGGGACACTTATGTAAAACCTACGTAAACTTATATCTACTACTGCCTTGGGTCATGAAGGGCACTTACGTAAAACCTACATAAACCTCACGCGTACCACTTTCCTCGGGTTATGAAAGGCACTTAAGTAAAACCTACGTAAACCTCGTACGTACTCCTATTCTCGGGTTAAGAAGAACACTCATGGTTACAACTAGTCTAGTACATACAACATGGGAAGCCCCTACTAACTGAACACACAGCATGGGAAGCCCCCACTAATTGAATATACAACTGGCTTAGTTAATAACGCATAGTTATGCAATGAACTAACCTACTGTGAACTCGCTCAACTAGTTGTTGACTCTCTGTTACATGCCTTGCAGGACCATAGGTACTAACGGAGCTTGCACTGGGAGGTGCGGTCGTTGTGGGCACGAATCGAGGATGTTATGTTAAACACTTTTATGACATTTCAACTTAATACTTACGCTGGGTTTTACATTATTGCTTCCGCTACACTTGATTATGTTTGGTTTTGAAAACACCTTTCGTATTGATGAATAACTTTTACTATTTACTTATATGTTCAATATGATTGGTGGCTTGATCCTGGTCATGTCACGCCTCCATGCGGTGGTACTCCGCGTGTGGATTTTTGGGGTGTGACAGATTGTTATCAGAGCCATTGGTTATAGAGAACTTGGTTTTAATAAGGGAAAAACGTTTTTATTAAGACCAGACTATAACCAGACTATAACCTGTACAGTGCTCAACGATCCACAACGACGCCTCGCTCCACGTGCAAGACTCAACATCCTAGGTAATATGGTTTATGTATTATTGCCTACTTGTTAGATTACATAGAACTTTGCTCATGGTATGCTTAGATACACATAACCACTATTGCTTGAGAACCTTGTGTGCTTACTCTCTTCTGTCATCGCACTTTTCGCGAACCCCTCTCACTTATGTTCCCCTTTGATATGAAGATCATAAGTGGACGCGTTAACATGACTCAAGCCCAGTTGACGGCTCTGATTAACGAACAAGTTGCTGCGGCACTTGCAGCCGCACAAGCAGGAGGTATACCCTGCAGTCGTAACTCACACTAGGATCTCTAGATCCTACACTCCTAAACCAACTCTTGTGTTTAACCTTGTCCTATTCTTATACACGATAGGTCAACACGTTCAGCAACCTGTTTGCACTTTCAAGAATTTCATGGACTGTCGTCCAAGCACGTTCAGTGGCACTGAAGGAGCAGTCGGACTCCTCCATTGGTTTGAAAAGCTCGAGTCTGTATTTGAGATGTTTGAATGCCCTGAGGTTCGCAGGGTGAAGTACGCCACTGGTACTCTAGAAGGCATTGCGCTGACTTGGTGGAATGCGCAAGTTCAGATTTTAGGGCTGGCAGCTGCTAACGCCACTCCTTGGAACGATTTCAAGGAACTTATCAAGAGGGAATACTGCACACGTGATGACATCCACAAGTTAGAAGTGGAGTTCTTTCATTTGAAAATGACGGGGTCGGAAATTGAAGCTTAGACGAAGCGGTCAAACGAGCTGGCCATCTTGTGTCCAACTATGGTGGACCCTCCAATCAAGCGCATTGAGTTGTATCTCAAGGGTTTAGCGCCAGAAATCTAGAGCCATGTGACATCGGCTAACCTCGATAATATCCAGGACATTCTACGTCTTGCTCATCGCCTCACAGATCAGGCAGTGGAACAGAACAGGCTGCCAAAACGTATCAGTGCAACTACTACCGCTACCACTTCTGCTACTCCTGCTACTCCCAGTGACAACAAGCGGAAATGGGATGGGGATTCTAGCAAGGGTTCAGCCACAGTTCAATCTCAGGTGCAGCAACGAAAGACTGACAACTATCAGAGCCCTGGTCAGCAATCTTTGGGCAATCAGGGAAGGGGTGTGTATCTAGGAAATCACCCAAGGTGCAACAATTGTAACAGACACCACAGTGGCCAGTGCAACAAGGGTCGTTGTCAGAGGTGTCTCAAGATGGGTCATGAGGCCAAGGATTGTAGGAGCCCACGGCCTGTAACTCAGAATCAGCAGTAGCAGCAAACGCCGCAGAATCAGCAACAGGACAACAAGGGATGTTTTCATTGTGGCGCTGAAGGTCACTTCAAGAGACACTGCCCCCAGTTGAATCGAAACTAGAACAACAACAACAACAACAACAATAACCAAGGCAATGGGAACAACAACGGGGGAAATAACAATGATGGGAACAACGGCGCTAGGGGTCGAGCATTTGTGCTGGGTCAGGGTGACGCAAGGAATGATCCTAACGTGGTTATGGGTAAGTTTCTTCTCGACGACTTTTATGTTACTGTTTTGTTTGATTCGGGTGCGGATACCAGTTATATGTCTCTGAAAGCTAGTCAAATGCTAAAACGTACACCCACACTTCTGAACACTAAGCATGTCGTAGAGTTAGCTAATGGTAAATGTCTAGAGGCCACACACATAGTTCAGGGTTGTAATCTTATCCTCGCTGGTCAGACTTTCTCTATCGATCTCATTCCCATAGCTTTGGGTAGTTTCGACATCGTCATTGGTATGGATTGGTTATCCCAATAGCAAGCAGAGATCTTATGCAAGGAAAAGATAGTTCGTATTCCCCGTTCTGGTAAAGAACCTCTCGAAGTTCAAGGCGACAAGAGTGGTGCCGTGGTTGGCATCATCTCCTTTCTGATGGCCCAGAAGTGTTTGCGAAAGGGTCACACTGCCATTTTGGCACTTGTTACAGACGCAGCAACGAAAGAGAAGAGATTAGAGGATATCCCAGTTGTACGCGATTTTCCTCAGGTGTTTCCTGAAGATTTACCTGGGCTACCGCCTCACCGCCAGGTCGAATTCCAGATTGAACTAGCTCCAGGAGCAGCACCCATAGCTCGTGCACCGTATCGCTTAGCTCCAACTGAGCTGGAGGAACTATCTAAGCAACTGCAAGAACTCTTGGATAACGGTTTTATTCATCCTAGCTCTTCGCCGTGGGGAGCTCGAGTACTATTTGTAAAGAAGAAGGACGGTACCTTCAGGATGTGCATTGATTATCACGAGCTGAACAAGGTGACAGTGAAGAACCGCTATCCTCTTCCACGTATTGATGATTTGTTCGATCAGTTGCAAGGATCGAGCTATACTCAAAGATAGATCTGAGGTCAGGCTACCATCAGCTGAGAGTCCGGGATGAGGACGTCTCCAAAACAGCATTTAGAACTCGCTACGGCCACTACGAGTTTCTGGTCATGCCATTCGGGCTAACGAACGCACCGGCAGTCTTTATGGACCTTGTGAACAGGGTGTGCAAACCTTACCTGGACAAGTTTGTGATTGTTTTCATCGATGACATCCTGATCCACTCTAAGAGTCAGGAGGAACACGAACAACATTTGCGACTTATTTTGAAGCTCCTTCGAACAGAACAGTTGTATTCCAAGTTTTCAAAATGCAACTTCTGGCTTTGTGAAGTCCACTTTCTAGGCCACGTGGTAAACAAGGATGGGATACACGTGGATCCATCCAAGGTAGACTCGATTAGGAACTGGCCTGCACCGCGTACACCAACGGAAATTCGCCAATTCTTGGGTTTGGCAGGGTACTACAGAAGGTTTATTAAAGACTTCTCGAGGATTGCGCAGCCACTTACACTACTGACACAGAAGGGTGTCACCTACCGTTGGGGTAGTACTCAGGAAACCGCTTTTCAGCACCTGAAAGATAGGCTCTGTAGCGCACCTATGCTTTCATTGCCAGAGGGCACGGACGATTTTGTGGTTTATTGTGATGCATCCATTCAGGGTCTTGGATGTGTGTTAATGCAGCGCGACAAGGTCATTGCTTAGGCTTCGCACCAACTTAAGGTTCATGAACGGAACTATACTACACACGATCTAGAGCTGGGAGCTGTTGTTTTTGCACTTAAGATATGGCGACACTACCTGTACGGTACCAAGTGCACCATCTACACCGATCACAGGAGTCTTGAGCATATCTTCAAGCAGAAGGAATTGAACATACGTCAACGTCAATGGGTTGAGCTACTTAATGATTACGAATGCGCCATCAAGTACCATCCAGGCAAGGCCAATGTGGTGGCTGACGCCCTCAGTCGAAAGGATACTACGCTTAGGCGCGTACGAGGACTACAACTTAGTATTCAATCTAGTCGTCCTGCTCAGATACGAGATGCTCAGGTGGAAGCATTGAAATAAGAAAACGTCAGGGCTGAAGCCTTACGCGGCTCACGGCAACGACTAGAACAAAAGGAAGACGGCGCCTATTATGTAACCGGGCGTATTTGGGTCCCACTATATGGCAACTTACGCTTACTTGTAATGGACGAAGCACATAAGTCTCGCTACTCGGTACATCCAGGCTCGGATAAAATGTACCACGATCTCAGATCCACGTATTGGTGGCCTAGCATGAAAGCTCACATAGCAACATACGTTAGCAAGTGCTTGACTTGTGCGAGAGTCAAGGCGGAATATCAGAAACCATCAGGCCTACTTCAGCAACCAAATATACCACAATGGAAATGGGAGGAAATTTCCATGGACCTTGTTACTGGCCTGCCTAGATCTCAGCGGGGTAACGATACTATTTGGGTGATCGTGGATCGACTCACAAAGTCTGCACATTTCCTGGCTATTAAGGAAACGGATAAGTTCTCCACTCTAGCAGACGTATATCTTAAGGAAGTTGTCTCAAGGCACGGAGTGCCGACCTCTATTATCTCCGATCGAGATGCACGATTTACTTCAGAACTGTGGCAGGCGATGCACAAATCTTTTGGCTCTCGATTAGACATGAGCACAGCTTATTACCCTCAGACGGATGGGCAGTCTGAGCGCAAGATTCAAACCCTAGAAGACATGCTTCGAGCATGTGTTATCGATTTCGGCAGCAGCTGGGAAAAACATCTCCCTTTGGTGGAGTTTTCATATAATAACAGTTACCACATCAGCATTCATGCCGCTCCATTCGAGGCATTGTACGGACGTAAATGCCGGTCACCTCTCTGTTGGGCAGAGGTGGGGGATAGTCAAGTCACAGGTCCAGAAATGTTAGTTGATGCTACTGAACGGATTGCACAGATACGACAACGCATGGCGGCGGCTCGTGACCGTCAGAAAAGTTACGCTGATAAGCGCAGGAAACCACTCGAGTTCCAAGTTGGGGATCGAGTGCTACTCAAAGTCTCACCCTGGAAGGGTGTGGTTCGTTTTGGCAAACGGGGTAAGCTCAATCCGCGGTATGTCGGACCGTTCGAAATCATAGAAAGAATAGGCAAAGTGGCCAACAAACTAAACCTACCAGCAGAACTCGGTGCACTTCACAACGTCTTTCACATGTCGAATCTGAAGAAGTGTCTGTCAGATGAGACCCTCATAGTTCCTTTGAAGGAGATCACCATCGACGAACAGTTGCGATTCGTCGAGAAACCAGTCGAAATCACGGACCGGGATGTTAAGGTCCTCAAGCACACTAGAATACCTCTTGTACGAGTTCGTTGGAACTCCCGTCGTGGCCCAGAGTTCACCTGGGAACGCGAAGATCAGATGAAACAAAAGTATCCCCAACTGTTCGGAAACAGTACAACCGCTGCTGAGGCTGAAGCAACTGCGGAATTTCAGGACGAAATTCCAAACCAACGGGGGAGGATGTGACACCCCAGGAAAACCAGGAAAACCATGACTCTTAACTAGCTTCCTCAGTGAGTACGTACCAAATTTCGGGACGAAATTTCTTTCAACTTGGGGATATTATGACAACTCGTAATTTAGAACTTTTCGTGTGCTTCGATGTAACTCATTTGAGTAGTATGTGATTTTGTGATACGTGATTCTAAATGAAATATTATTATGTTTGTATTATGTGAGTGTGTAAAATGTATTTAAATAGATAATGTAAACACACAAGCCTTTAGGGCCGTACACTTTAGCCCACTCTACCTAACTCGAGACCAAGAGGGCAGCCCAAGGAAGGGGTCGGCCCACTCCTCTAATCCGAATATATGTTCACGCACACACACATCATTGGGGTTTTTACTTCTCATAACTTGCAATCAAGAAAACACACACAAAACCCTAGAACTCTCTCCTTTCCTCTCTCCTAGGCGACGGCAATCATCACAACCGAAGCACCATCTCGATTTGTTTAGTTATTCGGTTTTAAGGTTAGTGTTCTCTTGATTGTTATTATGCTTTTGATGCTGTTTGTTTGTTATTTGATCGAGTAGGGTTTCATGCTAGTAAACATGATTGAATCTATACACTTACTTTCGATGATATGTGTTTTTATACTAAAATATAATCGGATTGATAGTCTAAGGTTGTTTGTTGTTCACCGCATCAAATAGTTGATATAATCGGCTGTGAAGAATTGTATCTGGATGATTAGTTATGTGACCATGTAATTGTGCATGATAATGTTCAAAGATGGTTAATCGGGTGATATAATTGAATGCTTGATTGTTGATCATTTGTAGAAAACAATTAGGATGGATGATTACTGATAATTGATGTTTGATCTGAATTGAAATTGCGAAAAGTTATTTGCTGACATTACGGAATTAATGAGCTGCAAAGTTGGAAACTGTTACACGTTCAGTCTCGACACTGGTTGCGAGTCGAGAACCCCTAGTCTCGACTCGAGACCACGCATCATCATCATCAGACAAGGCTCGAGACCACTGATGCGGGTCTTGTTGCGACTCGAGACCTGACCCGAGAACACCCAGTCTCGAGTGATAAATGCATAAGTCGAAACCACCTTTAGTTGCGACTCAAGAACATTGAGACTATAACTCGAGATCACTGTCTGGACTCGAGATCTCTTGTCCCGACTCGAAACCATCTAATCACACGTTCTGATTTGGACTTGCACACTGTTACGAGCCCCACCATTTGGGCCGCATGCTTGGACTTCGTTTATTTACGTGACTGTACTGTTGAACTCGTACTGTGGTTGAACTGCCATGATTATACGTGTATGCCATGATCAATACTTGTATGCAACTAGATGGAATATGTGTAGAAAACATTCGTGCACTACTTGAATACGAACCTGACTTATATGGTAACCATGGTAGGACGTGGTTGACCACCAAATAGCTTAATTGACTTTTCTGTGTATCTGCCGAGCAAACCAAGGTGAGTTCACACTCATACCAAGGCATGGGATTCCCGGTGGGTAGGGAATGGGATTAAAGGAATGGGATTGGACAATTACTTGGACTTACACTGTTACAAGACTATCTACCATCGTCCTCGGTCGCGAAGGACCCTTACGTAAAACCTATGTAAACTTGTGCTTACCACTGTCCTCAGGTTTCGAGGGACACTTACGTAAAACCTACGTAAACTTATATCTACTACTGCCTCGGGTCATGAAGGGCACATACGTAAAACCTACGTAAACCTCACGCGTACCACTGTCCTCGGGTATGAAGGGCACTTACGTAAAACCTACGTAAACCTCGTACGTACTCCTGTTCTCGGGTTAAGAAGAACACTCAAGGTTACAACTAGTCTAGTACATACAACATGGGAAGCCCCCACTAACTGAACACACAGCATGGGAAGCCCCCACTAATTGAATATACAACTGGCTTAGTTAATAACGCATAGTTATGCAATGAACTTACCTACTGTGAACTCGCTCAACTAGTTGTTGACTCTCTGTTACATGCCTTGCAGGACCATAGGTACTAACGGAGCTTGCACTGGGAGGTGCGGTCGTTGTGGGCACGAATCGAGGATGTTATGTTAAACACTTTTATGACATTTCAACTTAATACTTACGCTGGGTTTTACATTATTGCTTCCGCTACACTTGATTATGTTTGGTTTTGAAAACACCTTTCGTATTGATGAATAACTTTTACTATTTACTTATATGTTCAATATGATTGGTGGCTTGATCCTGGTCATGTCACGCCTCCATGCGGTGGTACTCCGCGTGTGGATTTTGGGGGTGTGACAGGTTTGTTCTACAGTACTTTTATATTTTATTTTGACAAGATTTTGGGAGTGGATTTGTTAACCTCTTAGGTTATTTAAAATCCATTTTTGGTTTTTCGCGTCAAAGATTTAATTTTGTTGATTTGCTCATATTATTAAATTGATAGTTGTTGCATCTGTTGGTGCACGAATGTCTAAAGCCTGCGTCTTAAGTCTTAGTTGTTCATGTATAGGGTCTAGAAGTGTTAATTATGTATAGTATAGGGGTTGATATGTAAAAGTTGGGTTTTAATGTTTTGATTTCGCCCCAAATGACAATGTGTCATTTGGAGCGAAATCACATCTTGCTGATTTCGCCCCAAATGGCACATGGTCATTTGGAGCGAAATCTCAACCCTATATATAGTGGTAGTGTTTTCTCATTATGTACGTGCATGTTTACTGTGTAGCCGAACTGCTGCTCGACTTTTTCATGAAAGATTAATGAGAAAACCAGTTTAAAGTGATCTGCTTCTGTTTCTACTCAATTTCTACTTTGATTCATGCTGATTGTGTATTTCCGCTGCATAATCAGTAGTATCTAGCTCTGATTGACTCACTCGACTGTCAACAACGGTCCTACAATTGGTATCAGAGCCAGTTGTGAGCTAGGATACCAGAATCAAAGCATTTTTCTTGCACATTTTGAGTTTCTGGACTTTCCAACGGACAAAATGGACTGAAATTTGGACACAAAGTGTAAAACTGTCTAATAACAAACCCTAGAGAATTTCAGACCTAAAAACAGCTTAAAACTGACCAAAAATGGCTCGTAACCTGATTTCGCTCGAAAGTGTACTTGAGTGATTTCGCTCGTAATTTCAAGCGAAATCAAGTTTGTGTTTCAAATGTTCTAATTTCGCTCCAAGCAGTAGAAGCGAAATCAGAGGTTTCGCTCTTGTGTTTGAGATTTTGCTCCAAGTGTACCACTGATTTCTCTCCTGAGGTTAAAAGCACTGATTTCGCTCAAGATAACATCTTGATTTCGCTCCAAGTGGTTCATTTTCTGATTTCGCTCCACAAAGCATAAGTTGATTTCGCTCCAAACCAATTTTAAAAAGCTGATTTCGCCTGAAAAGTCTGTTTTTGTGTCAAAATCATGGTTTGAGCGTTAAGTCCGTTTCGTACGTGATAGAGTGTTGGAAACTCAGTCTGTGTTAAAAGTTTTTCGATAAAAATAAACTGTTAGTCAAAAAGTTAAACATTTTTGAAATTTGTCACTTAAAATGGAACATTAAGATTTTTACAACTTGTTTGCGGGAAGCGGCATGACGGCTACGCAAAGTCCGGCGAGTATAGTTCAGAATGTTAACATGGAGAATGAGTTAGGGATGATGCAAAAGCCACCAAAGCTTATGAGTTTGGACGAATACGTCGGATGGTCAGGCCGTTTCAAAAACTGGGTCCAAGCAAACCACATCGAATGTTGGATGAAAATAGAGAAGAAGTATGTACCACCGGTTGACGGTTTGGGCTTGGAAAAGGGCATCGGGAGTTTAACAGAAACTGAACAGATAGAGTTCAAGGCTGAGAAGAAGATGGTGAGCATTCTGCAACAGGCCATCAAAGAAGATATTCTCGTTTTACTGCAACATGATGATAATTCTCAATTGATGTGGCAAGCTTTAAAGCTGAAATTCCAAGGCAGTGTATCGATGATTAAAAGCAAGAAAGCATTAATCAAGAAAGAATTTGACATTTTTACCGGGATTAAAGGTGAAACTACAAAGCAGTTAATTGAACGATACTGTCATCTTGTGGTAGAAATGAAGCGGTTGGAAGTTACAAAGACGAATGAAGAATGGATTGATAAACTGTGTGATGCACTACCGTATGATGAATGGGGCACTTACCTAATGATGCTGAAGTATAATTGTTAGGATCCGAGCCTAACATGATTATGTTTGTTTGTAAAAAATGAACATTCAGTGAATATAAAATTATGTAAAGTGCAGCGGAATTGTATACAAACTTTGTAAACACAAACTTTTGTAAAAACAAACATAGAAGAGAGTAGTATGTTTAAACACTTGTTTCACCTTGAGTCGAATGATTACAATGAAAAGCAAAAGGTTACAATGCAAGCTTACAGACTAAACTCCCCCTCAGCCTGATACTCCAGGGTTGGTTGTACAAGATGAAAGGATTGAATTGAGGAGAAGAACTCACTCAAAACGAATCAAATATAACAGTACAGAGTACTATTATATTTATAGGCAAACCAAACTACTGATGTACTTCAGCTGACGTCACCATGATAGTGACTTCTAACAGCCTAACAACCTATAGACACTGATCTATACAAAACTACTGATGTCTAACAACTGATAGATAATACAATACAATACAAAACAAGTCTAACACTGTTCACGTTCCACTGTTGTAGCCTAAGCACTGATTACTTGAACATCAGTGCTTTCTTCAAAAGGTGATCAGTCTTTGAATGAGCAGTGCTTGGATCTTCAGCAGTACTTAAGAGATAGAAGTAGATAGAGCTCAGCGTTTGCCTTTTAGCAGTCTTTAGATGTTTCATCAGTGTTTGGTTCATCAGTTGTTCTTTTGAGTAGTGTTTAGAGTGTATCAGCAGATAGGTAACCACTGTCAAGGGAAGAGCTTAGAGTAAACATCTGCTTATTGTGAATCCACTGTTGTGATCAGGTTTTGGCTTTACATTATCTATTCCTGTGGTAGGGTTCAATCCCAACAATCTCCCCCTGGAACAGATAATGCCAAAACCTGTCATTATTCTGGATTTTTATTCTTCATCAGAAGTTCCTTTGCTTTTCTTTTAAATTCTTCTTCAAACTCTTTGGAACTTAAATCATCCTCTTCCCTGCACAGTGAAAGCTCAAGGAGATCTTGTAGATCTTCAACACCTAGGCCTAGTGCTTGATTCCTTTATATATGCCTCACTTCTCCATTGGTTCTGATCAGAGTCAATACGTGGGTCTTTTGATCAGAGAGCCACTTTAGTATTTTAAAACCAAATGGGTTTCTTGGGAGAGGTTTATTGAGTGATGAACTTAAAGTGTTTGGCCTAGAGAAGAAGTGTAGAGCAGTATCATGAGCTTCAAACACTCGTTTGAATGCTTTTTCAATAATCTCATTAGCTGCAGCTATATCTGCTTCAACTTCTTTGTCATACAGCTCACTGTTTGTGACATCTGCTAATGACTTTTGGCTTACTACTTTGACCCTTTTGGCAAGGTCTTGTAGTTTTGCTAATCTTTCTTTGTCTGAAGCTATTTTCTTGATAGCTTCTTCAATCTGATCAGCTTCTTTGTTCTCTTCTTGTCCAGCAGACAACATTTTCTTCCCTAGTTTTCTTAACTCTGTGACAAAGGCTTCTGCGTGTGTTGATCTGTGTTTCAAAGGTCTTGACTTGCTCCTGTAGCTTTTTGTAGTTAGACTTTTTAGGAGTGTCAGAGACTTTCAACCTCTGCTTCTCAAGCCTTTCTTAAGCTTCATCCGTTTGCTGCTTTGACCATTTTGCTATGGCATCCGCAGTATCCACCTTTCCATCCACCAACTCCTGCTTCTTTCTTTTATGCTCGGAAATGAGATCAGCTATGAATTTGTTGTATTTGTTCCAATTTGGAGCTGTCTTTTTCTTCCGTGGATCAAGTTTAATCTTTTCAATTCTGTTAGCCTCATGCTTTAGTGCAATGATTGGCCAGTCTTTGAATTTTGTTTCTTCAGCAGGATAGAACTTTTCTTTCATTATGTATGCAAGATATTCATTTCTCAATTCATTTCATTGTTCTTCAGGGAATAATCTTGACATTTCTTTGTTCAGATTACTTGCATATTCTTCTATTTGTTTGACTTTGTTTAGCAGAAACTCCCTTCTTTCCAAAATGGCTTCATCACCTTGATCCTTGCATTCAACTTTGGCTCTTATCCTTGCTTGTCTTGCTTTCATTTCAAGATACTCATCCATGTTTTCTGGAATTATGAAACCTATGAGAGAAGGAAATTTCCTTTTTGTAGGATCATCTTCAGTGTAAAACTGTTTCATCTCATTTTTCACATCTTCTAATTCCAATGGATATTTAGCAGCAACAGGATCATACTTTTCATCTGTAGCCTGTGTTGTTTCTCTTTTTCTTTTGTGAGACTTTGGAGGTTGTGGTGTCAGAATGATGAGATCAGTGGTGGATGTTTGACTAACAGTGGTTGAAACAACTGGTGTTTCAACTGCTGTTGTCATTACAACTGCTGATATGTCAGCAGATGTCTTCTGCATCTGAGCAGGGGATGAAAGATATGAGGTAGTATTTGATGGTGGTGATGGTGGTGGTGACTCATCATCAGGAATGAAGACCCTTCTCCTTTTTTAATGTAGGAGAGGTTGATGATGTTTTGGGTGGATCAGTGGTTTGAGATTGGATAGCAGTGGTTTGTGATTGTGATTGACTGACAGTGGTTGAAACAATTGGTGTTTCAATCACTGTTGTCATTATAGCAAATGTTGTAACATCTGCTGTCTTCTGCTTTATGGCAGGAGGCAGTTGTGGTGATATGATTGTAGATGATGATGGCGGTGGAACAGTGGTTGTAATGGTTTGTGATAGAGTGGTGTGTGTTGGAGGTGTGTGTGTTGATGATATGGCAGCTGTTTGGCTACTGACAGCAGTTTTTGTAACTACTAATGTATCAGCTGTTTGAATTGAAGTTTTGGATTTTGTGGTTTGAGATGATTTAGATGACTGTTTTTCTTTTTCTGGTTCAATATACAACCCATCTTCTATTCCTTTCTTTCTCAACTTGATTTTCTCTCCCTTTTGGCATTATCTGCAAGGGGTGTATTCATGAAGAGAATGGAGGATGGAACTTTTCCACTATGGGCCGTCTTTTGTATGCTAGCCTTTATAGCCTTGATATCTGCTTGAGTGTCTTTAAACCTTGATTCCACCATGTTGGTCAGTATTTGTACTTGAATAGCATGCTTTTGATCAGCCATATGTTGCTGTTTTTCAAGCCTGGGTTGAAAAATATTCCAAAGCTCATTTGCAGCAAATGCATGTTGTGCAGGTGCTTGAGCAGGAACAACAGTAGCTTGTGCTTTCTAAGCTTTTAAAATCTCTTGCACCATATCTTTAATTTCAGCAACTGAATCTTCAAGTTTTTCAACTCTTTTCATCAATTCCTGATATTTTGAATCATCACCTACATGAGTAGGATCATCTGAATCCCCACCAGTGGTGGTTGTACCAATGTGTGACTTAGGAACTGAGTCCCAAAAATCATCCATTGATGCCCCTTGTTCTTGGTACTGGGGACTTCTTTCTTCAGCACTCGATAAACCTTTGATGGTACCGGTGGTTAAAATCAACTCACTGGTGGTTACCGATGTTGCCATGGAAGAAATTGCCTTCAAGGGAGTCTTATTTATGAAACAACTGTCCAACCGAAGATCTGTTGATCCATCAGTTGTAGTTGCTGCTCCACTTGAACTACCACCGAGAGTTACTTGTAACTCAAGGGGTGTAACCTCCTCAGTTGTTGCTGGGATAGCAGAGGTATAAGCATCAGACCCAGTCACTTGTGGAGGTATACTCTCAGTAATGGGTGATAGAGAGGAACTGGTTTGTGTCTGTGCAATATCAACTGCATGCAACAGGGGTATTATTGATTGTGACATTATGACTGGTGAGGGTATGGGTGTTGAAAGAGACATATCCTTGGGATCAGGACTATGGAAGATAGATTCGAGTGGATCCAGAGCTTCATAATTTGGTGTCCCTGTGGTTACAACCTGATCCTTTTGTGAGGATGCAGGAGGAGTTTGAGGCTGGGGTTGAGATCTTTCTTCCACCTGCTGTGAGGAAGTAGCAGCAGTGGTTATTGGTGACTTTTGTGCTGTCACTGGCATTGTCTCTGGGATCTCATCTTCCAGAGATGCCTTTGTTTTGGGTTTGGTGGGTTTTCTGGTTGTTTTTCTTTTGGTCTTTTTGGTAATGTCAGGTGTGGGTTTCAGAGCAGTGGTTGTGCTGCTCTGATCACCTGGAGCAGCGGGCTCAGCTGAAGTTGCCTGAGGATCAGTGGCAGTTTCTAAAATCTGCTCAGGCTCTTTTGCTTTTAATTTTATTGGTGCCATCATTCTTGAAAATGTTTCAATTGTTAAACCTTTTATTTGAAAATGGACACCTTGTTTGGGCAAATTTTCATCCTCTTTTTCAAATTTTTGTTTAAAGTAATAGCTCAGAAATCTTGGAAAAAGAAGAAATGATTTGCTATCAACATTTTTTACCATGTCATTGAAGATCTCCTAGGAATAGTTGTAATCTTTATTGTTTAGAATAGCATATCCCAGGCATTGAATCTTCAATGGTATTTCATTAAACGCTGTTGTTTTATTAGAAACACAACTTAAAAGTGTGTGGAATAAAAATCTGGGTGCAGATGGAAAATAACCTTTTTGTAAGGTATCTACCTTTGATTGTTCTGCATACCCTCTTTTCAGAAAATCAGCTTTTAACTCGGTTTTATCAAAAGAAGTTTTACCTTTCAGATCATCGAGTTTGAAGACCTCTGAGATTGATTGTGGGGTGATTTGAAATGCTTTACCCTGTATCGAGGAGTTAATGGCTACTACTTTCTTGTCTTGTTTTTCAAGATTTGCATTTTTCCAAAACTCTCTCTGGGTTTGCAAGTAAATGGGAGCATCTGCTGTCAACAAAGTTTTATACTTTGATGCAGATAGTGTATCAATGATGGAGTCGAAGGTGTGGTTATCGGTAGGTTTTGTGAGGAGACCCACATAGTTATGAGGTGATTTGTATGGGATTTCAATAGTTTCTTCGGTCGTTTGAGCGACCTCTTTTGAAGATTATGGTGATTTTGGTTTAGATTTTGATTTTGATTTTGACTTCGTCATTTTGATGAAGAAGAATCAGAGAATGTTTTGAGAAGAAGGGTTGGAAACTGCTATGAGAAGAGAACTTTGGAATTCAATTCGACAGTGTAAAACCCTGTTTGGGGGTTTAGGGCAGGGTTTTATTTAGGGAAAAAATGATCGCTGATGTGGCAGCGGTTATTTTGATCTGAAGGCTAAAAACTGACCACGTGTCAAACACTGATGGAATGGATGAAGGGTGGAGAACAGTTGTTTTAAGAGCCACTGATGAATCAAGCATCAGTGGTTACAACGGTAATAATGTGAAAACAGTGGAAGATTTTTACTATCAGTGGATAGTATATCAGTGGATAAGACACTGATTTTGAGCATCAGTGCTTGTCTTAGCAAAATGAGAAATCAGTGGTTGACTTTCAGCAGTGGATAGTTTTTAGAGATCAGATGTTTGACAAAACAGTGACTAGAGTAAATGATACAGATTTGAAGAACAAATATTCAGCAACTGTTTTGAGAATTTTCATTCAAGGTTTTGTCACATGTCAATTTTGAAGAACAGTGGTTAAGTACCCCAGATGATGAAAACTTTTTACTAAGGCATCTCATTATCGTTTTAATATTCAAATTAAAACGTAAATACCTCAGTAGTTTAAGCACTGTTTAGCAATCAACCTTTGATGTTTAAAACAACCCTAAAAATGACATGACCTTGACATATGTACCTTTTCCTCTTGACCCATTTATGAGGACAATAATACCAACAAAAATAAGGTATTATATCCTGACAGGTAACAGAAACAATTGCCAACAAAAACAAGCAAAAGTTCAAAATACATTATTCTTTTAAAAAACTGAACAATATATCCTCGTTATTTGAGAAAATCCTTTGAAGGGAAAAAAATGATTAAAGGATTTTCTGAAAACGGCATCAAAGAGGATCTGGTATATTTTCAATAAGATACATAATCATATCATTCTTAAGTTTAACAAAATGGTCAGTTGATTGCAAACATGAGGACACATGGATGAAAAATTTGTCTAGTCCTCTTTGGAGTTCATTCACCGAATCAAAACCTTTTCCTGAGCAAATGGATGCACATAGTTGCTTAATGATCATTATTACTCTAAACTATGACTCATAAGTGTTTTAAGTTTATACTCTTTTCTTTTGATTTGAAATGTTTTGAGATAAACACACTTCTGAGTTTTTGTGAATTTTCTTCTTCCCTTTTTACCTTTCCCAATCATTTGGCAGTAATGTTTTGAGAGATTTGGTCATTTCTGCACATGCTTATGCCAACCTTCTCATTACCTATGATCTGGACTGTTGGTGCATAATGTCTAAAGCCTGCGTCTTTGTGAAGTTAGATTAACGTATATGGTCTACATAGGTTATTTTGTAATAGCTCAGGGGTTAAAAGTGTAATTATATGAATGTTATGTTGCTGGACCGCTTTTGTGACATTTGTCCACAAAAGCGACCCAAGCTGGACCGCTCATGTGGACATGTCACATGAGCGGTTCCAGAAATCTATAAATACCCCTGTGCTCCTTTCATTTGTAACGTTGTCTTGTGCTGTATGTCGAACTGCTGACCGTTTGGCAATCGTTATCAAGTGAAGTAAAAGTGATTAAAGTGTAGATCTCTCTGTTTTCTACTCCTTTCTATCAGTTTTATCATCGTATCATGCTGAAAATGTGTTTCCGCCACATTTTCAGTAAGCACTAGCTCTGATTGACTCATTAGTGTGGTCAAAACTGATCCTACAATTGGTATCAGAGCCAGTTGCGAGTTAGTTGCTAGATACAAAGTGGTTTTCACGGACTTTTGTAGATCTGGACTGATTTAGCGGTGAAAATGGACTGAGACTTGGACAGTAGGTGTGAAACACAGTTATAACAAACCCTTGAATTTTCGGATCAAAATTTGGACTATAAGTGACCTAAAAACACTCGTGAAGTTTGGACCGCTCTGGCGTCATCTGTGACTCGCTTTTATGAACCGCTCCTAAATCCATTCTAAGCTGGATCGCTTGTAATTCTTTGTTCTGGATCGCTCAAAATGGTCAATTTGATTGCTGGATCGCTCTTTTGGATCGCTTAAATAGCATAGGTTCTGGACCGCTCCAAAAATTCATTTGTGGATCGCTCTTTGTTCAATCTTCTGAACCGCTCTTGAATCACCTGTGGATCGCTCGAAAAATAATTCCTGGATCGCTCATTAGTCAGATTCTAGGATCGCTCAAAGGTGAATTGTTCAGGATCGCTCCAAAGTTTCTGTCTGGATCGCTCTTAGTGAAATTTTCTGGATCGCTTTTGTGCAAACTTCAGGATCGCTTATTGTAACTGTTTGAGAAATTTTTCCGTTACAACTGAAAATGGAAAGTCAGGATTTCTATAACATGTTTTCGGGTGTGGGTGCTACTCAAAGCCAAACAAGTATCATGCAAAATGTCAGTTTAGAAAACGAACTTGGAACGATGCAGAAACCTCCGAAACTGATGAGTTTGGATGAATATTCAGGATGGTCTGAGAGATTCAAAAATTGGGTGCAGGCAAATCACTTAGAGAGTTGGATAAAAATCGAAAGAGAGTATGTTGCTCAAGTAGATGGGGTGAATACAAAAAAGACAATTGCTAGTCTGACAGCTGCCGAGCAGGTCGAATTCAAAGCTGAGAAAAAGATGATCAGCATCTTACAACAAGCAATAAAAGAAGATATTTTAGTGTTACTGCAGCACAAAAATAGTTCACAGTCGATATGTCAAGCATTATAGAAAAAATTCAAAGGCAGCGCGTCAATGATTAAAAGTAAAACGGCATTGCTAAAGAAAGAGTTTGACATCTTCACAGGGATTAAGGGTGAATCAACAAAGCAGCTTATAGAGAGGTACTGTCATCTGGTGTTAGAGATGCGAAGGTTGGACATCGAGAAGACCCATGAAGAGTGGATAGACAAATTGTGTGATGCACTTCCCTATGAGGAATGGGGAACATATGTGATGATGTTGAAAAATAGTTCGGATTTCGTAAACTATAGTTTGAGTGAATTCATAGAGAAAATTGAAGCTCATGAATTAGAATTGGTGAAAGTCAAGAAGATGAATTCAACGAATATGCCACAGGATGTATCTTTGTATTACAAGAGTAATCCGGTAGTATCGAATGTTCAGAGTCCGAAAATTCAAACTGGCTTTAGTGCAGACAACACTTCATCTGTTACTCCAAATGCTTATCAGTCAAGTCAATCAACTCCTTTTGCCAATTATGAGCCAAATGTCAAAGTCTCAGATCAAAATTCTCCTCAAAGCTCTACTGGGTCAAATCAACAGACAGTTGTGTTCGGAGTGCAGTGTAACATTGCAATTAACATCAAGAATGGAAATGAAATCACCGAAAATGCAGCCAAACAACACATTGCGTTATTGGGGTCAGTTCTGGAAGCATATGAAGGGTTGGTTGCTGGTAGGATCGGAAATCCTGATATGACTAAAGAAGATTACGATCAGATCGATCCGGAAGAACTGGAATTGATAGATATTAAGTGGTGTATGGCAAGTTTAGTCCGAAGAGCTCAACGATTTATGGAAATCACCGGTAGAAACAGTTTGTCGGGTCCGGATCAGAAATTAGGGTTCGATAAGACCAAAGTTACATGTTTTTAATGCAAAGAGAAAGGTCATTTCAAGCGTGAATGTCCGAATCGTGAGGTGAAAAATCATCAGAATCCGTTTACCACTGACTATTACAGACAAGCTATATATCATCGCCCAAACCAACAGCCTACAGTTCAAAGACCTCAGATCGAGAACAAACCTGAGAAGGCGTTGATCGTTAACCAAGATGATGAAAAGGTTGTGTCTGGTTTTAGTTGGGACAAATATATTCCAGGAAAAGACGATCAAGCAATGATGGCTGAAGTTGTGGAGATTATTGAGACGAGTAAAGAAGTTACTGAAATTGTTGAGTCTGGCTCTGAGGTGGTTGATAAAGCAGTTACTGAAGCTGTTGAGTCTGTTTCTGAGATCGTGGCTGAAGAGGTTATTAAAGTTGTGGATCAAGAGGTTCCGGAGGTCGTTAAAGATGTTTCTATGGAAGATTCTGCAAAAGCCGTGGAATCTGTATCTGATGTTCTTAGTTTTCAATCTCGACGGGAGGAATTTGTCTACACTATGAAATCAATTTTACCTCCTAACGTTTTTGGTTCTTTTGCAGATTATTTTGAAGATCCAAGAACCGGAACGTGCCCGAGATTCGAAGCAGAGAAAGAAGAAGTCGAGGAGATGATTGATGTATCGAAGGAAATGACTGAAGAAACTCTAAAGGAGATTGCGGATAAAGCACTGATGATCAAACTAAAAGAGGTAGATTCAGACATTCAGGAGTCAGTCGATAAAATGTCAAGTCTAGAAGAGGAATCTGGAGTCTTAGAAGTCAACATGGTCAAGTCGTCTGAGTCGGAGTCAAATCCTGTTGGTAAAACTGTTTGTGATGATGAGATAATAGTAGAAAAAGTTTCAATCTCTGATACACCGTGTCAACGTTGTTCACAACCATGCACGGAGTGTCTTGAAAAAGACACCATGTATCAGGAACTGAAACAACATGCAGATCTGTTGAAGTTTGACTTAGGGCAAGTAAAAGAGGCATACGACACATTGTCTAGGTCAATAAAAATGATCCAAAATGAAAGTCTTGAAAACGATAAAGCAACCAAGCTGGCACAATCAACTTTATTTGACAAACAAAGAGAAGTGAATTTTCATTTAGACACAATCGCATCTTTGAGAAAAGAGCTTGAGTTGACTAAAATTGAAAATGATAGAATTGATAAGAAATTGATGAGTTATGTGGCATCATCATATGTGTTAGAGCAAATAGTACCACAACAGCCACATGCTTCACCTGTCTTCAACAGAGTTCCACCCCCAATGTGGAATCATTATACACAGAAATATCCAGATGGGGCGGAAGCTGCATTAAACATAAAACTAAAAACACTTGAAAATGATTTACCTGATAACATTGATATAACTTTCACTGCTTCTGACACTGACAACGAAACCCAGGTAATCAAAAATGTTATTGATCAGGTGTTGGACGATGATAGTGAGAAATCTGAGAAAGCAAAATCAGTGGAGTCTGATAGTGATTCTGAGGAGGACGGAAACTTTTTAGATCGTTATTTGACAAAAAACGGATAAAAGTGTGGATGATGATTCAATTATGGTGGCTTACACTATTGTTGGATCTGACAAACTTTACTCCAACACTGAGTTTCCGCTTCAGAATGTTAAATTTGAGAATGTTCAGAAAGTGTTTAAGCTGATTGAGCTAGGCGTAAATGAGTTAAAGAGAAACGATTTCTTTTCAAAACTAAATAAGTCAGTTGGTTCGTCACGTCCTACTAGTCCAGAAAAGATAGAGGGGGTGGGTAAAAACCAAAACAAGAAAAATCAGTTTAAAAATAAAGGCCTTGGTTTTGAGAAGAAAATGACTAAGAAGTTGGTAAAGTCAAAAGATAGAATCGATGATGTATTTGTTTGTGGACCGAGCACTGAGACTGAAAAAGATTATATTTTTAGTCAAAAGGCCGTGGACGATTTCAATGCAGCGCAGAAGCTAAAAGCAGAAACTGTTAGTAGCACATTTGTCGAGTATGATAAGTGGGTATGCTATCGCTGCAATGAAGTCGGCCACATGGCGAAGCAGTGTAAGAAAGTGATCGAAAAACCGGTTGTAATAAAAGCGGTTAAGAAACAAGTGGTTGAGAAACCGAAGGTTGAAAAACCTAAGGATAAAAACAAATATGTGCCAAAATAGACCATTCAAAAACCTCGACCAAAATCACCAGTCGTTGCAAAAGATAAACAGGTGATGGTTTCGTCGATCCGAATTCTCAAACGAGGTGAAAAATTGAAGTCGGAGGATAAGCCGAAATCGACTTTCGAAATTGGTGAGTCTTCTAAGTTCCCCAAGACTTCGATACTTTACCCTAAAGCAAAAACTTTTGAAAATCAGTCATGGATCGTGAAATCTAAACCATCTGGTGAGATTAAAAAGATAGAAAATGTGTTAGAAAATGAGTCATAATGTGTAAAGGATGATGTGGTTAAATGTGAGTTTGTACTCGATCAGTGTTTGTCGGAATTTCCCAAACTTCATAACAATGTGAAACAAGATAAAAAGGAAATTGAGTTAAATGTTACATTTTGCTTCCCGAAAACAACAGAGAAATGCAATGTGGTTTTTGGTACCGTGTCAGAAGTTAAAAAGTCGTGGGCATCATTGTTTAACTGATGTGTTTGTGAATTGATTGCAGGAGCTGCCCAAGTCTGTGCTCTCAAGATGGATAATGGATAGCGGTGTGTCGCAGCATATGACGGGATCCTTAGCTCTATTATACGATGTCAAAGCGATTAATGGAAGTTACGTTGGATTTGCTGGTAACCAAGGAGGAAGGATTGTTGGTCAGGGAATGCTCTCGAACGGCATCATATCTTTTGACAAAGTGAATTATATTGTTGAATTGACGAACAATTTGTTAAGTATTTCGCAAATCTGCGACAAAGACTTTAGCGTACACTTTACGAAAACAGAATGTTTGGTTTTAAAACCAGGGTTTAAAGTCCCTGACGAGTTGGTTCTGTTGCGCGCCCCTAGGGTTAATGATCTTTACATCTTAGACATGAGCGCTGCAACACCAACAACTCCACAAAAACAGTGTTTTGTAACAAAAGCTAAAGCAACTGAAAAAGAGTCGATTATGTGGCATTGAAAAATGGGTCATATACACATTCGTAAAATGAACTTTCTGGTGCACAACGATTTGGTAGAAGGTGTGAATGTTAAAAATTTTCATTTATCTGACGATTGTGTTGCATGTAAGAAAGGTAAACAGGTAAGGAAGTCTCATCCGCTAAAGATGATCAACACAATCCGGTTACCTCTCGAGAGATTGCATATGGATCTCTTTGGGCCGGTCAACGTCAAAAGCATCAGTGGAGACTCTTACTGTTTGGTGGTTACAGATGATTATACAAGGTTTTCGCGGGTTGTTTGTTTGGAAAAGAAGGACGAAACATTCGATGCCTTGATGGTTTTGTTCAAAAAGATGGAAACAGTGTACAAGCTGCCGATCAGAAGAATACGAAGTGATAACGGAACGGAGTTCAAGAATAACAAAATGTACGAGTTCTGCAATGAGAAGGGGATACTACATGAATTCAGTGCACCATACACACCACAACAGAACGGTGTAGCTGAACGAAAGAATAGAACCCTGATTGAGACTGCACGTACAATGTTGGCCGATTCCAAGCTTCCAATTTTCTTCTGGAGTGAAGCAGTGTCAGCAGCTTGCTATACTGTAAATAGAGTTTTGACAGTGAAGAAATATAAAAAGACGTGTTTTGAGTTGTTACATCGCTATAAGCCAAATCTTGAGTTCTTGGAACCTTTTGGCTCTCCGTGTACATTCATCGATGCTGATGGTAAATTCGGAGCAAAAGCGAATGAAGGATTTTTCGTAGGATACGCCAGCCCGTTAAAGAGGGTGTTTGTTCCATGTCTGGGGAAGGTGATTCAGGTCCATCATGTGGATTGTCAGAAGCATACGCCGTCACAACAACTTCCCGGACAAAGATTTCTATTTGACTACGACAAACTCTGGGAATCGTTTCATCTGCCGTCCGAGCCGAGTGAGGAGGAAATTGCTCTAATGTATCTGTATCAGCAAAGTCAGTTGCACGAGCCGGAATCTAGACCGCTAGATGTTCCTACGCCAATTGTGGGCACTCACGATGATGAAGCTGGACCAAGTGGAACAGTTCATATACCACCAGAGGAACCAGAGGAGCCAGCTCCGTCATTTGACGTTTCTGACGACTCAGAGGAGGAACCCGCTCCTACCTTTGACGAGGAACCAAATGAGATATCAGAGGAGGCTGTTGAACAAATTGTTGATCTCGACATTTCAAATCTGGAATCGGAAGTTGTGGTGCCTGATACTGTTATGCCACGGACACTGTCTTATCATCCTTCAGAACAAATTATCGGCGATTTACAGAGTGGTGTCAAAACAAGACATCAGATAGACCAAGCTTTTACATGTTTTTATTCTGATATAGCTGATATGCAGAAAGAAGTCTCATACAAATGTTTTATTTCGCAGATTGAGCCCAGAACTTACAAAGAAGCATTGACCGTGGACAGCTGGGTAAATGCTATGCAGGAGGAACTGCAACAATTTGAGAAACTGGGCGTCTGGAGACTGGTCGATCTGCCGAAGAATCAGAAGCTGATAAAGACAAAATGGGTGTTTAAATGTAAACGTGATGATAGAGGAGTCGTGGTGAGGAACAAAGCACGCCTAGTGGTCCAGGGCTTCAGCCAGCAGGAGGGAATAGACTATGAAGAAGTTTATGCGCCGGTAGCAAGGCTTGAAGCAATCCGCATTTTTCTAGCCTTTGCTTCATGGAAAGATTTCAAAGTCTATCAACTCGATGTTAAATCGGCATTTCTGTATGGCAAGATTCGAGAAGAAGTTTACGTGGGGCAACCACCGGGGTTTGCAGATCCGCTAAACAAAGACAAGGTGTATTTGCTGGATAAATCTTTATACGGTCTTCACCAGGCCCCGAGAGCCTGGTATGAGACGCTTTCGACCTACTTGCTGGACAACGGTTTCACAAGAGGAACAGTAGATAGCACCTTGTTCACAAAAGAAGTAGCTAGCCACTTGCTGATTGTGCAGATCTATGTCGACGATATCATTTTTGGTTCCACCAACGACGAGTTATGCAAAGAGTTTGAAGTTGTGATGAAGAAGAAATTTGAAATGAGTTCGATGGGGGAGATGAAATTCTTCCTCGGGTTACAAGTTGAACAATTACCCGACGGAATTTTCATTCATCAATCGAAGTATGTAAAGGACGGGCTGGATAAGTTTGACATGACAGACTGCAGTCCTGCATCAACCCCTCTCGCACAAAATCATGGTATCTGTCCGGATGAACAAGGTGTGAAGATGGATGAAACATTATACAGATCGATCATCGGATCGTTGATGTATCTTACAGCTTCCCGGCCCGACATCATGTATCCGACATGTTTGTGCGCTCAATATCAGTCAAATCCGAAGCAATCACACCTGACGATCGTCAAACGCATTTTACGGTATTTTGAAGGGTTGCCCAAGCATCGGCTTGTGGTACCCTCGTTCGGGTGATTTTACATTATCTGGTTTTGCTGATTCAGACTTCGGTAGTTGCAAGCAGAATGCTAAGTCCACCACTGCTGGGTGCCAGTTCTTCGGAACTCGGCTTGTTACCTGGCAGTGCAAGAAGCAAACTGCAGTTACGCTCTCAACTTGTGAGGCTGAGTACGTCTCAGCCTCTAGCTGTTGTTCGCAGATTCTCTGGATTCAACAGCAGATGCGCGATTTCGGTCTGCAATTCTTGGATACACCGATATTTGTGGACAATGAAAAGGCCATCAATGTTACGAAAAATCCAGTTCAGCACTCAAAAACAAAACACATAGAAATCCGTCACCATTTTATTCGAGATTGTTACGAAAAGAAATTAATACGGATTGAACATGTGAGCACCGATGATCAGAAAGCTGATTTTTACACGAAACCGTTTGATAAAAAGAGATTTTATTATCTTTTAAGGTTAAATGGGTTAAAAAATCTGCAATCTGGGAGGGTTATCGAGTGTGAAGCCGAGCTGGGCGGCGATCTGACTTGAACCGTATCGAGTTGTCAACTTTTGTTTGTACAGTTGTATTTCCTGCTTTTCGTTAAAAACAAAAACACAAAAATATGTTTTAGTTTTAGGGGGAGATATTCGCAGAAAAAATACAAAAACATGATAAAATCATAAAAATCCAAAAACATTAAAAAATGCAAAAAGAACTATGTAGTATAGGGGAAATGATAGTACATCAGCTAGACAGGCACAGTACGCTAAAGATATGTAATGAAAAATGCAATTAAGCAGTCTCGCTAAAGATGTGCCGGTAGGTTCTTACAAAATTAGTAGATCGGTTTGGGATATAAACTAAATTTAACTTGCGTTTTCGTGGGGAACACCTCCAGGATATATAGGTAACCCCTGAAATCCTGTTTGAAAGGTCCCGTATTCTGAGATACTAGGTCTTTATACTCGGTGATATCTGGGGTATTATCCCGGGACTTCTACTGTATGGAAATACTGACCTAGTCCCCGGATAATACTTTTTGCAAAAAGCTTTGAAACATAAGCTTCACCCTCAGCATGCTGATGAAACAATAAAATTGATAGTCGCTGCTGTTGAAATGCAAAAGATCCTCTAAAGGGGACCCACCGAAAAGTCGAGCCGTCATCTCTCTGCTGAACGGAAGTTCTGACCTGAGCTCTCACGGTTTCGCATTCACCACCAACAGATATCAGCTGTGGTATATTCACCTGTAAGACTGAATACTGGGATCCGGATACGGGAGTATATAGTGAGGTGGGAACACACGTTGACGTTTAAGTCTTTAAAACACTATATAACGTATCCAGAACAGATTGAAAATTCTGTGAGAATTTAAAATGGATCTATATTTCGACAATAAACACGAATTGCTTAAATGTTTAAAATGAAATAAGCTTAACGGTGCTTGTGTTCTGTCGGAAGCTGATATGATCCCTTAACACGCTCGAAAAAATAGTATGTGTATATATTTCTGTTTGTACAGCTTTAAACCCAATTCTTTTCTCATTTTAGGTTCGACAACTGATACTGGGGATTGGAAGTTCAAAGCCCGTGTGCAGATCATGTCGGTATTTGATGAGGTTTGGGTAAGCTGTGATTGCAAACAAAGATCTGGGATGATGTTTGAAAGATAAAATGTGCAAATGTTTTAAACGTAGAAAAGTTCATTAATTTGAACTGGTTTTGAAACAAAAAGACAGAGTACTTCATAAAATCGATCATCCAGGGCCATTAACTTGGACTTGGTAGATCATACAGTTGTCCAGGGTCATTAACTTGGATTTGGTCAACTGGGTGCCAGTGTGTGAAATCGAAAAAGTTGAAAAATGATTAAAAAATGAATTTCTTGAAAAGTTAAGGATGGATCGCTTTTATGACATTCTTGAACCGCCTTTTTATCAAATGGTCATTGTGAACCGCTTATAGGACATGAAGAATAAGCGGTTCAGACACTCATATATAAGGGACATGGTCCGCTTATTCTGTCATTACCCTAAACCGCTTATACGACAATTGTCTCTGGGGCGATTCCACCTGTTTTATCGTGTTCATCAAGATTTCGTGCTGTTTTGACCTTGTTTTCACTTGTTCGTGTTAGATTACTACCTTTTACATCATGGGCAAGGTAAGCCATCTTTTAATTTCAGTTCTAAATGTGATAAATCATGTTAGTCGGCTTGTTTGTGTGAACGATTCATGTTTTAAGCCTGTTTGTGTGAAATGATTGTTGATTCAGCGTCGTATGATGATATTAGATGTAGTATTACATACTAATTGATGAAATTTGATCATTTGATAAGGGTTGTCGGCACTGAATGTGTTTAGATTTAGATCTAGGGTGTTTTAGGATATTTTAACAAAATTAAAGGACACTCTTAGGTTCGGAATTTTGTGTAGAATATGTTTGTAGCATCAATTTTAGGATTTAGAAATGTTTTACATATTTTGAGTATAGGGTCGCTTTTACGGTAAGTTTGTTCTGAACCGCTCTTAAAACATACTTTGAATCGCTCATGTGTCCTATCTTAAATCGCTCATAAGTCACACTCTAGGACCGCTTTTGTGTATTTGGTTGAACCGCTCTTTTGTACATTCCAGGACCGCTTTTAAGACATATTAGGTTTGTATCGCTTATGTGACCGGGGGCGGATCGCTTTTTGTGTAAATATTATCTAGGATCGCTTTTTAGTCAAAAGATATGGACCGTCTTTAGGGTTGTACAGTTTATGAACCGCTTTTATGGGTGAAATGAGTTTGGATCGCTTATCTGGGATCGCTTTTTGGTCAGTTTCAAAAGTTCAAAATTTTCTAAGTATTGATTTCTGTTGTTGTTATGCAGGCTTCTACGAATGTGTTGTTCGATCCAGTCCACAACAGTTGTGTGGATTTAGATGTGGAGAAATATCCGCTGTTATCTGAATTCAGCAGTATTCTGAGTTATATGGATCGTATACCAGTAAAGAAAGCTATGACTGAACAAAGGCCGTTGTATCGATCTCATATCAGTAGATTTTGGAACAGTGCAAAGTATGACGAGGAAAACAAGGTGATTTCAGCAGAAGTGGAAGTGAATGGAAAGATAGAGACTATACTAGTGACCGAAGCGTTGGTTCGAGAAGTTATGAATTTCCCTGATGAGGCCAACTACCCAACTAGATTTCCTGAACGAATGGTGAAGGGTTGCATGCTACGTTTGGGATACAGAAGTACGCTGAATACTGGGAACTACTTAAAGTCAAAATTTCAGAAATCATTCAAGTTCTTGATTCATTGTATTTTGATTTCCCTGAGTCACACAAAGGGTAGTTATGACCAGATGAGGGATTATCAAATGAATATGTTAACTGCTTTAGTGTTGAACAAGAAATACAACTTCTCGCACATCATTTTTCATTATATGGTGGAGAATCTAGCGTCAGATGTTAGAGTTTGGAGATATCCACGTTTTGTTCAAATGATGATTGATCGTGCTTATCCTGGTATTGACAGAGACATTAAGGATGATCTTCTTGTTCAAGCACATATGTCTAATATCTCGTTGAAGAACTTGGTCAAGTACCATCCTCATTATCCAGAGCCGGAGTTGGTGATTGAAAACTTTGGATTACTTAAAGATGTAAGTTATGTGGATCCTGATCCAGAAAGTCATCAAAACTGGAGAAATGAAGAAGAAATGAAAGAAGCATTGTATGCTGTAGAGTTGAAGATAATTCAGGGTTTCAAACCAACAAAGAATGAGTGGTATGTGAAGGAGTCTGGGCGCAGACGTAGACTTGTAACTCCTGTAGCTGAAGGTGAAGGTTCTTCTTCAAAGCCAAGAAAGAAACAAAAGAAAAAGGCTGAAACTGTGTTAGTTGATGAGTCTGAAGAAGAAGTTCCTGAGGTGAACATTGAAAAGGAACAAGAGGCGGCTAGTGTAGCACATATTGAAATTCATACAGATTTATTAACTGATAATGTTGACATTTCACAGGAGAAAGAGAAAGTGGTAGATGATGTTGAAGGCGACGATGTTGATAAAGACACTACTAGTTCTTCTAGTGGGTCTGTTTTTGAAGTAGTTGATGCAAGAGAACGTGAAAGGCGAATGAGAGAGGAGGTAGAAAAGGAGAAGTTACTCAGAAAGAGAAAGAGAGAAGAGAAAGAAGATGCACCTTATGAACCTTCTCCAGAGCATGTTTCAGCATCACAGTCTACTCCTAAAAGTAAAAAGAAAGCTGGAGGTCGAAAGAAGGGTACTCCAAAGATTAAAGTGTCAAATCGTCCTCAAAAGATCATGCAAACACAATCTACACCTCCACGTCAACAAACACATCCACATCAACCAACACCTCCACAATCTCCAATACATCAATCTCCTCCTAGACAACCAACACCACAACACTCACCAAAACAACCTACCCCTCTATCACATTCAACACCACCCAGACAACCTACTCCTCAACGACAACCATCTCCACTGTTTCCACCATCACCACCTCCACATCAACAATATTATTCTTCTCAAGATCTTTTTGGCACACCTCCAATCGCTCAAGCCCAATTTGGTTCTTCAAGTAGAGGCCTTGCGATACCGCATGATAATCTGCTAGATGTTGATTTTGATTTTGCAAACAATTCTCAAGTCTTGAAGTTGGAAAAGAGAATTGATGAGGTGATAGCAGAAAACAAAAAGTTGGCAGATGAATGCAAAAAGATTGCTGATAGAGAAAAGTCTCTTGCTGGTAAGGTGCAGAGATTAGAAGGTGAAAACAAAGTGTTGGAACTGAAGATTGAAGTTGATCAGACGGAAATTGATGTTTTGAAAGTTCGAGTGTCTGAGTTAGAAGAGGAGAAGAGTCGTCGAGAAAGTGAAAACGAGTACTATAAGTTGAAGAATAAAGAGCTTATGGCTGCTAAAGCGTTGCATGAACACAAGTTCTACATGCTGAATAGAGTTGTGGAAAGCATGTTAGAAACAACAGTGGATCAGAAGTATGAAGAGTTGAAGTTAGAGGATCTTCGTGCTGAACGTAAAGCAGAAGTAGAAAGGCAAATGAAAGATAAAGGTAAAGCTGTTGAAGGAAGTTTTGTAATGACTATTGTGCCTTCAATGGTAATAGATAATCCAGTGCCTATATCCTCTGTTCTGGGTATAGTCGAAGAAGAAATTCAATCGCCAAAGTTAATTGGTGGCGAAGAAGAAGAGTATGATGAAGATGATGATAAGGAAGAGTTTGTTTATTCTGCAAGCAGTCACAGTTCGAAAGGTGATGATGATGATGACGCTGCAGGAGGTTCTGGTGTGAGAGTTACTGAAGCTTCAAAAGAAAAAGTCGTTGAAGATCTGCTAAACGACACAGTCAATGAAGAAAGTGGTGAAGCTGAGGGAAAGGGGGAGTCGAGTAAGAATCAGATTGTCGAACATCATGAACCGTTGTTCTTATGTCTAGATGTGTATAGGGAGATGTTAAATGATGTAAATCCCGAGAATCCAATTGATCTTGAAGCTGATCTGGAATCTTTTGATATCAATAAACAGAAAGATTACAAGTATAACTATGTTGCAGATGCCGATCAGTATGATAGGGTTGAAGTAGAGGATGATTCGGATAATGAAGATGTTCCTGAAGACACTTCAAAGTTTCCAACGTTAATGGAATTTTTTGCTGCTGAAAACAGAGATGAGTTACGTCAGAAAGTGACTGAAGCAGTAAATGATAACGTGTTCGAGTGTTTGAGAAAAGAAGCTGAACAGGAAGGGCAATCAAATGTTGAGAAAGAAGATCATTCAAAATGGTTTAAAGACAATCATGAGAGAAAGTTCAAGAGGCCTTTGAAGTTTTTCCAACGTGATAGATCTATTTCTCTTGGTGATATCATCAGTTGGGGTTTTCTTCCTCAAGTCAACGCCTATGCAGTTAGAAGAGAATATGGTGTCCAATACTTTAAACGTTTATATGACATTATGTCATTACCATGGTGGGATGTCGATGAGTTATCTCAGGTGAGAACGTTGGAGTATCAGGTGAGACAAAATGATAAAGCAATGTGGGGATATATCAAGTACGAGACTCTAAGAGGTTATCTGAAATGGAAACCTCATCGTCCAAGACGGGTTGAAAGAGTAGATCCTGAAACTTGTGTAAGGGAAACTATTCTGAATGTAAAGCCTCCAAGAACCATGACGACGATTCCTATGCCAGAAATGGAACAAGATTTTTACAAAGGGTTCATTGATTGGGTGTATAGCTGTCTTACAACTGAAGCTATCATTACATACAGAGCTGGTAGTGAGCTGAGATATATTCGTGTCTATGATCCGATGTGGCTGGTGAATTGTTCGGCAAAAGACATCGAATGCTTGTTTATTCACAAGATTCGTTATAAAGCAGAAGATAAAGATCAAGCTCAACAGTTCCAACGCGTTGTATCACTGTGCTTTCAAAAAGGAATCAATTCCGAAAGCAAGTGGAAATCGTCTTGGTGGGCATTGGATGAAAAGATGAAGAAGAAAGCTAAACGTGAACGTGAACGTGAAAATCGTAGGATGGAAGAGAAAAGAGGAAAGTTTTTGAAGAAACAACAGGAAGAAGAGAAGGCAGAGAAGCGAAAGCGTGAAAAGATCAGAGTTGCATTAAGCAGGAAGCCTAAAGAGCGTGAAGAACATTACAAAGCTGCTATTTGAAGACCAATTTTCAAGACAAAGACTGCGGCTTCATCCAAGGGGGAGTTTGTTGGTGCATAATGTCTAAAGCCTGCGTCTTTGTGAAGTTAGATTAACGTATATGGTCTAGATAGGTTATTTTGTAATAGCTCAGGGGTTAAAAGTGTAATTATATGAATGTTATGTTGCTGGACCGCTTTTGTGACATTTGTCCACAAAAGCGACCCAAGCTGGATCGCTCATGTGGACATGTCACATGAGCGGTTCCAGAAATCTATAAATACCCCTGTGCTCCTTTCATTTGTAACGTTGTCTTGTGCTGTACGTCGAACTGCTGACCGTTTGGCAATCGTTATCAAGTGAAGTAAAAGTGATTAAAGTGTAGATCTCTCTGTTTTCTACTCTTTTCTATCAGTTTTATCATCGTATCATGCTGAAAATGTGTTTCCGCCACATTTTCAGTAAGCACTAGCTCTGATTGACTCATTAGTGTGGTCAAAACTGATCCTACATGGACATTTTTGACTATTGATTTTCTTAATGTATTTTAACATAGTTGATTTTGTCCTTTTTAGGAACTCAACCTGTTTTCACTACATAAGATCTGAATGACTAAAGTTTTAATTTCCCTCTTTTAAGTTATCAAAAACACTAATGTTTTTAAGAACATAGGTTTTTGTTAATCTGAGGTTCATACTTTAGCATTTAGTGAAAACATCACAAATATCAAAACAACAATTGAAATCAATTTGAAATATTGAACGATCCCATAATTTATCAGATATTTTACAGATCTGAAAACTATGAGTGACTTGTGCATGATATCACTTGTTGCGTGAAATTTGTGTTGCATATGACATCTTGGTTGTTTTACAGAGTTCCTAAATAACCATTTTGATCATGATTCACTTGTTACTCTGTTTTTCAACTGAATACAACCAACCTCAGTATCAATGAATTGTGAGCTGAACTGTTATGTCAAATTGATTGTTAGATCGAATTTGACTGTCCATGCTCTGATACCAATTGTTAGGATCCGAGGCTGACATGATTATGTTTGTTTGTACAAAATGAACATTTAGTGAATATAAAATTATGTAAAGTGCAGCGGAATTGTATACAAACTTTGTAAACACAAACATAGAAGAGAGTAGTATGTTTAAACACTTGTTTCACCTTGAGTCGAATGATTACAATGAAAAGCAAAAGATTACAATGCAAGCTTACAGACTAAACTCCCCCTCGGCCTGATACTCCAGGGTTGGTTGCACAAGATGAAAGGATTGAATTGAGGAGAAGAACTCACTCAAAACGAATCAAATATAACAGTACAGAGTACTATTATATTTATAGGCAAACCAAACTACTGATGTACTTCAGCTGACGTCACCATGATAGTGACTTCTAACAGCCTAACAACCTATAGACACTGATCTATACAAAACTACTGATGTCTAACAACAGATAGATAATATAATACAAAACAAGTCTAACACTGTTCACGTTCCACTGTTGTAGCCTAAGCACTGATTACTTGAACATCAGTGCTTTCTTCAAAAGGTGATCAGTCTTTGAATGAGCAATGCTTGGATCTTCAGCAGTACTTAAGAGACAGCAGTAGATAGAGCTCAGCGTTTGCCTTTTAGCAGTCTTTATTTGTTTCATCAGTGTTTGGTTCATCAGTTGTTCTTCTGAGCAGTGTTTAGAGTGTATCAGCAGATAGGTAACCACTGTCAAGGGGAGAGCTTAGAGTAAACATCTGCTTATTGTGAATCCACTATTGTGATCAGGTTTTGGCTTTACATTATCTGTTCCATTGGTAGGGTTCAATCCCAACAATAATTCTTATTTTGTGAATCTCAACCTCAGCTCATTCATCGAGAAGATCGAAGCCCATGAGCTGGAATTGCTGAAAATCAAGAAGATGAACTCAGCGAGTGTGCAGCAAGATGTATCTCTGTATTACAAAGGCAACACTCCAGTTTCAACCAATCAAAGCCCAAAAATACAGACGGGTTTCATTGCTGATAACACCTCAAGTGTTTCTTCAAACACTCCTCAATCCAGCAAGTCTTCACCATTCATGAACTTTGAACCAAATGTCAAAGCTCAGGAACAACCTTCACCTCAAAGTTCTACATGATCTAACAATCAGGCTTACGTTTCTGGGGTACATTGTAATATTGCGGTGAATATCAAGAATGGAAACGAGATTACGGAAATAGCCGCAAAACAGCATATTGCACTGCTTGCTTCCGTTCTAGAGGCTTATGAGGGCTTAGTGGCAGGAAGGATCGGTAATCCTGATATGACGAAAGAGGATTATGACCAAATCAATCCAGAAGAGCTTGAATTAATTGATATCAAATGGTGCATGGCAAGTTTGGTTCGAAGGGCTCAACGTTTTATGGAAATTACAGGCCGGAACAGTTTATCAGGTCCCGATCAAAAGTTAGGGTTTGACAAGTCGAAAGTTACATGTTTTAAATGTAAAGAACGTGGTCATTTCAAAAGAGAATGCCCTAACCGTGAAGTGAACAATCATCAAAACCCGTTCACAAACGACTATTATCGGCAAGCGATCTATCATCGACCGAACTAACAGCCAGCTGTTCAGAGGCCGCAGATTGAGAACAAACCGGAAAAGGCGCTGATCGTGAATCAAGACGATGAAAAGGTAGCTGCAGGATTTAGTTGGGATAAATACACCCAGGTAGCGATGGGCAGGCCATGATGGCAGAAGTAGTTGAAATATCTGAGATGGTGTCTGAGCCGGAAATACTTACTGAAGATGTTTCTGTGGTTGCTGAAGAGGTTTCAGTTGAAAATATGGTTGTTATTGAAGAAATAGCTGCTGAAGTGTATTACTACCAGTCAGAGCAAGAGGTATTGGCAAGTTCAATGAAATCGATTATGCCTCCTAAAATTTTTGAATCTTTTGCAGTTTATTTTGAAGAACCAAAGACCGGATCATGCCCAAGATTTGAAGAGAAGAAAGAAGCTGTTGAAGAATTGATAGACGTGTCAAAAGAGCTAACCGGAGAGGCATTAAAAGACATAGCTGACAAAGCTCTTATGGGAAAGCTCAAAGAGGTAGACTCAGAACTCGAGGAGTCAAAGTCTGTCAGTAGTGTGTCAGTCAAACGAGAGGAATCTAGAGTTCAGGAGATCAAATCTGTCAAAATGTCTGAGTCTGAGTTAGACAATGTCGGTAAAATTGATTGTGTTGAGCAGATTGTTGAAAAAGTTGTTTCAATCCCTGAAACACCATGCCAACAGTGTTTAGAACCGTGCATGGAGTGTCTTGAAAAAGACACTAAGTATCAGGAATTGAAACACCATGCTGATATGATTAAATTTGACCTTGGCCAAGTTAAAGAGGCGTATGATACTCTTGCTAGGTCAATCAAGAAGATCCAAAAAGAAAGTGTTGAAAACAATAAAGCAACAAAATTGGCTAAAGCAACACTATTTGATAAACAAATTGAGGTCAATTTTCATTCAGACACGATGGCATCGCTTAAAAAGGAACTTGAATTGGCTAAAATTGAAAACGATCAGATTGATAAAAAGCTGATGAGTTATGTGGCTTCATCCTACGTTCTTGAACAAATTGTCCCACAGCAGCCACATGCTGCACCAGTCTTTAAGAGCGTTCCACCCCCAATGTGGAATCATTATACACAGAAGTATCCAGATGGGGTGGAAGCTGCTTTGAATCTCAAATTGAGATCGATTGAGGATAATCTGCCTGAAAGCATAGATGTCACATTCTCTGCATCCGACACCGACAATGAATCACAGGTTATTAAAATAGTTGTTGATCAGGTGTTAGATGAGGAGAGTGATAAATCTGAAAAGTCTCAGTCTGAAAAGGTTGTTAGTGATTCTGAAGATGAGGGTAACTTCTTAGATCGGTTCATACCGAAATCAGACAAAAGTGCAAATGATGATCCGATTATGGTGGTATACACTATGATTGGAACAGACAAACTTTATTCCGATTTCGAGTATCCTCTTCAGAATGTGAAGATTGATAATGTCGAAAAAGTGTTCAAATTGGTTGAAATGAACATTAACGAGGTTAATAACAATGAATTCTTTTCAAAACCTAAAAAGTCGTTTGTTACATCACGTCCTACAAGTTCGGGAAAGAAAGAAGGGGATGGTAAAGGTAATAACAAGAAAAAAAATTTTAAAAACAAAGGAATCGGTTTTGAGAAGAAAACGGCTAAGCAGGTGTTTAAGCCGAAAAAGAAGATGAATGATATTTTTGTCGCTGGTCCAAGTGTTGATGATGAGAAGGATTATATTTTCAGTCAAAAGGCTGTGGACGATTTTAATGCAACGAAAAAGTTGAAAGAAGAAGCAGTCAAATCAACTTTTTGTTGAATATGACAAAAGGGTGTGTTATCGCTGCAGTGAAATCGAGCACATGGCGAAACAGTGTTAGAAAGTGATTGAGAAACCTGTTAAAAAACAAATTGTTCAAAAACAAAGTGTTCAAGAACAAACTGTTCAAAATCCAAGTGTTCAAAAACAAATTGTTCAAAAACCAAGTGTTCAAGAACAAACTGTTTAAAATCCTAAGTGTTCAAAAACAAATTGTTCAAAAACCAACTGTTCAAAAATCAAACGTTCAAAAACCTCGACCAAAATCACCGATAGACACAAAAGGTAAAAGCCGATGGTTTCTCTGATCCGAATTTTAAAGAGAGGGGAATCTTTGAAGTCGGAGGATAAGCCGAAATCGACTTTCAAGGTTGGCGAATCCTCTAAGTCTCGCAAGACTTCAAAAATTTACCCAAAAATAAAAATTTTCGAAAACCAATCTTGGGTTGCGAAGTCAAAACCATCTGTTGAGGTCAAAAAGATGGAGAATGTTTTGAAAAATGAATCAAACATTTTTAAAGATGATGTTGTTGAGTTTCAAAATGAAGTTGATTAATTTCTTGCTGAGTTTCCCCCGATAACCAACAAAATAAAATCAAGCGTGAAAGAAGAGGTTTCCAACGTCACATTTAACTTTACGAAAACAGATGAGAAGTGTAATGTTGTATTTGGTAGTGTGTCTGAGGTTAAGAAATCATGGACTTCATTGTTTGAATAAGTTGATTTGATGTTTGCAGGGGTTGCCCAAGTCTATACTGTCAAAACGGATTATGGATAGTGGTGCTTCAAGGCATATGACTGGGACGCTAGCTCTTCTCTATGATGCCAAATCCATAAATGGAAGCTATGTGGGATTTGCCGGGAATCAAGGCGGGAGAATCGTTGGTCAAGGAACGTTGACAAATGGCATGATTTCGTTTGCCCAAGTCTATACTCTCAAAGTGGATTATGGATAGTGGTGCTTCAAGGCATATGACTGGGACGCTAGCTCTTCTCTATGATGCCAAATCCATAAATGGAAGCTATGTGGGATTTGCCGGGAATCAAGGCGGGAGAATCGTTGGTCAAGGAACGTTGACAAATGGCGTGATTTCGTTCGACAAAGTGAACTATATAGTAGAATTACAAAACAATTTACTCAGTATTTCGCAAATGTGTGATAAAGCTTTTAGTGTACATTTTACAAACACAGAATGTGTGTTTTTGAAACCAGGGTTTAAAATCCCTGATGAGATGGTGTTGTTGCGTGCTCCACAGGAGAACGACCTTTATATTCTTGATATGAGCGTCGCAACACCAACAACTCATCAGAAACAATGTTTTGTGTCAAAAACTAAAGCGACAAAAAAAGAGTCGATAATGTGGCATCGTAAGATGGGCCACATTCATGTTCGCAAAATGAACTTTTTAGTACACAATGATTTGGTTGATGGTGTAAATCTGAAGAATTTTCACTTGAATGATGATTGTGTAGCGTGTAAGAAAGGAAAGCAGACTCGAAAGTCACACCTACTGAAGATCCTCAATACAATCAGGTTACCTCTTGAGAGATTACACATGGATCTCTTCGGGCCTGTCAACGTAAAGAGCATCAGCGGAGACTTGTATTGCTTGGTGGTGACTGATGACTTTACGAGATTCTTGTGGGTAGTGTTCTTAGAAAGAAAAGATCAAACTTTTGAGTCGTTAATGGTACTATTCAAGAAGATGGAAACGGTGTATAAGCTGCCGATCCGGAGGATTTGTAGTGACAACGGAACGAAATTTAAAAACAACAAGATGTATGAGTTTTGCAACGAGAAGGGAATTCTTCATGAATTCAGTGCACCGTACACACCACAGCAGAACGGCGTTGCTGAACGAAAGAATCGGACCCTAATAGAGACAGCTCGTACAATGTTAGCCGATTCCAAGCTACCAATCTTTTTCTGGAGCGAAGCAGTATCTGCAGCCTGCTATACGTTGAATCGTGTTCTTACTGTCAAGAAATACAAAAAGACATGCTTTGAGCTGCTACACCGATATAAGCTGAATCTTGAATTTCTGGAGCCATCTGGGTCTCCTTGCACGTTTATTGATGAAAACGGTAAATTTGGCGCTAAATCTAATGAGTTTCTTTATAGGTTACGCAAGCCCGTTGAAGAGGGTGTTCGTACCGTGCCTGGGGAAAGTGATTCAAGTCCAGCATGTGGATTGTCAGAAGCACACTCCATCTCCACAACTTCCCGGACAAAGATTCCTGTTTGATTACCATAAGCTATGGGAGTCGTTTCAACTGCCGGTTCAGCCGAGTGACGAGGAATTAGCACTTTTGTACCAGTATCAGCAACATATGCCACAAGAGCAAGTGTCTAGACCGATAGTAATTCCTCAACCCACCGGGGGTACTCACGATGATGAAGCAGGACCGAGTGGAACAGCTCACGAACCACCAGAGGAACCAGCTCCATCATTTGACGATTCTGATGACTCAGAGGTGGAACACGCTCCAACTTTTGACGAGGAACCAAATGATTCTTCGCAGGATGCTGAGAATCAAACCGCTGATCTCGACATATCGAACTTGCAATTGGAAGTGATTGTGCCTGACACTGCTATGCCTAGGACTTTGTCTTACCATCCGTCAGAGCAGATAATTGGTGACATACAAAGTGGTGTCAAAACCCGAGATCAAATAAACCGAGCTCTTACATGTTTCTATTCTTCTATTGCTGATTTGCAAAAAGAAGTCTCATTAAAGTGTTTCATTTCGCAGATCAAGCCCAGAACTTACAAAGAGGCATTGACTGAGGATAGCTGGGTAAATGCAATGCAGGAGGAGCTGCAACAATTTGAAAAGCTGGGTGTCTGGAGACTCGTTGATCTGCCAAAGAATCAGAAGTTAATCAAAACAAAGTGGGTTTTTAAGTGCAAACGAGATGATAGAGGTGTCGTGGTGAGAAACAAAGCGCGACTAGTGGTACAAGGCTTTCCTCAACAAGAAGGCATCGACTACGACGAAGTCTACGCGCCGGTTGCCAGACTCGAGGCAATTCGGATATTTATAGCCTTCGCGTCATTGAAAGACTTTAAAGTGTACCAGCTGGACGTCAAATCTGCCTTCCTTTACGGAAAAATCAAAGAAGAAGTGTATGTGGGGCAACTGCCGGGATTCACAGATCCATTGCATGAAAACAAGGTGTAACTACTGGACAAAGCGCTTTACAGACTTCACCAGGCCCCGAGAGCCTGGTACGAGACGCTTTCCCAATATTTGTTGGCCAACGGGTTCACAAGAGGGACAGTAGATTGTACCTTGTTCACAAAGGAAGTGGCAGGACATTTGTTGATCGTGCAGATTTATGTTGATGATATCATTTTCGGTTCCACCAACGACAACCTGTGTAAAGAATTTGAGAAAGTGATGAAGAAAAAGTTTGAGATGGGTTCAATGGGGGACATGAAGTTCTTCCTCGGGCTGCAGGTGGAGCAAATGCCCGATGGATCTTCATTCACCAAACGAAGTATGTGAAGGACGTGCTTGACAAGTTCGACATGACTGAATGCAGTCCTGCTTCAACCCCCTTGCACAGAATCACGGGATTTGTCCAGATGAAAATGGAGTGAAAATGGACGAGACATTATACCGATCAATCATTGGATCTCTGATGTATCTCACGGCTTCCCGTCTAGACATCATGTATCCGACATGCCTCTGTGCCAGATATCAGTCGAATCCAAAGTAGTCACACCTGACCATTGTGAAACGTATCTTATGGTATTTGAAAGGCTGCCCAAGCATCGGCTTGTGGTATCCTCGATCGGGTGACTTTTCTTTATCAGGTTTCGCTGATTCTGACTTTGTAAGCTGCAAGCAAAACGCAAAGTCCACCACTGCTGGGTGTCAGTTCTTCGGAACTCGACTCGTGGCAGTGCAAGAAACAAACCGCAGTGGCGCTCTCTATATCCGAGGCTGAATACGTTTCATCCTCCAGCTGTTGTTCGCAGATCCTTTGGATCCAACAGCAGATGCGCGACTTCGGTTTGCAGTTCTTAGATACTCCGATATATGTGGACAATGAAGCAGCTATAAACATCACTAAAAATCCGGTTCACCATTCAAAAACAAAGCATATTGAAATCCATCACCACTTTATCCGTGATTGTCACGAGAAAAAGTTAATTCGGATTGAACACTTGCACACCGATGATCAGAAAGCGGATTTTTATACTAAACCATTTGACAAAAAGAGATTTTATTATCTTTTGAAATTGAACGGGATGAAAAATCTGCAATCTGGGAGGGTAATAGAATGTGAAGCCGAGTTGGGCGACGATCTGACGTGAACCATGTCGTGTTGTCAACTTTGTTTGTACAGTTTATTTTCTACTTTTCGATAAAAACAAAAACACAAAAAATATGTTTTAGTTTTAGGGGGAGAAATTTGAAGAAAAATACAAAAACATGATAAAATACAAAAATCCAAAAACATTAGAAAAACTTCAAAAAGAGTTTGTGTAGAATAGGGGAAATGATAGTACATCAGCTAGACGGACACAGTACGCTAAAGAATTGTAACGTTGTTTAAAATGCAATTAAGCCCTCGCTAAGGATGTACCGATAGGTTTTTGCAAAATCAGTAGGTCAGTTTGGGATATAAATCTAAAATTTACTTGCGTCTACGTGGATAGGGGTGTTCAAAAAACTCGTGGCTCGCAGCTCGCTCGAAACTCGCTCGAAAAAAGCTCGAAGAAAGCTCGGCTCGAAATTGGCTCGGTTGTAAACGAGCCGGCTCGGCTCGGCTCGGTTTGTAAACGAGCCGAGCTCGAGCTTAGCCTGGCTCGGCTCGTGAGCTCGTGAGATGGCTCGATAAGGTTTACATCCTTCATTTTTTGTCCCACATCGCTTAGAAAACATCAACTAAGGGAGTATCTCCCCTATAAAAGAAGGTAAAGACAATGGATAAAGTGAATTAACTATTTATACTTGCATATTTAGCCATATGGTTAAATTAAATGACAATTATGGCCCTTAGTCTATGAAGAAATTCATTTTTAGGTGCTTTTTAAGTAATAAATTTTGCGGTTCTTTATTAGTTCGAGCTAGATCGAGCCGAGCCGAGCTAGCTCGAATTCTAATCGAGCCGAGCTCGAGCCACAAAGCTCAGCTTGATTTGAGATTCGAGCTCGAGCCGAGCCAGCTCGAATCGAGTTCGAGCCGAGCTCAAGCTGGGTCTAGCTCGGCTCGACTCGGCTCGTTTACAGCCCTATACGTGGAGAACACCTCCAGGATATATGTGTAACCCCCGAAATCCTGTTTGAAAGGTCCCGTATTCTGAGATACTAGGTCTTTATACTTAGTGATATCTGGGGTATTATCCCGGGACTTCTGCTGTATGGTAATATTGACCTAGTCCCCGGATAATGCTTTACGCACTGCTTTACTTGTAAAGCCTCCCCTCAGCATAAAAAATGATGACTCATTGAAAAATGTTAATCATGTGCTGTTGTAATCAAAAGATCATCTAAAGGGGACCCACCGTAAAGTCGAAGCCGTCATCTCTCTGCGTATACGGAAGTATCTACCTGAGCTCTCACGGCCCTCACAGTTCACCCCATTACAGATATCATCTAGGTATACTCACCTGTAAGACTGAATACTGGGATCTGGATACAGGAGTATATACTGAGGTGGGACACATGTAGAGGTTTAAGTCTTAAAACACTAATTCAGTATCGCGGACAGATTGAAAGTTTTGTGAGAATTTAAGAGGATCAGTATATTGGCAATCTACGCGAATTGTTTAAAGCTTGGTATGAAATAATAGCTTAACGGTGCTTGTGTCTAGTCGGCAGCTGATATGATCCCCTAACAGGCTCACAAAAAGATTGTGTGTACAGTTTTCAGTTTATCCTGTTAAAAATCCAAAAAGATTTTAGTTTCTCATTTTATTTTCGACAACCGACGTTGGGAATCGGACGATCAAAGCTTTGCAGATCATGTCTGTGATTGATGAGGGCTGGGTAAGTTAGAGATTCTTAAACAGTGATTGATACAGGGTTTCACAGTTGAAAAGTGTTTGAAAGTTCAAAACGTTCAGAAGTTCATTAATTTGAACTGTTTTTAAAACAAAAAGACAGTGTACTTCATAATCCGGTCAACCAAGGTCGTTAACTTGGACTTGGTAGGCCAAGTAGTTGACCAAGGTCATTGACTTGGACTTGGTTAACTGCGTGTGTCGATGAACAATCGGAAAGTGTTAAAAAGTTAAATATTTTGAAAACATATTCTGATTTCGCTCATGTGGACACTTAAAATCTGTTTTCGCTCATAGCTGTTTCACACCTGATTTCGCTTGTAACTTCACATCTGATTTCGCTCAAGAGGTTCTTTGGTCATTACGAGCGAAATCAGACAGACTATATAAGTTGACTGATTCCGCTCTTGTCACCACTTTATTGATTTCGTTCCATGTGTTCTCTCTCCGGCGAACATTGAGCGAAACCCTAAAAACATCAGTTTATAAGCGAATTGCTGCCCAATTTCTTACAGATCTTGTGATTATCTTAGTGATTAATCATGGGCAAGGTAGTATGTGTTCTGATTTGACCTGTACCATCCATATTATGAACTGTCGGCGACTTGTGTTGAATGAAACATAGTTTTAGGGTTCTTAACAGTTAGATCTGAACATAAAATCAATCATGTGTTGTCGTCTAAGTGTATAGATCATGTTATTGTGTGCTGATTGTTCCAGTTATGAACAAATTTCATGTTTGTCAATGTATGGATGTTGCAGACGTAGATCTAGGGTGTTTAAGAGGTCAAAAATGAAATTAAAACATACCCTAGTGTCGGAATCATCAGGTTAACAAGATAACAAGACCAATTTCATCAGTTAACAAGTTTTGATTGTGTATTTGTGATTTCGCCCCAAAACGGTTAAGTCATGAGATTTCGCTCCTGTGTACATAAGTTGATTTCGCCCCAGAACACATATTCTGATTTCGCTTCTAAGACATTATCAGTGATTCCGCTCATAGGTGTATCAATGTGATTTTGCTCTTATGTCAATCTTGTGATTTCGCTTATAGTGCACACTTCTGATTTCACTCAATGTGTACTTAGTGTGATTTCGCTTTTGTATGTCAAGTGTTTTCACTTGTAACAGTTTTGATGATTGAAAATTTTCAAGTGTATTGATTCATTGTATGTTGTTTTGATGTGCAGGGCTCCAGTGTGATATTTGATCCTCTTCACAACAACTGTGGTGATTTGGATGTGCAGAAAAACAAAGAACTTGCCAAGTTCAGTAGTATTTTGGAGTTTATGGGCTGAGTTCCAATCCAGAAAGCACTTACAGATCAACGTCCAGTGTACCGGTCACATATAGAACGTTTCTGGAAGAATGCAAGTTATGATGATGAAAACAAAGTAATTTTTTCAATTGTTGAGGTGCATGGTAAAAAGGAGAAGATACTTGTTACTGAGGCACTGATTCGTGAGGTTATTAATTTTCCGGACGATGCAGAGTCGCCAACAAGATTTCCAGAATGAATGGTTAAAGGCTGCATGCTCAGGATGGGTTATCAGGGAGCATTGAATGTTGGGAATTACTTGAAGTCGATATTCCAGAAACCCTAGAAGTTCTTTATTCACTGTATTTTGATGTCGCTGAGCCATACAAAGGGAAGTTACGATACAATTCATGACTATCAGATGAATATGGTCACTGCATTAGTTTTGAACAAGAAGTACAACTTTTCGCATATCGTTTTCCACTACATGACAGAAAATATTACGACGAAGAGCAAGACTTGGATGTATCCTAGGTTTGTGCAGATGCTGATAGACCATGCTTATCCAGAGATTGACCGAAATATAAAGAACGATCTGTTGGTGCAATCACACATGAGCAATGATTCGTTGAAACCGCTTGCGAGATACCACCCAAATCACCCAGAACCAAAGATTGGTGCTGAATTTTTCGGATTTATAAAGGATGCAAACTACGTTGATCCTGATCCAGTTGATCATAAAAACTGGAGAAACGAAGAAGAAATGAAAGAGGCAGCCTATGCTAAAGAGCTGAAGACTCTTGAGGAGTTTAAAAACACTAAAAATGAATGGTTTATCAAAGAAACAGGGAGGAGACGCAGAAAGGCTACTCCTAAAGTTCAAGAGGGTGAAGGGTCATCATCAAAACCAAAGAAGAAGCAAAAGAAAGCCGCAGAAACGTTATTGATTGATGAACCTGAAGAAGATGAGCCTGTTGTAACTGCGGAAGAAGATCCGTATAATGTTGATGAAAATTTGATGTTTAATGTTGATGTATTAGAGACAGAGCAGGTAGTTGATGTGGATGCTGGAAAAGAGAAAGTGATAGATGACGTTGAAGGTGATGATGTTAATAAGAGCACTACAAGTTCTTCGAGCTCTTCAGATGACGAGATTGACGAAACTGAAAGGTTGAAAAGAATTCAAGCAGAAACAGAGAAAGAAGAGTTGTTGAGAAAGAGGAAAAGGCAAGAAAAGGAAGATGCTCCATATGTGCCATCTCCACAACATGTTTCTGAATCGCAATCACCTTCTAGTGGCAGAAAGAAGGTCGGGGTAAGAAAGAAAGTTGTATCTCCAAAGATCCGGAAAGTTACTCCAAAGATTTCAAAGCCGAAGATCGTCTTAAGGAAGAAACCTTCCAATGAAACCAGTAAACCATCAACACCACCACATGATCCAACACCACCTCAATCACCACAACAATCACCTCCACGACAACCTACACCTCCACAACAACCTTCACCACCAAAACAACCAACACCACCCAGACAACCATCACCTATACAACTCTCACCACTACATCTTTCACCACCACCACAACAAACATTATTCACATCGCAAGAACTCTTTCAAACACCACCACCCACCAAAATTCAACTAACACCTGGTTCTTCTGGCAAAGGTCTTCACATTCTTCATGATAATCTTGAAGACATTGGAGATTTCGGCTTTGCTAACGATGAACAAGTGAAAAAGTTGGAGAAGAATATGGATGAAGTATTGGATGAGAACAAAAAGTTAGCTGCTGATAACAAGAAAGTTTCTGATCATGAGAAAATTCTTGAAATGCGTGTGAAGAGACTGGAGACTGATAACAAAGAATTGTTGAAGAAGATTGACACTGATCAATCTGAGATTGATATTTTGAAAGTACGAGTTGCTGAACTTGAAGAAGAAAAAGCTCGAAGAGATGAACAGAATAAATACTTCGAGTTGAAAAATAAAGAGCTTGAAGCGGCTAAGGCTTTGAGGGAGCATGAGTTCTACATGTTAAACAAAGTCGTTGAAAGTATGCTCGGAACACTAGTTGAACAAAAGTTTAAAGAGATACAAGTTGAAGAACTCAGGGCACAACGCCAAGCCGATATTGATGAACAAATGAAAGATAAAGGCAAAGGCGTTGAAGGTACTTCAGCAGTGACAGAGAGATAAATTGTTCCTTCCATGGTTGTTGAGAATCCTGAACCTATAACTGCTATATCTGGTCTTTTTGAGGAAGAAACACATCTTGAAGAATTAATTGGTGATGATGATGAAGAAGATGATGATGATGAAGAAGATGATGATGATGAGGATGATGAGGAAGATGATGATGATGAGAAAGTCTTTTCAGCGAGCAGTCATGGTTCTGACAACGACGATGACGATGCTCAAGGGGGTACGGGTTTGAATGTAACTGAAGCTTCCACTGAAAAAACAGTTGATGATTTGATGAATGATTCTGTGAATGAAGAATCAGGGGGAGCTGAAGGAAAGGGGGAGTCAGGTGATGCATAAAATGTTCAACATGCCAAGAAGTTAATCTTGAGATTGGATACTTACAGAGAAGAAGGTGAACATTTTCATACGTACACGTAGGAAACAATTAAAGAAATGACTCGTATGGTGAATCCTGACTTCAAGTTCGATTTTGAGGAAGAATTGAATGCCTTCGACATCAACCAACAGCCTGAATATGAGTATAAGCATGTTGAAGAGGCTGACATGTACGACAGAGTTGAAGTTGAGGATTGGACGGATGATGAAAGTGTTAGTGAAGATACTTCTCAGTTGCCTACGCTGATGGAGTTCTTTACAGAAGAGAATAGAGATGAATTGAGACGAAAGGTCGCTGAGATTTTGAAAGATAGGAACTTTGATGGCACTCCTAAAGACATGGAAAAGGAAGAAAAGAAAAAGTGGTTCAAAGACAGTCACGAAAGGAAGTTCAAAAGACCGTTGAAGTACTATCAACGTGATCGAAGTGTGTCTCTCGGTGACATCATTAGCTGGGGTTTCTTACCTCAAGTGAATGCTTATGCAATCAGGAGAGAATGTGGGGTGCGGTACTTTGAATATTTATATGATGTGATGTCATTACCCTGGTGGGATGTGGAAGAGCTATCTAAAGTCAGAACTTTAGATTATCCAGTACGAAAGAATGATATTCCTATGTGGGGGTATACAATATTCTATAAAGGATTCTTGGGCTGGGTGTATAGTTACATTTCGACTGAGGCTATCATTACTTATCGAGCAGGAAGTGAATTAAGAGAGATGCATGTGTATGACCCGATGTGGTTAGTGAACTGCTCTGCGAAGGATATCGAATGTCTATTCATAAACAAGATTCATTATTAGGTAGAAGATAAAAAGCAGGCCATGCAGTTTCTGTTGGTGCACTACGTCTGTCAACTTCGTCTTATATCGAGTCTAGTAATGCATAAGATAGAACAGGGCACGAAATCCTACAAATATGTGTTAGACAAGGTTTCGCTTATATGTCATAGCTAGGGTTTCGCTCATGGGTCAAGAACAAGGTTTCGCTTATTTGGCAAGTAACTAGTTTCGCTTATACGGACATGACCGTTGGAGCGAAACCTGCATGTCTATATATACGTCATTCGAGCGAAACCTCAGGAATAGTTGTAGGTGTTGTCTTCCGGCAAGCCACGAAGTGCTGCCGAAGTGTTGTCAGGGCTTGTAACCGCATTCAAGATCAATACAACAACAGTTTAAAGTGAATTCAGCTGTAATTGCACCATAACATTAGTTTCCGCCTCTTGTTTTGGATAGGAATTCTTCTGATTGACTCGTTAAGGCTCGAAAACGATCCTACAAGTGGTATCAGAGCTCAGGAGGAAGAGTTCTTGCCATTTCAGCTGCATTTATTCTGATTTTTCTACACTCTCTTCAAAATCTTAAAATTTTTCATGGTAAAACTGGCTCAAATTCACACACAGCACTCGTAATCATGTATTAGTAAACCCTTGAAAGTTTCAAATCTAAAATCGATCTAGAACTTAGGATTTTAGAGGTTCCACTTATATGAACTCGTGCAAAAAGTGATGTCATCAGCTAGTTTCGCTCCAAGGAACATGGTAGTTTCGCTCCTTTGAACAATTCAAGGTTTCGCTCCAAAGTACCAACCTAGTTTCGCTCATTAGTGACATCCAGTGGTTTCACTCTTGTGACTAATCAAGGTTTCGCTAAAAGGAACAATTTGCCTAAGCTTGGAAACTTGTGAACTTGTGAACTTTAAATAATGGACAACGAATTCTATAACGCATTTGCTAGTCTGATCACAATCACACAGAATGCTTTACTTGAAAATGAAACCGGAACGTCTCAGAAACCGCCTAAACTCATAGATATTGATGATTATAATGCGTGGTCTGAACGGTTTGGAAACTGGGTAGAAGCTTATCATTTGGACGCGTGGGAACACACTGAGGAACCATATGTTAGACCCATAACAAATGGAGTGCAGTTAACAATTCGAGAAATGAGTACGGAAGATAAAAAGAAATATCGAGATGAGAAATTGATGGTGAGTTTGCCTCAGCAAGCAATAAAAGAAGACATTCTGATACTGCTTCAACATGATGGAACTGCTTATTCTATCTGGACAGAATTAGAAGCAAAATTTGTTAGTAGTGATGATATGCTCAAAAGCAAAATGTCTCTCATGAAGAAAGAGTTTGATCTGTTTCGGGGATTAAAATCTGAAAACACCAAGCAAATAATTGATAGATATTGTAACTTGGTGAGAAATATGACAAAACCTGGAATTAAGAAAGATACTGATGAATTGATTGAAAAACTTGCAGATGCGCTACCACATGAAACATGGGGAACATTTCTGATGATGCTGAGATCCAACAGAAAAGATTATAAAAATATGACACTGGGAGATTTTATCAAACACCTGGAAGCTCAAGAGATGGAGCAGAGAAAGATCGCCAGGATGAAGAATTATGATGGAGAACAGGACATCAGCTTATACTACAAGAGTGGTGTTACTGGAACGACAAATCATTCTCCGAAAATTGAAACTGCTTTCAGTGTGAAAGATTCTTCTGAAAAGAAATCATCCCAAGGATCAAGTAGCACAAGATTTTCATCTTTTGATCCAAACATTTCTACAACAAAGAACGGAAGAAAACTTCAATGCATTATTGTATTAAATCTTGAAAGTGATCAAGATTATTCTGAAGAAGTCGCTAAAAATCAAATGTCTTTGTTGGGAATGATATTGGAATCCTATAGTAGTTTTGTGGCCGGAAAGATCGGTAATCCAATGCTCACGAAAGAGGATTACGATCAAATTGATGCTGAGGAAATGGAATTGATGGACATTAAATGGGGGGCATGGCTAGTGTGATGCGACGAGCTGAGAAGTTTAAACAAATTACAGGAAGAGATGATTTTCGTGATGCAAATGTTTCAACTTTAGGCTTTGATAAATCTAAAGTTACATGTTTTCGTTGCAAGGAAAAGGGGCATTTCAAGAGGGAGTGCAAAAATCGTGAAGCTACTGGTGCCCAAAATCCTTTTGGAAACAACAATTATCACAAAAAGGCAATTTATCATCAAGTCACACCACCAGCACAGCATCAGGCACAAACTGCACACGGGAGAGATGTGATTGACGGATCAAAAAGAGCATGTCTAGGCAAATATGACAATTTTACCTGGGATAAGTATCTTCCATCAAACAGCAAAGTGTGTTTGGCAGAACAAGATGATGAAAAATTGGCTGAAGGTTTCTGTTGGGACAATTTTTGCCCAGATCAAGAACTTATGGCCAAAGAGATGTCCAAAAACACTTCAAATGTTAACGCTTTCATTGCTAATGCTTACGATTTGAAATGTGCCGAAAAATGCAGAAAAGTAATGGAAGCTGCTGAAGCAAGACGGAGAAAGGTTGAAGAAGAAGAAGAAGAGGAAGAGAGATTAAAAGCTGAAGCTGAAGCTGAGAAAAAGAGAAGAGCTGAATTTTTACGATCAAACAGAACAGTCAAAGAGGTTCCTGAATTTGAAGTCAAAGTTGATGCAGAATCTGTCAAAGTTCCTGAAAAGTGAATGAATTGTGATTCTTTAATCAAGCAGAACAATGAGTTGCTGCACAATATAAACAGATTGAAAGAATCCTATGATACAATGAACAGAGAATTCAACAAATATACTGATTCAAATGGTGAACAAGCTGTAGCAATGAATACACTGAAGATAGCGTAGCTAAGACAGCTTGATGATGCCAATTTTCATATAAAGAAATGTGCTGATCTGGAGTTGAAGTTAGCAACACAAAAGATAGAAACTGAGAAAGTTAGAAAGTTATTAGAAAGTTACTCATGTTCTACTTTTGTTGTTGACAGGATTTATCCGGTTGTGGAGAATTTGAAGATGTTTGAAGAAGAGAAGACGTCCGAAGAAAAGAAATCCGTGACAAAAGATGAAGATAATGTGAAGACTTCTAGTAAGAAACCAAGTGTGGTCTACAATAGATGTCCGCCCCCGGTCGAAAATGGATATTCACCTCGAAATCCAAACTCCGAAAGAGTCGAAAAGGCAATAAACTTACAATGGGAGTCTGGACCATCAGATAACTTGCCAGAAAATATTGATGTCACATATACGTCATCCAACACTGATCATGAGTCAAAGTTGATAAAAAGTGTGGTCGATCAGGTGTTAGATAAAGATGACAGTGAGGAGTCAAACATGGAGTCCAAACCCGAGTCAAAGTCTGAGTCTGATACGTCAAAGCCAACAATCAAAAAGGACAAACGGGTTTATGATAAAGAGTTTTTGCTATCAAAATCTAATTTGAATGATGAATCATTCAAAGTGGCATATACTTTGAAAGATTCTGACAAATTATATTCTGATGAAGTTTTTCCAATAAGAAGTGTCAGATTTGAAATGATTCAAAAGGTTTTTAAAATAACAGAAATTAATATTTCTGAAATAAAAGGTTTAAATCTTATCGCAAAACCTAAACAATACACTTCAAGAGATCAACAAAGAATTAACAAGAAAATGGGTTACAATTGTGGTTATAGTTTCCAAAAGAAACCAAACCATAATCGTAATTTCAAAAAGAAAGGATTAGGTTTTGTTCCACCGAAAAACTATAAAAATGAAAAAATATATAAACCAAAAACTATGTTTGTTTCAGGGAAAACGACAGAGGCTGAGAAAGAACAATCATTCAGAAAGCAGACAAATCAAGAATTCCTTGCCAAGAAGCAAGAAGAGTTGAAGAAAAAGGTTGTTCAGGAGAAGATTGAAAAGAGAACCTGTTTTCAGTGTAATACTGTTGGTCATGTTGCTAGGAATTGTCCAAAGACATTCAAACCAAAACAGGAAGTCTCTGATAAAATGAAAGAGAAAGTTATTGATAACACTGAACTGGAAACCCGAAAGTTTACAGGCTTTAAAAATTCAACTTTTGAAAAAGGTGAATGTTCAAAGAATGTTTTGAAAAGAAACGAAGATTTGAAAAATCAAAAATGGGTTGTGAAAGGTTCAGGTAACAGTTCCGGTAATGAATCTGAGTCCACAAAATCAGAGGAGCCACATGTTGAGAAAAAGGTTGAAAAATTAGTTTCAACTATGAACGATGAAAATTTTCCACCATTGCGTGCTGAAATTTTATGAAAAAAGTTGGAAAAGTTGAAATTTCAAATCAATTTTATTCTGACAAGAAGAAATTTGATGTTGAAAAGACTTTCAACGGAAATGTGAAACGTAATTTTGGCAAAATGGTCAATGGTAAGGCCAAAGGTGTTAAAGAATTTTATGCTGCCAAAAGAAGGGTTCACAAGTCTGTTAAAAGTAAAGATGAAGAAGATGTTGTTACACCCAAGGAAGGTCAGGCTTGGATGGATATATTTTTCAAAGAATAAAAACCTGACATGCCAAAGATCCCAAGTTGGTAATCGTGGATCATGAATCGGCATCTTTCTTAATCTGTGTTTGAGAAGTTTCGCAGGACTTGCCGGAACTCCCAGGTTTGTAAGCGTGGAGTAGGAATCGGCACCTTGAGAATTCAACCAACAGATGGTAATTGGTTGAAAAACAGGTTTGAAATGCTGAATTGTTAATCTCACAAATGGTATGTATGATTGTTGTTTGTACAAGTGGTTCAGAATTTGAACCAGGTTGATTTTACAAATGGTTAATTCAAGGTCATTAAATTGAACTTGAGCTAACTATCATTCATAAAATTGGCAAACAAAGTGATGATTTGATCCTCAATTTTACAAGTGGTAAAATCAATAAAACTTATTTTTCGGAAAAAACCATTCTGATTAAAACAAACTTGAGTGTTTTGAAATCATTATGGGAAAATAGTTTGTTGTGAGGGGGAGTTCTGATTGTTTAAGCCAAACGGATGAAGAATTGTAGCAATTCGATATTGGTTGTCATGTTCTGTATAGTTTGTTTTCAATTCCTTTAAATGTTTTTGAATTTTAGGGGGAGTAAGAAATTTTTAGAAAATTCAAAAACATCAGAAAATTCGAAAAAGTCAAAAACATGATAAAATTCAAAATGAGTTTTGATTGCGTATAAGAGGAAATGATAGTACATCAGTGGACTGTGATAACACGCTAAAGAATTGTAAAGTCAAAATGTGATAAACAATCTCACTACAGATGTGTCAGTAGGTTTTTACACATTTAGTAATCTGTACCGAGATATAAATCTAAATTCAAACTTGCTTATTCTGTGGGATAACAAAACTTCTTGGATATACAGGTAACCCCTGAACTCTTGTTTGAAAGGTCCCTTATTCTGAGATACTAGGTTTTATGCTCAGTGATATCTGGGGTATTATCCCGGGACTTCTGCTGTATGGAAATACTGACCTAGTCCCCGGATAATGCTTTCTGCAAAATGCTTGAAACACAGCATCGCCCTCAGCAAGCTGATGAAACAATAAAATTGATAGTCGCTGCTGTTGTAATAAAAGATCCTATAAAGGGGACACACCGGAAAGTCGAAGCCGTCATCTCTTTGCGTATACGGAAGTATCGACCTGAGCTCTCACGGCCCTCGCACATAACCACTTTACAGATATCATCTGTGGTATATTCACCTGTAAGACTGAATATTGGGATCTGGATACGGGAGTATATTCAAGTAGTGGGACACGTGAATAAGTTTAAGTAATTAAGACACTAATTGCGTATCTCGAAACAGTTGAACTTTTTGTGAAAAATTAAGAGGACAAACATACTGACAATCTAGGTAAATTGTTTAGAACTTAAAATGAAATCAAGCTTAACGGTGTTGGTGATATGTCTTAGAAACTGATATGATCCTCTTGCACGAACTCGAAAAAATTTAGTTTGTAAATATTCTATTTCTACATTATTTTGTTTACAAGTGGTGTTAGTTACTTTCTTTCAGAAAATCCAAAAAGATTTTCGACAACTGGTGTTGAAAAGCTGATTTTCAAAGTTCAAATTGATAAACATGTAGAACAGGTTTGGGAGAGATTATGTGAAGTTGTTAAAGTTTATTTGATAAGAGCTAGGGAAAGATCTAGAATGTAAAATCATTTCTGTAACTTCTTGAAAAAATTTCTAAAAGTTTGAAAATTTAATCTTTAAAGAAACTTATGTGTGGGTAGAGATTGTGCAAGTAAATTTGTGTCAGGTGACGATCCTGAACCAGATGAGAGCCTGATTAAGATTTCAGAATGAATGAAAGAATTCCAGACTACGATCCCAGCAGATTGAAAGGGGGAGTCTGAAGACACCGTGTCAACATTCGAGAAAGAGGAGTTTGTAGATGTTAGAGATAGAGATTGAGGATTCTTGCAATGACAAATACTTCAGAGGAAGATTGGAGACTGATAAAGACTGTAGGTTGACAATCGAAGACTCGACACTGAAGACTCCGTCAACATCCGAGGGGGAGTTTGTTGGTGCACTACGTCTGTCAACTTCGTCTTATATCGAGTCTAGTAATGCATAAGATAGAACAGGGCACGAAATCCTAGAAATATGTGTTAGACAAGGTTTCGCTTATATGTCATAGCTAGGGTTTCGCTCATGTGTCAAGAACAAGGTTTCGCTTATTTGGCAAGTAACTAGTTTCGCTTATACGGACATGACCGTTGGAGCAAAACCTGCATGTCTATATATAGATCATTCGAGCGAAACCTCAGGAATAGTTGTAGGTGTTGTCTTCCGGCAAGCCACGAAGTGCTGCCGAAGTGTTGTCAGGGCTTGTAACCGCATTCAAGATCAATACAACAACAGTTTAAAGTGAATTCAGCTGTAATTGCACCAGAACATTAGTTTCCGCCTCTTGTTTTGGATAGGAATTCTTCTGATCGACTCGTTAAGGCTCGAAAACGATCATACAGTTTCAACGTGTTGCTACTCTTTGCTTTCAGAAAGGTATCAATTCTGAGAGTAAATGGAAGTCATCTTGGTGGTCGCTCGATGAGAAGATGAAAAGGAAAGCTGAACGTGAACGTCGAAAGCTTGAAGAAAAGAAAGGCAAGTGGATGAACATTCAAGTAGAAGAAGAGAAGAAAAGAAAGAAAGAGAACGACCAAGTGAGGAATTTGCTTAGGAAGAAGCCTAAGCAGCATGAAGAAAAGTTCAAGTCCCTGTGAAGACCCAAAGCCAAGACTGAAGACTGCGGCTGCATCCAAGGGGGAGTTTGTTGGTGCACGAATGTCTAAAGCCTGCGTCTTAAGTCTTAGTTGTTCATGTATAGGGTCTAGAAGTGTTAATTATGTATAGTATAGGGGTTGATATGTAAAAGTTGGGTTTTAATGTTCTGATTTCGCCCCAAATGATAATGTGTCATTTGGAGCGAAATCACATCTTGCTGATTTCGCCCCAAATGGCACATGCTCATTTGGAGCGAAATCTCAACCCTATATATAGTGGTAGTGTTTTCTCATTATGTACGTGCATGTTTACTATGTAGCCGAACTGCTGCTCGACTTTTTCGTGAAAGATTAATGAGAAAACCAGTTTAAAGTGATCTGCTTCTGTTTCTACTCAATTTCTACTTTGATTCATGCTGATTGTGTATTTCCGCTGCATAATCAGTAGTATCTAGCTCTGATTGACTCACTCTACTGTCAACAGTGGTCCTACAGCATCAAACCCTTTAAGTTTAGATCATCAATTGTCACTGGATTAATCATGCACGTAGTCACCCTTAATGGCTTCTCACTAGTTAAATAAATTAATTGTTTTCACCAAACCTCAACCTAGAGAAGATTGTTTTCTCACAATTGTTTTAAAGCAAAAGTTAAAGTTTGCTTCTTATAAACCAACTCCACTAAAATCAATTTGATTCTTTTAATAATTAGTAATTTAATCAAAACTGAACTGACCACCAATTCCTCGTGGAGACGACTCGACTTTTCAGTTACTACTTATTTATATATTTTTGACCGACCAAACAACATCGATCACTATTCTTATTCTTACGAGATTTTTAGCAAATTAGATTTATCCTACCCAAACTTCTATCTAAACCTACCAGATCCGGAACATTTAGACTGCATATGTGGTGACAAGGAATGCACGACCTAAGATCAACAGAACCTCAGAGTTCTCGTCCATGTCGAGAATGACAAAGTCAACCGGGAAAAGGAATTTGTCGACTTTCACCAACATGTTCTCCATAATGCCCCTCGGGAATTTCACCGAACAATCGGCGAGCTGAATACTCATGCGCGTAGGGGACGACTCTCCGAAGTTAAGCTTAGAAAAATGGAATACGACATGAGATTTATGCTAGCACCAAAGTAAGCCAGCGCATTGCTGACAGTTAGATTCCCAATCAGGCATGGAATTGTGAAGTTTCCTGGATAAGTCATCTTCTTCGGGAGTTTATTCTGCAGGACAGTATAACACTCCTCGCTCAGCGTGACAATAGAGAGATCCTCCAACTTCTTCTTATTCGTAAGAAGATCCTTCAAGAATTTTGCGTACTTCGGCATCTTGGCCAAAGCCTTAACGAACGGGATGTTCACATGAAGCTTCTTCAACATCTCTATGAAACGGCCATACTGCTCCACATCCTTGCCTTTCCCCAACCGACAAGGGTAAGGGGGTGTTGGCTTATACACCCTCGAAGACCCCTTATCCTTCTCGCCCGAAGACCCACTTGACAATGTTGTACTTGCAGGACCTAGCCTCACATTCACCTTGCCAGATGGCGTCTCCATCTCAATCTCTACGTTGACCTACTCCTCATCAACAACTGACTCGATCTCAACAACTCCTTCGCCACTCCTAGTAGTCACCGCTTTTGCAGTGGCATTCGGGTTATTAATAGTGCTACTAGGAAGACCACCCTGAGGCCTCTCCTTCAATTGGTTCGACAACGTTCCTATAGTCCTTTCGAGATTTTGCAGTGTTGTACCCTGACTCTTCATAAAGGCCTCGTGCTCCATGAACCCCGATTGAGTATCTTGCTAGCGAGTGTCCTCGCGAGTCATGAACTGAGTCAGCAATTGTGTCTGCTTCACCATCGTCTCCTGATTCTACCTCATCATCTCCTCCAGCGTGGGGTGCTTCTTCCTAGAACTCAGTCCTACTCCTGCATCCTGGAACATATTCTGCCTCGGCTGAAACCCCGGTGGGTTGTTGTTCTTCAAACATAAGTTTGGGTGATTCCTCCAACCGGTTTTGTAATTACTACCCAAATTGTTATGATTCTGGTTGGGAGGGCCCACGAACTCTACCTGTTCCCAAAAATCATCAACAGCAATGGGACACACGGCCGTGTCGTGACTTGCCTTGCAGATCTCACACTTCTACTCCTTTTGCGTCTACATGTCCTTGAACGCCTTCGTTAAGTAATCAACCTGGGTCTGCAGAGCGCTGTTAGTATCGACCTTATGCACTCCTCGTTGTGCAGAAGATGAAACGGGATCTCTTATCTCTGGGTACTCGTAGTTGCTCATTGCTAGGTCCTTAAATAGCTCGTTACATTCATTCGGCGTCTTGGTGGTCATCAGATTGCCACCTGTAGTAGTGTTCAGCATGTTCTATGTAGCCGATCTAACTCTATTGTAGAACTTTTCACCCATGATCCGCTTTCAAGCTGTCGAGTGACGATTGTTCCATCTATTAAGAAGACCAGTCCTCGAACCTATGATGCGGACACTTGTGCAGCATCTCCGTGAATCTCTCCCACGTCTCGTAGAAAGACTTCTCCCCGTTTTGATGGTTAGACTGAATCATGCTCCTCAGATAAGCAATTATGGAAAAATGGAAGTATTTGTTTAAAAATTTCTCTTGCATTTTGACCTAAGTGGTGACCCTAACGCGTACCTTTGGCACATTAAAACTCGAAAGTAGGCATGCCAATCACAAGGACCGAAGAGTTGGCCGATGTTAAGAACCCTTATCTCCATGTGCCTGTTAGGCCCTAGAAGTGTGAGACTTACACATCAAATATACGCAACGGTCTATGGTAGTGAACTAGGCCTTACCGGGTTAGCTTATATTAGGTTTTGGACCTTTAATAGGTCATTGGGCCTTGTCTAAGGCCATGTGGGCTAGGCAAGCCTAAGGGGAGCCCATGTAGGGAAGTGGACTTGTCTAGGGTATATAAACTAATTTATGTTTCATAAATCAGGTTAAACACCTATAGAAACCCTAGGACAGAAAGAGGTTGCGATTCGAGTGTGTTCATCTTGTACCAGACGGTTTTTGCATATCAAGTAATATAATCGTGTGCAAGTTGTTAAAGTGATCTCGGCATTGTTCTTTGTGTTTTCTTGTTTTTCGATTTTCTTGAATCTCACCAAGTTTGGATTCCACCCATCCTTGGTGATTGTTTGATATCATTGAATGATCCAAGTTTTTGGGACTTACAAGTGGTATCAGAGACATTAGACCCTATTTCTAGGCTCGTTTTGATATCAAATATTTAAGATTTTCGAACTGTTCCAGATACTGTGTTCAAACTCTGCTGTGAAAATCATCATTTCGGATCATCTGCTGCAATTTCAGATCATACCTGTTGGATTTCAGATAAAAGTTGTTGAAGATTGCATGTGATTGTTGCTATTTCGGATAATATTCAAGGATTTCGGATCGTATTCAAGGATTTCGGATCATCTTGGTGTTGATTTCAGATCACATTTGCTTGGATGATTTTGAAAAATTTGTTACAAGATTTTTCGGGATTTTAGTTACCAGGTTTACAAGATTTCGAATCCCTGACTATTCGGAATTTAGTTACTGCTTCGAATTCAGCATTTCGGACACACTGTTTCGGATAGCTTTTCGGATAGCCATTTCGGAATGGTTTTTGAGTTGGACACTATTTCGAATTCCTGATTTCGAATGGTGGAACTTTAACCAGCTGACGTATTCGGTTTTAAACGCACTTAAGTGTTGAACTTGATTTGCAAACAATCTTAGCAAACCAACTGCATGGTTAGATTCGTTTGAATTTTAGGACAAAAAGGCACGAAAATCCCGAAAAAGGTTTTGGACATTATATATGTGACAACTCGAGTTTTTAAGGTCTTTCCTCTACACGTTAATTGTTTAGTTATTGTGTTTGCACAATTTGTTGCCTTGTAAATTGCATGTTTGTTATATACCGAGATGTTGTTTGAGATCTTGTGTGTTACTATTTATTATACAACTTATGTGCTTAAAGTGTCTTGTTATATAAACTTATGAACTGACTGAGAGTTGAGAACTATCTCGACGAAACCAAGGGGTTTCATCATATCCACCTCGATGAAACATCCAGAGTTTCGCCACATCTCCACTCGACGAAAACCTGAGGGTTTCGCCATGTCTATCACGACGAAACTCAGGGTTTCGTCGGCCCATTTCACTGCGAAGCCCAGTAAGGGCCCAACTCTTATACGCGAATATATAATGACTTAGGGTTACGTAAAAGCTCAGCAGTTATCAATTTTTAAACCCTAGAGTTCTCCCTCTGAGCGACGGCAATCTTGTGTTCTCGAAGCCCTCTAGATCGATCAAGTTAGTATTTTCCGTTTATCGCTGTTAGTGTTTAACTCTTATGTCACACCCCGACCACGTAAAACAACAAAACGTGGCGGAAACGTCGGGGAGTGTTGTAACAGAATCATTGTTTCACAACCATGGAATAAATAGTTTCGTTTTATTGAATTATTGAACTAAATGTTTTGATACAAATTAGATAAATACAACTATTATCCTCCAAGTTTTAAAGTCGCTAAGGCCTTGTCCATTCCTATGTGAGAATACACCAATATCATCATCAAATGCCATCAACTAATGTACCTGAAACACATGTGAAAATAGGTACGTCAGCATAAAAATGCCGGCGAGTACATAGGTTTTGTATGAGTTTCAGATTCATGGCTCGTTTTACATATTGCAATACTTATTTAAAAACCTTGTTTTGAAAAGTATAGTATTGCGACACAAATAACCAACTCAAATCAAATTGGTTATATTTCATAAAAAAATCTCGTAGCCATGATTCTTAACCCCAAAACATTTGTTTAATTAAATCCAGATTTGTAAATCGTTTATGGAATAAAACTCGAATAGTATAATATATTGTTGGAAAACCTTGTATTACAACTTTGTTTTGTTTACCATTGCCCAAGTGATCTAGATAACGCAACGATATATAATGTATTAAAAGCACTTATATATAGGAAGTACCAGCGGCGTATCCACCATGCTTTTAACACATTATACCCGCCCCGTTACCTAATCACTTCCCTAACCCAACGGTTCAAACAGATTCAAACAGTTCGTGTCAATCAACGGTTACAAACGGTTCACATAGTCAAATAGTCACTAACGGTTCACATAGTCAAATGGTTACAAACGGTTCACATAATCTAACGGATCATCTAGTCAACGGTTATAAACGGTTCACATAATCAATGGTTACTAACGGTTCACATAGTCAAATGGTTACCAACGGTTCATATGATCAAATGGTTACAACGGTTCAAATGATCATATGGTTACAAAGGTTCAAAATGTAAAACAATGTGTCCATATGCTGGATGAGCATATGCGACAAAATGTAGTATATGGAAATCAATGTGCTAGCATGTTACGTGAACATACATAGCAAAACACAATGAAATCGTGTACTAATAATGTACTATTGAACATAGTAAGTATATGATATAAAAACATGGGAAACATGAAAGTATCAAGTAGGTACATGTGTTCCACCCCAAAACAGTTTGAAAACAGTAAAAGAGGGGACTATGTACTCACCTGAGGGTGCTTAGAAGTCTTGAACAACAACCAAGCAAAGCTAGAGTGATCAGGGAATCAAACGGCACCCTATGTAGGTAACTATGTAAATAACCGGACCTAAATCGGGAGATAGGATAGAATGAGGTTCTATAAATCAAATGAGTAATTGAACTCATATGGTATGATTTAATAGACCCTACATTCTGATTGAAAGGCCTACCTAAGTGCTTTTGACCCGTTTCGACACGTTATGGTAACATAAGCTACTATAAGGCGTCGTTAGCGTAAAACTATGTTCGGATGGTTAACTATGTGCTATGCCAAGTCTTACATGCCCAATTATCCCTAAACATGTTACTAAATCAGATTATATGTCAAAAATAAGTTCACATAGGCAAAATACGGATTTTAGCTTTAAAAGGGCATTTTGGTCATTTCCTATGGGCATACAAGCTAACTAGCAAATGACTAACCAATCCTATGTGATCATAAGGTATAACCTCAGTGGTTATTCCCTATGCAACTATGATCACTAACTAAGCTTGGTCGGATCCTAAAGATCGACCAAACGGGTCGGGTTCGAAAGGCTAAGCGGTGGTTTAGACCGCTTACCTCACGACCCTAAACAAGCACAAACTAATAGTGTCGTGTTAGACATGTCAAAACATGTCTAACCTACTGATTTGGTATCAAAACAAAGTGTTTTGATACCCTAAAATAGTTCCGAGGCAAAATGCGTGCTAAAACGCATTTTGACCGAAACTTTGACTCGACACTACAACTAGATAACGTGGTAATCAGCGGTTATAATCGCGAAGGATTATAACTATCGTGATTACAATCACGTGTCAAAGTTCAATTGAACTTTGACTTGACCAATTGATGGTCAAAACCGAAAGTCAAACTGTTGGCCAAACTGTTTGACTTTCTGCACTACATAAGGAAAAAGCAAGAAAAAGAATGAAAGAAGGCTCACAATAGTCCTTGCTATCTTTTCTACAAAGAAGACAAGTCCCAAATGCTTGAGAGAGGGCTCCAAAGCAGATGTGAAGAGAGGAATGAGAAGAATGAGCAAGGAATGAATGAAATGGATGGGCTATTTATACTTGTGGTGATGCTCTAGGATCATCACAAGTGGTTTGTTTAGCCATTAAGGAATAAATCTCATCCATACAAGTGTTAGGAGCAGGTGCAAAGCCTTGGAGAGGTGGTAACTTGGTTACCACACAAAGAAATTGCAAGTTTGGCCCCTGAAATTACAAACTGTTGCTGAAAACACACATTCTGCCCAGATGAGGCACTCGCGTAGCGCTAGGGCATAGGCCTTAGGGCTCGCGCTACGCTAGCATGTATCAGGTTCAGCAAAGTTTCAAAATTGACAGAAATGGTCCCTGTACGTGTTTAAAGCCTTTTTCGATGCGTTTAAACCCCGTTAACCTCATTTCAAGGCTCTAAAATGAAGTTAAAGCATAGGGGACTCAAAACATGCTCAAAAATATCTCGGATGTCGGTTCGTTTGATCGTAAAATTGCGTTGTTCGGTTAATTACGACGGAAGTCGTAACGAACGCAAAACCGATCCAAATTAAGCGACGAATGGAATTTTTGCATGGCGATCACTAAAATAAAAATATTTTAGTGTGTACAAAAATTTTGGATGTCCAGATGTGTCCAGAACGTAAGATATGCGCGAAAATGCAAACTTACGCCGTTTTTGACACTTTTAGTCCCTGTAAGATCATATAAGCATGTTTTCACACACCGAACCTATCAAAGCTTATTTCTAAGCCATGTTTAGGTTATATATGGTATGTTTAACTTATGATCAAGTTCCGGACTGTTCGAAACCATACGAATCGGTATAGTTTCGCAGTTTGACACAAATAGTCCCTGCGATCGAATAAACTTGATTTCAGCATACCAAACCATCCAAAACTTATTTCTAAGTTATGTAAAGGTTATTTAAGGTATGTTAAGCCTATGTCACTATTCCGGAGTGTTTGTTGCATTAAACTGATTATATTTACGCATCAGATCGTGTATAACCTTCCAGAAAGCGACTTATGATAGTCCCGTAACGATCCTATTTCGGTTTCGGTTCGGTATAAAATATGGAGACGGGTGATTCGAGCCAAGAACAATCGATAATAAACAAGAAAGATAGAAACTTTAAGGATTGGAACATAGAAATAGAAAGTTTCATTGATTGGATACAAGATAATCCACCCCGGGTGAGCTCCCCGAGGTGGTGGCTCATGAAATGCACACCTTACAAGTGGTGACTACTATTCTATTTATAGACCCTTGAGCCTTGTCCTCCAAGCAAGCCGCCTCTTGCTTGGAGAACCTACTATAATCACTAAAATATCCGACTATTACAAATAAAACGCCACATAAGGTAAACAATAAAGTCACTAAACTAAAGCCGACATAATTGATAACATCATTCTCCAAACTGACCCAACAATATTCCCCCGAGAATGATGCTACCAATTCTTCTAATGATCTTCACAAATAAATCTGACGTCGTCTTCGAATCTTCACAAATCAGCTAAATACCCAAAATCTTCATTGTCGTTTTCCCCCGCAAATGTAGACCCTCCTATATCTTGTCGATCAAAGCACCTTATCTTACTTTCGAAGATACAATTGTAATAGGCATATGATAGGGTTTGAACTTCATTGATAAAAATTAAATAATTAGCTTCATTGTGAGAATCTTTAATTCCGTCAGATTGCATTTAGCTCCCGATCCACCGCTAAATTCGCCAAATACCATAAATATCGACGGCCCAAAAATATATCATAAAGTTACCGGCCGAAAAGCAATGCAGAATAAAACCCAGCCAAAACTGATCAACACTCTATGCCCAGTAATACACTTTTAAAATCTGGCCTAAATAAAATACTTTAACACCCTGCCCAAATAATAAACTTGAACTCCATTTCCAAAACTTGCAAGCCCAACGTCACTTTTCTTGGCTTAAATAAAATACCATGGCCTCATATAAAAGATCAGCTAAATAAACACATCCAAATTAAGTCCTTACAAATACCTGGTTGCGTGGCAATACCCCAGTCCAACTTCTGTTCAACCTATGTGACTAGCCACATGAGCATAATCAAGCCCAAAAAAGATCAATTCAGCAAAAAGCAACTAACCTGCATGGCTGCACATATCTGATCCAATGAAATAATTATAAGAAATCCCACATCACAGGAACTATTCCATCAGCATCTGTCACTTTCATTTTTACGTGGCCCAATAAGCACCTCTTCATTCATTAGTAATCACTATACAATCATACGGCCCATTAAAATCTGGCCCATGCACATGTTGTCTAGACGAACCCTAGCCGCAAATGCGTTATTGGCCGACATCACCGGAGATCGCCACCAACCAATAACTGCCACCATCTTTCGACCGACCATCGTATTCACCAGCCGCAACACATCTGAACCAGCCGAAGCCGAGCACCACCACACCGTCACCGGAAACCACCGTGCATTCACCACCTGGGTTGTCACTACAAACTGACCAACTCCAACCTCCACTCTCACATCACAAGGCCATCACAACTCCGCCACTCTGAACCTCCACAAACCACTGTGAACCACTACCATCTGTCGGACGTCATCATCTCCATCATCTTTTATCTTCTAAATGATGGAACGTCACCAACAACTATCACTAGAAACCACCAAAAACTCATCTTTTTGCTTGTGTTTATAACCCCTGAAACACGCCGGCGTCGACTTCATTGCAAAACTTTTGTTACGCTACTGATATCGGATTACTTAACTGGAGTACGTGCGTCAACTTGTACCGGAATCACCAATTAATGAAGAAACTGGAATCTCTCGAGAGCATGAACAAGAAACTGTCGAGATAAAAAGACCATGATATAGCGGCAATGAAACCTCGATACATTTCCGTGATTCTTATCTCTACATTTTGTCTTGCTAACCGACTCCCTCTCTCAAAACCCAGATCTGAAACGCTGGATCTCAACAAAAATCACTAATGTGACCAAAGTTGTTGGATCTCAACATCAACAAACACACAGATTTCAATCCTTTTTACGTCTCCGGCGGTTTCCGATGAAGATCCGACCAAACCGAAAAATGAAACGAGCCAACGAGGCTCTGATACCAAATGATAGGTCCGTAACGATCCGATTTCAGTTTCGGTCCGGTGAAAAATAGTGAGACGGGTGATTTTGAGCCATGAACAAACAAATAATAAACAAGAATGATAAACTTTCATTGATCGGATAAGAACATACAAGATAATCCACCCCGGGTGAGCTCCTCCGGGGTGGTGGCTCACAAATGCACACCTTACAAGTGGTGACTACTATTCTATTTATAGACCCTTGAGCCTTGTCCTCCAAGCAAGCCGCCTCTTGCTTGGAGAACCTACTATAATCACTAAAATATCCGACTATTACAAATAAAACGCCACATAAGGTAAACAATAAAGTCACTAAACTAAAGCCGACATAATTGATAACATCATTCTCCAAACTGACCCAACAACTTAAAGCCCGAAATCGAACAAGAATTGATATGTGCAAATGATACACATATATTTTCACAATTCCCAAGTATGAAATACAAAATTTCATTGGTTTGGCATTTGTTTGACGGTCACAGTGACACAGGTGTCACAGTCTCCCCTACTTTAGGAAATTTCGTCCCGAAATTTATTCGTAGGAGTCTGTCTGTGACTTTGTGTCAAATAACCCCTAGAGATATGCAAAGCATAATCCTATCATTTCCTTAACGGACATTCTTCAGAAACGAAAATGAACAGACGGAGTCATTTTCAACAGATGTTTCCTCAGAAACGGAAATGAAAAGGATAATCAGACGGATATTCATTTCCTTCAACGGATATTCTTCAGAAGCGAAAATGAATGTATGATCCATTTTCAACAGATGCTTCCTCAGATTCAGAAATGAAAAGGATATTCAAACGGATATTCATTTCCTTCAACGGATATTCTTCAGAAGCGAAAATGAATGGATGATCCATTTTCCTCAACGGATTCTTCATCAGAACAGAAATGAAAAGGATATTCAAACGGATATTCATTTCCTTCAATGGATATTCTTCAGAAGCGAAAATGAATGGATGATCCATTTTCCTCAACGGATTCTTCATCAGAACGGAAATGAAGGATTAAACAAACGGATATTCATTTCCATCAACGGATATTCTTCAGAAGCGAAAATGAATGATTGATCCATTTTCTTCAACGGATTCTTCATCAGAACGGAAATGAAGGATTAAACAAACGGATATTCATTTCCATCAACGGATATTCTTTCAGAAGTGAAAAATGAGTAGCTAGTTCATTTTTCTTCAACGGGTGCTTCATCAGAATTGGAAATGAACAAGGTTCACTCAAGGCACATGACAAAACTCGCTGTGGTTTCTGTGCACTAAATTCCATAATTATGTAGGCCTCCATAATTACGTAATTCCTTGCACAGTCTGCACAGTTCATTTCATAATGTGTAGGGGAAGAAAAATCAAACTTGTGATGAGTGTGGCTAGACTACCATAGGGTCCTTTTAATTAGATCAACAAAAGATCTCTTTAATTAGACCACTCAAGGAGTCTTTTCAGCTATATCATCACATGATATTCCTAACCAGAATTTTGGATCAATCTGTTTAACTAGACCACTCAAGGGGTCTAATTATGGAATAGTACTTCATAACCCAAGGGACTCAACTCCAACGTAGAAGTCCATTAAGGATTTAAGATAGTACCTTTGGATATCCTACTATGAATCCCTTATACGAAGATATGGAAGATTCTACGAGGATTTGGATAACAAAATTGGATCACAAAAACATAAAAGGGAGAACATAAGCATATAATCACATAATTGTTTAATTTGGCCTTTAAATTGTTTTCTTTGAACGCGGATACTTAAAGCATACCAGGAATCCAATCCGTGGATTTCATTTGGCACTTTAATCATTTTCAAGGATCTATCTATGAAGATAGGAAAATCTTAATAGGAATTCGGCTTTGTCCTTATTGAATTGTAATGTACGTATTGAATCATACAAAGAATTCAATTAAGGGCTCCGATGAACGATACCCATCCACAAGGATCTAATTATGAGGATAGAAAGATCCTACATGGATTTTGGAATTTGTGTAACGAGAGGTGTTCCGACACCTTGCACTAGGCGTGCTTACGTCGATACACAAGGTAGAAAGTTCATGAGGTTGAGGCACTAGATATGCCAAGGCGACATATGAAGCAGAATTTGAAGGTTGAGTAGCAGCAGGATTGGTAACAACTTTGCTTTGGATCGCAAAGCGGCAGATGTTAACCAAATGTCCCCATCGTCCACCGTGGGTACATTTGAAACAGGGTATTTGTTGATGCATTTCATGTCTATCGCCTTCGTCAATCCGAGTTGTAGTGAAAAGCCGGAAGAAAGCGAAGCGCATAACGTTATATCTAGTTAGAAATGGCAAGGTGGCAAACTTGTAATTAATGTGAATGTTCATTTAGTTGCCTTGACCATATAAATAGGGTGTTATGTCATGAGTTAGTTAGTGCTAAGAGTTTTAGAGACTTTGGTAGATCTTGAGTTAGAATTAAGAGACGTTAGTAGTACGTTATCGTGTGTTCGATCACGTTCGTTCACGGATTCCGCACGTGAAACGTTCGTTACGCAATCGAACGGTGTCAAAACCGGTCCTACAAGTGGTATCAGAGCTAGGAGCTCGATTGCTTGATCAAACACGTCGTTCTCGTACAGATTTCAGCCGATTCAGAGCCGATTCAGATCCAATTTCGTCGATTTCTTCATATTCTACTCATTCTTTACGTTTTTTACTGAAAAACGTCAAATTGAACAGGTAAATACGGTCCGTTTCGTCTGATTTTTGGATATGTTGTGCATTTAGACCCGATCTACAATCCTACCAAATTTCAGCTCGAAATTCCAAGTCGTTTTGGAGAAATTGCGATTTTTTGGTCCGAATTTGCGTAAACTTTCAGCTTGGAACCGCCTTTGTGAACACCTCTGGAACCGCTCGTAAATTCAGGACTGGAACCGCTCGAAATTGATGTCTGGGTCGCTGGAAATTGATTGATGTGAACCGCTTATTAGTAAATGCTTTGGATCGCTCGAAAGGCAAGGTGTATGAATCGCTCATTTGGTTTTATCTTGGATCGCTCGTAAATTGATTGGTGTGAACCGCTTATTGGTCAACCTTGGAACCGCTCATACGTCATAGTATCGAACCGCTTTTAAGTCAGTCTGTGGATCGTTTTTGTGTCACCTTCTTCATGTGACTGTTACAGGTTGTCGCTGCAATGTTTTTCACATGTGGCCGGTCACAGTGTTGTTATTAATTGTTGGTGTTTAGTTACGGCCAAATCATCATTCAGTATGGTGACTGCTGTTGTTGTTGGCTACTAGGCACCGCACCACTGCAATTTGTTTGGTTGGTGTTTTTACACAGTTGACAATTACCACCGCTCCACTACCTTATTCAAAACCCAATTAAAAGCCCACCGTCTGAAAACTTATCCACAAATCATTTTATCGCACCGCCCATATCAGCCAATCCCAGCTCACATCATTTGCTTATATCTGTTGCCGACCAACCCACCCAGTTACCCAATTAATAGTTGTTGATTGTTAAGTTGTCGTTTGTGCTGCTGCCCAATCACACGTGTCGGCCCAATTCACTGCATTTACACCGCAAACTTTAAACAATTTCACCAACCCACTTCTATTTGAGGCTCAATGGCAGCTCTTTGAATCCACAACTCAACCGCCCAAACCGCCCAAAAGGCCCAATCAAGTGTTTTCAGCTTTTCACATTATTAGTTTATAAAAAATTGAGGGGCATTTGTATTAACTGTGCACATTCATTGGAACGGGTTCACAAATCTTCGAAAACGAGTCTTAGATTGGTTCATTCACACTTTTACGGTTTCAGTTCAGTTTAAACTGATTGTTTACTTGTGTGTTTGCAGGTAATCCAAAGTGTTTGTCAAAGAATAGGATCCTCGCCCAAGAGAATCCTCACTCGATTTGTTGATCTTTGTTATTCGAATTTCATTATTAATTGAGAATTCGTTTTTGTGAATCGTTTGATAACGAAAATGGATTTTGCAATTAATATTGTACTGAACAAGTTCAATAATTTTTCAGGTATCGATGGTGAATCGACGAAACAGCTGATTGAACGATATTGTCATTTAGTGTTGGAGATGAGACGTTTGAAGATTGTAAAAACAAACGAAGAATGGATTGATAAGCTTTGCGATGCTCTTCCGTACGATGAGTGGGGTACATACTTAATGATGCTGAAGAATAAAACTGATTTTATCAATTACAGTTTGAGTGATTTTATCGAGAAGATTGAAATTCAAAAGATTAGAAATGAAGCAAAATTAAAATCTGAGAAAATCGATCAAGATGTAGAGGAGCAGGTTAAAGAAATTTCAGCGATCAAGGATGAAAAGAAAGCTGAGGATGTAAAGATGACTGAGAAGTGTTCAAAATGTGATAAATCTGAATCAGACAATGCCAAACTCTTAAAGGATATGGAGAGTTTGACATTGGAAAACAAAACTTTGAAGATTGAGAAGAAAGCTGATGATGAACAGATTCTGGAGTTGCGCTTGAACTATGAAAAACTGAAATCTGAAAATGACAAACTTTTGAAGAATATTGAGAGTTTGTTATTAGAAAACAAAGATTTTGAAAAAATTAAAAGTGAAAATAAAGATGTTTCTTGGATAAAGCTGGAAAACAAAGTTTTGAAAGAAAAAGAAACAGAATTTCAAAATCAAATAAAAATTTTAGAAAATGAAAAATCAATTTTTGAGAAAAACAAAATTGTGAATGAAAATACAATTGCTTCTCAGCTCAGTAAAATATCTCAGTTTGAAAATGAAGCTGAGAATTCTAGGAAGAAAATTGATGAGCTCGAGAAGAAATTGAAAGGTTTTGTGACTAAATCTGACAGTTTGAATTTTCCCTGTCCAAAACCAATCAATTCTATTCCAATAAGTGACAAGGTCACAAACTTTGGCAATGTCAAAGTTGAAGATTGTGATGAAAAATCTGATGATCAAAATGGAAAAATTGAAAAACAAAAATTGTTTTTAGAATTAAAAGAAAAATTCAAAAATACTGTTTTGCAATCTACTGAAACAGGTGAATGCTCAACGCAAAAACCTGTTAAGAAGATTGTAGAACAGAAACAAAAAGTTAAAAATTTGAAAAATGCTCAAAAAGAAAATAAAAGCTCATCAGATCGATCATCCAATCGAAATCAAAAACAAAAAAAATTGAAAACCGAAAACTCAAAAATTGTTGGTAATAAGTGGTGCAGGTCAGACCACAGTGCTCAAAAGCCAAATCCAACAATCAAGAGGAGGAAGGAGTATCACCAAGCCAAACAGTGCTTTGATCTAAGCGTTTGGTATGACAATGGTGATTGGTATGATAACAGAGTGTGCTACAAATGTGGATATCAAGGACACATTGCTGTTAACTGCCAGAGACAGAGATTTGAGACAAGGAGATGCTATAACTGCCAAATCAAAGGTCATATTGCCAAGAATTGCCCAAGGAAATCAAGTGAAAGATTGAGGGTTAATTCTCAAAAATTGGCAAAGAAACCAGTCACTGTCAAGCCCATGGTACTGAAAGTTTCAGAACAGCATGTCAAAGAACAGAAGGTCCAAGAACCTAAAGTTCAAGAAAAGAAAGTGAAACTTTCTCAAGGGCAAAAAGACAAACTGCGAAAGAAGAGGAAGAAGGCCAGAGAATATCTGGAGAAAATTTTGTCCTCGGGTTCACCCGACAGATCAAAGAAGAGTGCTGATGAATCGATTCACTCGACAACAAAGTCAAGTAAACCGAATTCGTTAGATACAAATCTGAGGACAAAAGAGGAGATAAAGAAGAAGGAGAAAAAGGTCGGCGATGAATCTGACGTGTCGAAGTCAGACAAGCCACCTTCAGGCGATGAATCTGACGTGCCGAAGTCAGACAAGCCACCTTCAGGCGATGATTCTGATTCGTCAAAATCAGAGGAGCCACAAGTTGAGCTCAAAAGTGAAAATTCAGTTCCGCCACTGGATGACACAAACTTTCCACCATTGCGAACTGAAAATTTTAAACAAAAAGATGGTAAAGTGAAAATTTCGAATAAATTCTATTCTGAAAAGAAAGAATTTGATGTCGAAAAGGCTTTTAATGGAAAAGTGAAAAATATTTTTGGAAAGATGGTTGAGGGAAAGGTTAAAGGGGTTAAAGAATTTTATGAAACAAAAAGGAATGTTCAAACCCCGAGTGAAAATAACTCAAATACACCCAAGGCTGGTCAGGCTTGGGTGCCTACATTCGTTGCTTAAAATCCTGACTTGCCGGAGTTCCCAGGTTGGTAAGCGTGGAACATGAATCGGCACATTTCTTGAGAAATTTCACTCTGGTGATTTTTCGTCTTTCAAAAGATAAATCAGGGACATTAAGTTGTACTTGATTCATCTTTCATACAAATAGTAATTTGAAGAACAATGTGATGAAACTCCATGTTTATGAAACAACACACAAAACTAATTTTCCGGAAAAACCATTTTGATTAAAACAAACTTAAGTGTTTTGAAATCATAATGGGAAAATAGTTTGTTGTGAGGGGGAGTTCTGATTGTTTACGCCAAGTGGATGGAGAAGTGAAGTGATTCTCATCAAGTTGTCAAGTTTGTACAGTTTGTTTCAAATTTTCTCAGAAAATCAAAATTGAAACATATTTTGATTTTAGGGGGAGAAAAATTTTAAAAAAAATTAGAAAATTTGAAAAAGTCAAAAACATTAAAAAATTTAAAAATGAGTTTTGTTGTGAAAAAGAGGAAATGATAGTAAATCAGTGGACTATCACAGCATGCTAAAGATATGTAAAGTCTAAAATGTGATAAATGATCTCACTAAAGATGTGACGATAGGCTCAGCTAGACTAGTAGATTTGCGATAACGATACAAATATAAATGAAAAAGCCTAGTTCTAGTGGGAAACATGGTTGAAAGCATAGTACTTAGTTTTGTCCTTCTTGACTGTGTGCCTGCTCAGTAATCGCTGATTGTCGAAAGACATAAAACTGGTTAAGTTTGTGAACTTTCACTACTTTGCTGAAAAATCGCTGTGATTGTGCATTTCATTTTGCAAAGATTTAAACTTGTTTGATTTCTTTATTTTGTTTAAGCATCGGACATCCTCTGCGTATACGGGAGTATCGACCTGGATGTTGTTGCCTAAACGTTCTGCTTTATTTTCTTTGGTGTTTCGTTTAAGCTTTGGACCTCCTCTGCGTATACGGAAGTATCGACCTGGTGGTTAAAGCCTAAACAACTTCAACTTGTTTTATTTTCTTATTTTGTTTAAACATTGGACTTTCTCTGCGTATACGGAAGTATCGACCTGATTGTTAATGTTTAAACATTCTGCTTTGTTTTCGCACATATCACCGTTGATGAAAGTTTAAAGGCATTATTTGAGTTATGGATTGCATGATGAGGGGATATGCTGAGATCGTGGGGTCCATAAGAACTTAGTGCATAATTAATATACCTTAACGTATCGGTAAGCATTTCGAAAGTTTTTAGATTGAGCTTAAGTGGACAACAATATCGTCAATCAACGTGAATCGTTTAGAACTTAAAATGTCTAAAAGCTTAACGGTGCGTGTGATGTGTCTCAAAACTGATATGATCCTCTTGCACAAACTCACAAAAATATGTTTGTACATATTTCATTTCTGCATTTAATTTTTGTCTTTGCATTCATGTTTCTTATTTTGAAAAATCCAAAAAGATTTTCGACAACTGATGTTGGAGAGCTGATTTTCAAAATCTCAAAGGCTAAACATGATGAACAGACAGGTTTGGTTAATTGTTTTGAAATGTTTAAGATAATTCATTAATTTGAATTAGAAATTGGAATGTTTCAAATTTTATCAGTTTTAAATGTGAAAATTCTCAAACGTTTAGTTGATTTATTAAGTTGAATCACAACTTTATTGGTTTGTAATAGAGAGTTTGAGATGTGTAGGTTTCAGAATTTGTTGCTGCGAAAAGCCAGACTACGATCCCGACATCTGATTCTGAGGGGGAGTCTGAAGACGAGCTCAACGCTAAAGGAGCTTGTATCTGGAAAGCCAGGTGTCGATCCCAAAAGCACAGAAGCTTGACGAAAGGGGGAGCCTGAAGATTCTGAAGAAAATACAGATCCTCTGGGATTCTGTTCGAGCAAGAGTATTTGAAGACTCTCACTAAAGATTCCGTCAACATCCAAGGGGGAGTTTGTTAGTGCAGTTGTCTGTCGACTACATCTTCGTTCGAGTCTCTCAAATAGAAAGTCAAGTCGTTATGAGTTTCACTACGGATTGTCTACGGCAATATCCAAGGGGGAGATTGTTGATGCATTTCATGTCTATCGCCTTCGTCAATCCGAGTTGTAGTGAAAAGCCGGAAGAAAGCGAAGCGCATAACGTTATATCTAGTTAGAAATGGCAAGGTGGCAAACTTGTAATTAATGTGAATGTTCATTTAGTTGCCTTGACCATATAAATAGGGTGTTATGTCATGAGTTAGTTAGTGCTAAGAGTTTTAGAGACTTTGGTAGATCTTGAGTTAGAATTTGGAGAAGACTTGAGGAGGAGAAGATTCTAGAGAGAGAAAGTAGAAAGAGAAAGTAGTGTAAACGAGATTCTTGTATCGTACACGTCTATTCTTGTAATGGATTCTCGTTAGTAGTACGTTATCGTGTGTTCGGTCACGTTCGTTCACGGATTCCGCACGTGAAACGTTCGTTACGCAATCGAACGGTCACAAAACCGGTCCTACAGTATTTGATTTGGGTGATGACAGTGGCATTGATTGCACCAAGGAGCAGTTCCCTTATACGGCTTCATCCCTGAGGCGAGTCATGGTGATAGCTAAAACAACGGTCCTCTGGAGTACGACGCCTACTTACTGGGTAGTTGCAGCACCTGGTTCGGACATTTGGGTGTTGTTGCGATGAAGAGGCATCTTGAAGACAATGGAAGGCATAGGAGGAAACAAGCAAAAGATAGCCAAAAGAGAATGACAACACATGAAGATTGTGACCATTTGTTTGTTACCAAAGGCAAACAAATGAGACAGTGACTAATCAAAGTAAGCGGGTCAATATAATGTATCGCGAAGACATGCTCGCCTATAAGTGGACACTCACCCCAAGAGTTCCCAGGTAAGAGTGACTGGTCCGATACTGCGGATTTGTACGAACACTCTAGCCTTAGACAGAAGACCCAGGGTACATGCATCCACTCTTCCAGTTTGCACATGTTCACATTATTTAGACCCAAACTTTGACGAGTTTGAAAACTCAAGAGGCACTAAGCCAAATATGAGTCAAACTGGAAGGGTTCAAAACCTTATAATAAATCATCCTAGAACAGATGATTAGTTTTCAAGGCAGATCAATTTATGTTCTTATTGTGGTTGTCACTTAAGGATAAGTGACGGTATTGTTTTATGACTAAACGCAAGTAAACTCGCGTTAGGGTCCTAGGAAGGTTATAGTCTAGGTCAAAGCATTACTAATAACCTAATTCCCTATAACCATTGGCTCTGATACCAACTTTTCTGTCACACCCCGACCACGTAAAACAACAAAACGTGGCGGAAACGTCGGGGAGTGTTGTAACAGAATCATTGTTCCACAACCATGGAATAAATAGTTTCGTTTTATTGAATTATTGAACTAAATGTTTTGATACAAATTAGATAAATACAACTATTATCCTCCAAGTTTTAAAGTCGCTAAGGCCTTGTCCATTCCTATGTGAGAATACACCAATATCATCATCAAATGCCATCAACTAATGTACCTGAAACACATGTGAAAATAGGTACGTCAGCATAAAAATGCCGGCGAGTACATAGGTTTTGTATGAGTTTCAGATTCATGGCTCGTTTTACATATTGCAATACTTATTTAAAAACCTTGTTTTGAAAAGTATAGTATTGCGACACAAATAACCAACTCAAATCAAATTGGTTATATTTCATAAAAAAATCTCGTAGCCATGATTCTTAACCCCAAAACATTTGTTTAATTAAATCCAGATTTGTAAATCGTTTATGGAATAAAACTCGAATAGTATAATATATTGTTGGAAAACCTTGTATTACAACTTTGTTTTGTTTACCATTGCCCAAGTGATCTAGATAACGCAACGATATATAATGTATTAAAAGCACTTATATATAGGAAGTACCAGCGGCGTATCCACCATGCTTTTAACACATTATACCCGCCCCGTTACCTAATCACTTCCCTAACCCAACGGTTCAAACAGATTCAAACAGTTCGTGTCAATCAACGGTTACAAACGGTTCACATAGTCAAATAGTCACTAACGGTTCACATAGTCAAATGGTTACAAACGGTTCACATAATCTAACGGATCATCTAGTCAACGGTTATAAACGGTTCACATAATCAATGGTTACTAACGGTTCACATAGTCAAATGGTTACCAACGGTTCATATGATCAAATGGTTACAACGGTTCAAATGATCATATGGTTACAAAGGTTCAAAATGTAAAACAATGTGTCCATATGCTGGATGAGCATATGCGACAAAATGTAGTATATGGAAATCAATGTGCTAGCATGTTACGTGAACATACATAGCAAAACACAATGAAATCGTGTACTAATAATGTACTATTGAACATAGTAAGTATATGATATAAAAACATGGGAAACATGAAAGTATCAAGTAGGTACATGTGTTCCACCCCAAAACAGTTTGAAAACAGTAAAAGAGGGGACTATGTACTCACCTGAGGGTGCTTAGAAGTCTTGAACAACAACCAAGCAAAGCTAGAGTGATCAGGGAATCAAACGGCACCCTATGTAGGTAACTATGTAAATAACCGGACCTAAATCGGGAGATAGGATAGAATGAGGTTCTATAAATCAAATGAGTAATTGAACTCATATGGTATGATTTAATAGACCCTACATTCTGATTGAAAGGCCTACCTAAGTGCTTTTGACCCGTTTCGACACGTTATGGTAACATAAGCTACTATAAGGCGTCGTTAGCGTAAAACTATGTTCGGATGGTTAACTATGTGCTATGCCAAGTCTTACATGCCCAATTATCCCTAAACATGTTACTAAATCAGATTATATGTCAAAAATAAGTTCACATAGGCAAAATACGGATTTTAGCTTTAAAAGGGCATTTTGGTCATTTCCTATGGGCATACAAGCTAACTAGCAAATGACTAACCAATCCTATGTGATCATAAGGTATAACCTCAGTGGTTATTCCCTATGCAACTATGATCACTAACTAAGCTTGGTCGGATCCTAAAGATCGACCAAACGGGTCGGGTTCGAAAGGCTAAGCGGTGGTTTAGACCGCTTACCTCACGACCCTAAACAAGCACAAACTAATAGTGTCGTGTTAGACATGTCAAAACATGTCTAACCTACTGATTTGGTATCAAAACAAAGTGTTTTGATACCCTAAAATAGTTCCGAGGCAAAATGCGTGCTAAAACGCATTTTGACCGAAACTTTGACTCGACACTACAACTAGATAACGTGGTAATCAGCGGTTATAATCGCGAAGGATTATAACTATCGTGATTACAATCACGTGTCAAAGTTCAATTGAACTTTGACTTGACCAATTGATGGTCAAAACCGAAAGTCAAACTGTTGGCCAAACTGTTTGACTTTCTGCACTACATAAGGAAAAAGCAAGAAAAAGAATGAAAGAAGGCTCACAATAGTCCTTGCTATCTTTTCTACAAAGAAGACAAGTCCCAAATGCTTGAGAGAGAGCTCCAAAGCAGATGTGAAGAGAGGAATGAGAAGAATGAGCAAGGAATGAATGAAATGGATGGGCTATTTATACTTGTGGTGATGCTCTAGGATCATCACAAGTGGTTTGTTTAGCCATTAAGGAATAAATCTCATCCATACAAGTGTTAGGAGCATGTGCAAAGCCTTGGAGAGGTGGTAACTTGGTTACCACACAAAGAAATTGCAAGTTTGGCCCCTGAAATTACAAACTGTTGCTGAAAACACACATTCTGCCCAGATGAGGCACTCGCGTAGCGCTAGGGCATAGGCCTTAGGGCTCGCGCTACGCTAGCATGTATCAGGTTCAGCAAAGTTTCAAAATTGACAGAAATGGTCCCTGCACGTGTTTAAAGCCTTTTTCGATGCGTTTAAACCCCGTTAACCTCATTTCAAGGCTCTAAAATGAAGTTAAAGCATAGGGGACTCAAAACATGCTCAAAAATATCTCGGATGTCGGTTCGTTTGATCGTAAAATTGCGTTGTTCGGTTAATTACGACGGAAGTCGTAACGAACGCAAAACCGATCCAAATTAAGCGACGAATGGAATTTTTGCATGGCGATCACTAAAATAAAAATATTTTAGTGTGTACAAAAATTTTGGATGTCCAGATGTGTCCAGAACGTAAGATATGCGCGAAAATGCAAACTTACGCCGTTTTTGACACTTTTAGTCCCTGTAAGATCATATAAGCATGTTTTCACACACCGAACCTATCAAAGCTTATTTCTAAGCCATGTTTAGGTTATATATGGTATGTTTAACTTATGATCAAGTTCCGGACTGTTCGAAACCATACGAATCAGTATAGTTTCGCAGTTTGACACAAATAGTCCCTGCGATCGAATAAACTTGATTTCAGCATACCAAACCATCCAAAACTTATTTCTAAGTTATGTAAAGGTTATTTAAGGTATGTTAAGCCTATGTCACTATTCCGGAGTGTTTGTTGCATTAAACTGGTTATATTTACGCATCAGATCGTGTATAACCTTCCAGAAAGCGACTTAAAGCCCGAAATCGAACAAGAATTGATATGTGCAAATGATACACATATATTTTCACAATTCCCAAGTATGAAATACAAAATTTCATTGGTTTGGCATTTGTTTGACGGTCACAGTGACACAGGTGTCACATCTTACATGATTAATGGATTGGTATCATTGTAAACTGTTTCATTAAAATCAGTGTGGATTGATGCTAAGTGGTGTTTACGTTCATGTTTAGATGACGATTTGATTATGGTGTGATGAACCTGTTAATTATTGTTTTATACTGATTAGGGTTTAAAGATGCTAATGATTTCTTTGCATGACAATTAGTGGTGATTGATTCGAGATGATTGTAATCTCTTGTGGTTTATGGGTTATTAGAAAACATATATGTTAGGGTTTCATGAATCTGATCATACTATCTAGATCATAATCATATGATAATTTTTGATAAAAAGGAACCAGTAGACATAAATGATTACCAAGTGTATATATGTGATGATTGTGTAGACTGTAGGAGAGTTTAGCGAACTGTTATGCATAGGGTACGGGTTGCAGGTATGATGATCAATGATTATTGTGTTGTATGATAACCGTAGGATCGATAACAGTGTGAAACGGCTGATAAGGATCATTAGGGTTCTGTATGATTAACTGATGTCACGACGTAACCTATGCATTATGACGAAACACTGATGTCGACGAAAACCTGGGGGTTTCGCCGAGGGTGATAACGACGAAACCTTAGGGTTTAGTCAAGTGAGAGTCATGACGAAACAAGGAGTTTCATCAAGGGTTAAACAAGCACAGTAACTCGGTTAGGTTTGTTAAGGGTTAACTGGGTTAGTTAGTTGTTGTTAATGATAAGCGTGAGTTGCATGAGCTTGTATAACTGTTAAATGCTATGTGTTAGTTGTTGCTCGAATACTTGTTATGATCATGACTGTTACTTGAACTATGTGATTATCAACTGATTACGCATGTATGAACACTATAGGCTTGGATTGAATTATTTGTGAGCAAGTAGTTAATTTTACCGAGCAAACCGAGGTGAGTTCACACACTTTCTAAGGCATGGGATTCCCGGTGGTTGGGAATGGGTTAAAGAATTAAAACGGAACCTACATATCCTCCTTGGGTAGGATATGTATGGCTAACCTCCTTGGGTAGGATGCCAATATTAATCCTGCGTATTCTCCTTGGGTAGAATACGTACGTTCGTCCTCTTTGGGTAGGACAACAACCTTAAACTTACTAGACAAAACTCTATCATTAAGTCCCTCATTTTATATCGACTTAATCGCCGAGGCCGATCACGAGCGGGTCATTAGTTAATAGCGCTATTAGGTTCGACAAACCTCACACCGTGCCGTTCGGACGGGCGTGTACTAAAGGATCATGGCAAACTGTCAATGATGATAGACATTGACGTAGGGCACAACTATTGTTCGTCAGTTGTCGATATGGTAACGGTCTAGTAGTTCACATGGGGAAGCACCCACTGATTATGGATATGGTTTGGGAAACAAAAGTTACTGGTTAACTCGTGGTCTATGAAACCACTTATGGTTTTCAAAACAAACATGTAAAACTAAACAACCAACTGTGAACTCGCTCAACTTTGTTGTTGACTCGTTGTTACATGCCTTGCAGGTCGTTAGGTGCTTATGGAGCTTGCACGAGGAGGCGTAGTCATTGTGGGAGATGGACAGATGTGTGCCATGTTAAACATTTGAAACATTTAAACATGTGATTTGTTTTTAACATTATGCCTCCGCTTACAACTTAGATTATGTTTTGTTTGGACACCAATTGTATTGTGTTGGATTTTATAAATTACTTATATGGTTGTTCAATATGATTGGTAGCATGATCCAGGTCAGTCACGCCTCCAAGCGGTGATAATTCGCATGTGGATTTTGGGGGTGTGACAATATATCATTGGACTCATAATTTTAAGATGTGTCTAATGGTATAATCTGGTAAAGACAGTTTTCGGACAATTTTCGAACGTTTTTAACGGTTTTGAGGTGCAGTACAGGAAGCTTGTTCGTACATTTGTAAATTGTTCGAGTTAACAAGTCCACTGTTTCTTGCTTTGGCTCGTGATTTATTAGTTTTTAACAAGCTTCTATTTTACATAACTTGGTTCAACGATGAACTCTCCAAACATTGATTCCCAATGTGAGTTGATCCGGCAAAAATTCGATAATTTCGGTTACATTGAGGGTGAAACCGTAGAAGACTTTATCAGTAGGTTCACCCACCTGCTTTCTGAAATCGAGAAGATCGAATTAAATGTGACATAGGGTAGGATCAACAAGACTTTTTGTTTCAACATTCTCTCAACATTCTATAGGCTAAAATTATAGCCTAATACCCATATAAAGTGAAGCTCTGCCTCGTTGTAAGTATTATAACCCTGCTATTACCCTACACGATCGATCTAGGGCTCCGTAACGCATGTTAAGGCTCTGCCTGACTCAGTCGTTGGAGTTCTGTCTCGTGTTTCACTCGATTGATCTAGGATTCCGTAATGCATGTCAAGGCTCTGCCTGACTCAGTCATTGGAATTTTGTCTCGAGTTGTACGGTTAATGTGATTTGGGTTATCTTACTAACACATGTGCATTGTTTAATATTAACCAGGAAGCTATAATATTAATCAGGATGCTATAATTTTACCAGGAAGGAAGCCTGTAGAAATACGTAAGCCTATAAATGTGAGTCATCCCCCTTTTATAAACGCTTTTTGTAAACTGTTTTTACAAAACCTCAAATGTTTTAAGATATAATCAACAGTGATTGAGTCTATGTATTCTACAATTACTGCTGGTATGTTGGGGTTTTGTATACAAAATGTGAAAGATGTTACCTTGGACAACGAGTTAGCCAATGAGTAATATGACCCACAAGTCTGGTGTGGATAGTACTGAATTTGTAATTGTGTAGATATAAACATTGTAATCGCTCTCAATACTGTGAAATTTTAAAAGATGTTTTGATTAAACTGGGATGCACTCACCAGTATTTCTTGCTGATAAAATGTTTTTAAAACGCATTTCATGTAACTTAGTGTGAAGCCAATAGAAGTCAGCTGGAGAGCACTGAAAGCTTAGAAAAGTGGCTATAAAATAAACCTAAATAAAAAGGAGAATTGTTTTCAATAATTAGGGTGTATCCCTGTAAATATATTACAAATAAAGATCGGGTTTATCCCAATTGTTTATTATAAAGATATTATCAGCAAAAACTTGGGTTTTATCCCATTTATCTATTTTAAAAATTTTGGTGTTTAACTCTGATAAAAATATTTCCTAACTACGGTACTGATGAAACTTTCCGCTGCCAAATTAATAAACAACGATACCGTCTGACTGGGAGCCGCTCCTAGGCTGGGGTCGGGGCTGTGACAGAACCCCCCCCCCCCCAAATTGCGCTACTAAACCCAATAATCCATTTGAAAGTTTTTGTTATCCCATAACTTAAAAAGATCCGAACCTATCAGTATTTCATGATTTGTTTCGAGCAGTAAGATAAAAATGATACCTTGTTTGTTTTTGATGTCACGAATCCACGGCCCTTTTCTCCACCTCTTATCCCTCAAATGATAGTTCATTGTTAAACCACATAGCTACCTTCTTCCACTATAATATCCTTAGCTAGCGTTCCGAATCTTTCTAGCTTCGCACCAACAATATCTCCCATTACAGTTGTTACTTCCACTTCCTTGTCGACTTCCACCTGGATATTGTTCAAAACCTACACTAATACACCTCATGATATAAGAGTAGGACCGCTAGGATTGGTAGGAGATACCCTCTTGCTAGAATCGTCCCTCCTAACCTCCTGGTCGTTCCGCTCCTCTACCGCGTTACACTCTTCTAGAACCCCCTGACTACCTCTATCATTCTCTAGCCCCAAAAGCTTGTTAAGTTGGATCGGGTCCTCTCTTTTAATTCTTGTTCATTTCTTGGGGCTATTTTCCTTAATCGGGCTACACTTATTAGGCTTACCTTTCGATTTAGATAGAATATACCTCTATTTGGTAGATTAAATCAATACATACTTGTCACCTATTTAGCACTATGTAATACAAGAAATTTAAACAAATTTGAGAACCGGTTTTAGACACATCTAAACAAAAGATACAAAGAGATCAATATGAGCCTGTGGATCTTATTTTATGTTATACATTCTAATTTGCTAGTTTATTTGCACACCCGAAATTGATAATGTTTTAAAATTGAGATAAAAGTCATTTTATTTGGTCAATATCTCGGAAGCCGTGTTCCTTATTGTCTTACACATCTTTGTTACACTTAGTAATTATATGAAGTATATGAGTAACAAGAAGAAGAAAAAATCTATCTCTTGCACACGACCCCTCTTCCGTTTAAACCACTTTGACACCTAAGGCTTGGCAACTCCAAGTTCAAAGATGAACCGTTTTCATGGTTGTTGCCCTTAAACTTAGCAACAGAACAATCGGTCTCAAATGAATCAGTAGTCACAAACTTGTTATCCCCACCCATCACAGGCATTAACACACCCATTTTCACCTTGCTCACATAGTCACTCCTGTAAGTTTGGCCTAAAACACCATCCACTTCATCACTTAATGAGAAGAACTTGAACTTGAGATCAAGATGAGCAAAGCAATCATCATCGGTTATACCATAGTTATGGATTCTTGATTCTTCTTTTGTTATTGGAACCACTTTGGCTGTGATCCTGAACAGGTTTTCAACTTCTACAACGATGTTGTTGGCATCTTGAATCCGAGTGATTGATGTTGTGGAAGACTGCCATTTAGAACCTTCGGTTTTTGGTAGATAGATGGTTTCCCCATCAAATGTGATAGAGATACGATCATTGTCGTCATTCCAGTTGGAAGTTTTTTGAGCACTAATTTGTAGTTTATGATTGTCAAAAAGAACCCCAATGGATTGAACCCAGGTAAAATCTCGGCCCATGTTTTTGTTTCGCTTGCCAATGAAGTGGCCATTGATGTGGAGATTGTTATCGGCAACAAGGCAAAAATCTTTATCCTTCTTTCCATGGAAGTAGAAAGTGATGCCATCAGCACCAATGAAGCGAGGATCTTGGCACACTGCTCCCGGCATATCGCAAGCTGCAAATTTACATACATATGTACCGGTGTTTAGGTGGCTATGTGTATGTAATATTTACTCAAATCTAACTGAATTATTATTAAAAGTCAAGGCTGTTGATATACATGAAAAAGTGATTATTAATTAATAAACCACATAAAATAGAGTTATGAAGAACTTACTACAAACTGGCTTGCAGGTAACACAATCAACTGTGCATTGATTAGGACAAGAAGTCGGACAAACATGCTCAGTTGCATAACATTGGGGATAATTGATGTTTTTGCACTTAGCTTTCTTTGGTTGTGGTGGTGGAGCAGGGTACCACGTAGGACGTGATGGGGAAGAAGGTATGGGAGTAGGCGGTGATTGCGGGGTTAATGGGGATGTAGTGGGGGGAGGTGGTGAGGAGGGTGTTGGAATGGTGGACTCTGTCGGTGGAGAAGGAATGGAAGGAGGTTGCGAGGATGGTGTTGGTGGTGAAGGGGTGGTGGGAGGTGGTGATGTTGGAGTTGGTGGTGAAGGGGTGGTGGGAGGTAGTGAGTCTTGTGTTGGTGTAGAAGGGTTGGTAGGAGGTGGGAATGACGGTATTGGAGGTGAAGGGACGGTGGGAGGTGGTGAAGGTGTTTGTGGTGTGGGAGTGGGAGTAGTTGGAGATGGCGGATTAATGGAGGGAGGTGAAGATGGTGGAGGTTCTATCTCTGGCGGTGAGTTGTTGTTGTTGTTGTCGTTGTTATTGTTATTGGTGTTGTTGTTGGTGTTGGTGTTGTTATTGGTGTTGGTGTTGTTATTGGTGTTGGTGTTGGTGTTGGTGTTGTTGTTGGTGTTGGTGTTGTTGTTGGTGTTTGTGTTTGTGTTGTTGTTGGTGTTAGTGTTGGTGTTGTTGTTGTTGTTGTTGTTGTTGTTGTTGTTGTTGTTGTTGTTGTTGTTGTTGTTGTTGTTGTTGTTGTTGTTGTTGTTGTTGGTGTTGGTGTTGGTGTTGGTGTTGGTGTTGGTGTTGGTGTTGGTGTTGCTATTGTTGTTGGTGTTGCTATTGTTGTTGTTGTTGTTGTTGTTGTTGTTGTTGTTATTGTTGTTGCTGCTATTGTTGTTGTTGTTGTTGTTGTTGTTGTTGTTGTCGTTGCTACTACTGTTGTTGTTGTTGTTGTTGTTGTTGTTGTTGTTGTTGTTGTTGCTGCTGCTGTTGTTATCGTTGCTACTATTGTTGTTGTTGTTATTGTTGTTGTTGTTGTTGTTGTTGTTGTTGTTGTTGTTGTTAGTGTTACTACTATTGTTGTTGTTGTTATTGTTATTGTTATTGTTGTTGTTGTTGTTGCTGTTGTTATCGTTGCTACTGTTGTTGTTGTTGTTGTTGTTGTTGTTGTTGTTGTTGTTGTTGCTGCTGCTGCTGCTGCTGTTGTTGCTGCTGCTGCTACTACAAATAGGTTTGCATGACTGACAATCAACAGTACATCCATTATCACAAAACTTAGGACAAACATGCACAAGATTGTGACATTCTTTGTAAGTTGGGTCTTTACAGGTTGCGTGGCTAGGGTTGTTAGCAATACCCGGTGGGGTTGCCGCCTCACCAACGGCTAACAACATCACCACCACAAGCAACGTAACATGACAAACGATTGACCGAGCCATTACAGCCCAGACTTGAAAATACTCTTTTTGATCAAATTTGTTGAGGTAAAGGTATACTCAATTGTTTTGTTTCTGTGTATTGAATTGGTGCTTATTGTGATTGATAGCCTCTATATTTATAGGCAACTTGAATGCATGGATGAACCTCAACAGTTAATCATGTAACAATGAAGTACCTTCGATATAAGATCTTTCAAACCCCTTTTTATTTGCTTGAGGTATAATTTGGCATCCCTTAATTAATAAGGTATATGCTACACTTTTCAAAAAGAAAGGAATCTACCTTCTGCTATATGGCACTTTATGAACCCAATTCCATAAATAAAAGAGAGAATGTGTAAAATAAATAGTTAATTTTGGGTTCTTTCTAACACATCTAATTGGTAAATTAAATTTTAGATCGTCAGGAAACTGTCATTAGTTTGAAAAGTGATCAGTAATAATGTCCCCAAAATCCAGCCATCTCATATTATATATTTGAACCTGATCATAAAGTAAGTTCACTTCAAAGCATCTTTCGTTCCACATAAAGTCAAAATCAATTAATTGACCTTGCTTAATTACTTCTAATGCAACATTGCTTTTTCACATATGGAATCCCTTCGATCACTACCAAGGGATCTTCATGACGTATGTATGATGATAAGTAACTTAAAGGTAACTGTTTCGTATACAACTAGTGCATGAAATTGGATTCTAGAAAAGTTTCATTCTAATTAACATGCCTTATAGCACTTCAGTATTCAACATAAATAATGAATAAATGATTTTAGTAACTTTTTTTTTGAACTGCAAGCTTCATAAACCACAGCCAAAAGCCAAACTTCTAGCAAGAAGCTAGAAGCGGCTGGCACAACAACAAACAAACAGAAGAAGGAATTACAAATCAAAGGACTTCCACATTTGCCAATTAACATTCACATTCTTAGCCATATATATTATTTATCCAACAGCTTCCCCCAAGATTTCTTCATTTTTTGCTTGATGATTTGAAAATACAGTTTTGTTTCTAGCTCTCCATATATCCACCGACTCAGCTGCATTCGCACACATTCGGACCCACTCTTTTCAACAACTCATCCATAGTTGGGATCCTGTTAAGCCTTGTTCTCCATCCAAAAAGAATAATCTTGATTGGCACCATAGTTATCAAAGGCGAAGCACACTCACCACACTTAGGCTCTGCTTAGGGCCTAGGCGATAAGCGCAAAAAAAGCGTGGGCCCGAGAAAAAAAATGCACTTAAATAAAAAAAAAATTAAAGTTACAAAATACTCAAAACCAAAATGTTCATACTTGAAAACAAAAAGTTCACTAAAGTAACAAAGAGTAAAACTTGAAAACCAAAAGATCTTCATCTATCAAAACGATCATCTTCATCAATCATCAAAATCATCAGATGTGTCATCAGCTTCAATTACATAAGCTTCAGCTTCCTCCACTTGGTCTTCTTCACTATCTTCATCGATTAATGTTTGCTTTGAAGATGTTGATTTTGAAGATGAAGGCTGCGAAGATCTCATTCAACTTTCCAAGTCAAGTTTCCATCATCATCAAATACCCGTTCGTCATCCATCTGCCCGGTTAACCATTCATTGCTATCATCAATTTCTTCCAAGGATATCGGATCAAAAGCCACATTCGAATCACACCGATTCTTAAGCAACTTGTTGTACACAAGATCATGCAGTTTTTGATGTTCTAGCATGCTCAAAGGTGCTCCAGTTCCATTCACACCCAGATGCACTACATGTCAAGCTGATCCACTTTGTTGAAATAGCTATCCTGCTGTAGTGACAGTGCTAATCATTAAAACGCAAAACTATTAAAGCAAGTTGTGTACATATTAAAACGCAAACAATTCTGCATTTTTTCAGTCATGCTAATCATTAGATGAAAAATTGTTTAGTATATCATCATTTTAATCATTACATAAAAAATTGTGAATCTAGAACTAGACCAAACAGCAAAACTTGACAACTTTGGGAGGAATTAAAGCAAAGAAATATCTAAATCATATCGGTTATTTTGATATGGTACAATGTTAATATTAGTTGTGTTTATTTTTTTATACGAATCAGTGCAAGAGGTGGTAAGCACTTTGGATCACTATTTTATTTTTAAGTTCACCCGTTTGACCCATTAGATATAAACACTTGTAAGTACAAAGCAACCCGTTTGACCTGTTAATTACTAAAATCATTAACCGACCTGGTAACAATTTGAAGCAATAATCCTTACCTTGTAGCTTTTCTTATTACATGCATACACTAAACCATGAAATCATTATATTTAACTTTCAAGGGATTACGGGTAGAATGGGGATTATCAATCATATTATTATATTTTTAACTGGTGACCTTGTAATTAAACCCAAATAAGCTAGAACAACGAAACGAAAAAAAAAAAAAAGGATATACACTCATACCTCCTACGATTAATAGAGTTATACATTGATTCCAACCGGGAGAATGATCTGCCTTCCTTCCTTCCTTCCTTACACTCATTTCTAGATTCAAGATTCTTCTTCCATAAAACCTACAGATTCATACTATAAGTAAGCCTATGTTACCTTAAAAAGTAAGTGTAATCCAAATCTATGAAGTTAATACGGTAAAATATCAGATATCGGTCAAGGATCGATATTTGAGATATAGGTTATCTCGGTGAGATGTCGGTGGGATATCAGTAATCTATGCAGTTCTAGCGGTCCAAAATCAAATAGCGATCAAGGTCCGCTATATGATATATAGGTTATAGCGTTGGTATAGCGGTGTTATAGTGGTAATTTTTATATCATGCATATTTTTTTTATATGTATAAATATATATATTGAAACATATTTATAATAATATCAAAATTTATAGTAATATCATATTATCATGCAAAATATTAGTAGTAATATCAAAATCCAAAACATGAACTGAGGAAGTCCAGCGATTTAGAGATTTAGATTTAATTTTGTTGAATGATGAACTGATAAAGAACCAACAAATGAAGACTATTGGTCCCAATTTAGGTTTAATTTTGGGTTTGAGCCTTTACTTTTGGGTTTATTTATAAACAAACAGTTAATTAATGTAGGCTTTACCTTACTTTTGGGATGAAATAAGAAAAACCGCTAAAAGCAGTGCTATTACCGCTATACGGGTTTCAAAATAGCGGTCCAATAGCAGGATTTAGCATCGGGTATAGCGGGACCGCTATAAGTAACCGCTATTTGGACTGCTATAGGTTCGTATCTCCGCTAGGCGCTATAGCAGAGCTATAGCACCGCTATAGCACGCTATTGACTGCATAGTCAGTAATTTTAATATAATGCAGAATTTATATATATAGCAATTAAACAATAATAATTCAGCGATATACGGTGATATATCGGTCAAATATCGGTGATATATCGGTTATATCAGTCAATATTGCCGATAAAATCAGTACCGATTTTACTAGAGGACAGATATAACCGATATTAACTGTATAGATCCAAATCAAGTGTACACTACCAAGTTTATGTACATCACCATCTTTGGGCCGGCCTAAGATCATACAAAATTGGAGGTCACAATATTACTTAACTGAAATTTTGAAGACTCCTAAGTGTACTTATTATATAACATCTTCAACGCCTAAAAGCATAAGCTAAATTCTTGAACCTTTTGAGCTTTATTTGAACATTGAACAAGACATATACGCAATCCCAAGTGAGTACATAGTCCCCTTTTTTACGTTTTCTAAATGTTTTGGGGTGATACATATGTGCCTATCACTACTTTCATGTTTTCATGACTTTATACATGGTTTAATTACCTAGTCTGTATAGTACATAGTTTCAAAGACATTTTACATGGTATATTGACTTAATATACCTAGCACTTGGTTTCAAAGACATTGTACATGGTATATTGACATAATATACCTAGTACATGTTTTCAAGGACATTTTACATGGTTTCAAAACAATACACGACATGCTTACATTGTACAAGACATACTGGTGCGTAGAATATACAATGATACATTCATTAATATTGATCACGCCGACGGGTAGTATGTTATGGTACCATATGATTGACAACCCCATTCCCGCTTACTTGGTTTGTTTGGAAGTGACCTTAGGGAATGACAGAATACAATGAACATTTTGATAAACCTTTGTCTTTATAAGGGTTTATCCAACAGTTGACAAGGCTTTAATGTATTCGCCTACAATCCATATATATGTTTACACAATAAAAGCAATTGTTTTATAAGACAAACCTTTTGATTAAACAAGACCTTTGTTTATTCAAAACACTTGTTTTATACAAGACATTTTGATTATACAAGACAAGACAAGACATTTTGGTTGTTTATACAAGACATTATTTTTTGGTTTAAACAAGACCTTTTGTTTACCATACAAGACATTTATGATTTATACCATACAAGACATACATTGTTTTATACAAGACATTGGTTTATGGTAAGTGAGTTAGATAACGAGACGTGTGTAATATGTTAAAACAATGGTGGATACGCCGCTGGTAGTTCCTATATATAAGTGCTTTTATTGTATTACATATCGTAGCGTTGCCCAAATCATTTCAACAAAGACATGACAACACATTTTCATTTGGTTATTTACTTAACCATGCATCATTTCTTTTAAATAAAATGATTTTCATATGATTTCATAAACAAATATTTTTGGTCATAGATTCATGGCAACTTTGAAATAGTTAAACATTTTCTTTTAACATTCAAAGCCATGAGTTTTCATCACAAAACCTATCTTACTCACAGGCATATGCTGACGTTTTATTTTCATATATGTTTCAAGAGCTAATGTTTGATTTTAAGCATGCTACACATAGGACAGATGCGGGCCTTAGTTTACTTTAAAACTTGAAAGACAATTATAATGTTTTATTTCAATTTCCCAAGACAATGTAACCCACTAATTCAATAATACAAAACTTTATGTACCATGTGTTGTGAAACAATAGTTCTGTAACGTGACTTCCCGATGTTTTCGCCGTGGTTTGTTGTTTTACTTGGTCGGGTTGTTACAGGGAGATTGGTATCAGAGCTCATGGTTGTAGGGAATTATGTTATTAGTAATACTTTTGGCCTAGACTATAACCTTTCTAAGACCTTAACGCAAGTTATCTTGTATTTAGATTTTAAAACAATACCATCACCTATCCTTAGGTGATTACCAAAACAAATACACAAGTTACGTATTAGTTTTGAAAATCAATCATCTATCCTTAGATGATTTGTTTTTGGCTTTAAGCCTTCAAAGTTTTCAAAATCTCGTCAAAGTTTGGGTTTTAATAATGTGAACACGTGCAATCTGGAAGGGTGGATGCTTGTACCCTGAGTTTTCTGTCTAAGGCTAGAGTGTTCATACAAATCCGCATTATCGGACCAGTCACTCTTACCTGGGAACTCTTGGGGTGAGTGTCCACCTATAGGCTAAAGCATGTCTTCATGATACATTATAAAGACCCATTTACTTTGATTAGTCACTGTGTGTCGTTTGTTTGTTTTAAGTAACGAACAAATGATTGCAATCCTTATGTTACGTCGATATTTTAACATCTCATTTTGATTATTCAATATCAATCTCATTCGTTTTCTCTCATATTTCCTTCTCTTTTAGAATGACTCCTCGTTAAAATGCTGCTCAAGATGCCGAAATGGTGGCTCTAATTGCTCAGCAGATAGCTGTTGTGCTCCCAAATCTTTTGACTTAACTAAACCAAGCCAACAATAACAACAACAATGCACTTGCTATGTGCAACTTTAAACAATTCAATTCGGCTAAACCGCTCAAGTTTAATGGGTCTGAGGGAGCAACCGGGCTCCTATAGTGGTTTGAGAGTCTTGAGAGCACATTCCGTCATATTCAGCGTCCGAATGAGCGCAAAATAGAGTTTGCATCCAGCATATTCCAAAAGAGGGCGTTCACGTGGTGAAATGGAGTTGTAAGAGATAGCGGTGCGAATGTAGCAATGGCTTAGACGTGGGAAAAGCTTAGAGCTCTGATGATGAAGGAATTATGCCTATGTCATGAACAAAGGGCACTTGAGAATGAGTTCCACGATCTCAAACAAGATAGCGGAGAGCATCGTGCCCACACGGACCATTATGAGGAGCTGAGTTTGCTATGTCCTACAATGGTCACGCCTTTGGATAAGGCGATTGAAAAATTCAATGATGGCCTCCCTGACCCAGTTCAGGATATTGTTACTGGTAGCAATCCCACTACAGTTAGACAAGCCATTGAGTTAGCAGCTACCCTGATTGACTTGCAAGTCAAGAAGGGTAAACTCTATCGCAAAGGTGAAAAGAAAGCATCTGTCAAGACCACACAAGAGAAACAAAAGGGAACCAAGGCCGAATCATCCAAGAAATCAGGAAATTGCAAGGCTTCCAAGAATTTCATTGTTGTTGCATAACCTAACCAAATTTCTCCTAACCGACCAGCACAACCTCTTGCCAAGAAACCATATGATGGTACTGCCCCCTTGTGCAACAAATGCAATTTTCATCACCAACACCATCTACAGTGTCGACATTGTACAAGCTGTGGACGGTTTGGTTATTTTGCCAACACTTGTCGTTCTGCTCCTGCCCCGAATCAAGTGGTTCACAATCCTGTCCAACCACAAGCAAATCTTGCACAACCTCATTACCCACCTGGATCATGCTACAATTGTGGTGATCTTACTCATTACAGAAACAACTACCCGAAGGTGGTTAATGCAAATCCAGCCTGTGGATGAGCATTTAACATTAATGCGAACGAGGCTCGTGCCGACAATGATGTGGTGAATGGTATTTTCCTTGTTAACAATCATCCTGCTTCTACTCTTTTCAATTCGGGTGCCGATAGGAGATTTGTATCCCTAGCCTTTGAACCTTTGCTTTCAATGCCTAGAACTAAACTAGAAAGCCCTTGACAGTAGAGATAGCTAGCGGTGAACCTCTTGTACTCGATTCTGTCATCCATAGTTGCCAGTTGAACCTCAATAACCATCTTCTTCCCATTGACCTCACGCCAATGCAACTCGGGAGCTTTGACGTTATAGTAGGAACGGATGGGTTAACCAAGCACCATGATGAGGTGATCAGTTTCGACAAGATTGTTCGTGTGTCTCTTTCGACTGGCGAGATCTTAGAGGTTCATGGAAAGAAACCCACGAGTAGCCTCAAACTCATAACATGTACCCAAGCCCAAAATTACCTACGAAAGAGCTACGTGGCCTTCTTGGCACATATCGTAGAGGAGCAAGGCAAGGGTAAGACTGTTCAAGACATCCCCGTTGTTCGGGAATATCCTGAGGTGTTTCCTGAAGAGCTACCTTGTTTACCCCAGCACGTCAAGTTGAGTTTCGCATAGACCTTGTACCTGGTACCAACCCTATAGCTAAATCCCCTTATCATCTTACACCGTCTAAGATGTAAGAGTTATAGAAACAGCTTCAGGTGTCACACCCCGACCGCGTATAACATGCAATCGCTGCGGAAAACGTCGGGGAGTGTTGTGGACAGAATTAATTGTTATACAACCATTGAAATTTAAAGTCACATTTTATTTATCAAACACCGGTGTTACATTGTCTTAAATGGAAGTACATGATTCAAAACATAGTTATACTAGTTCTATCTTCACTTTTAGTCTCTAAGGCACAGGTCCGCCCTAGTATTGTGATCAACATCTTATGGAACAGCTCCTGAAAACACATGTGAAAGTAGGTACGTCAGCATAAAAATGCCTGTGAGATACATAGGTTTTGTGAAAATGGGATTCATGACTTAAGTTTAAAGAATGTTTAATAACAGTCAGTCATGAACCTTGTACTTTGTCTTGCTTTGTAAACCATTTGAAAAACGATAACATCAAATGATAGGTATAGATAAGTGCAAGGTTAAGCGAGTAACCAAGTAAAATGAGTTGAATATAATAAGTTGTTTTGTAAGACAATGTTTTATGAAAAGTATGTTATTTGTATAAAATGTTATATGTCTAAACTGAAATGGTTTAGATAACGCTAAGATATGTAATATTATACAAACATTTATATATAGGAAGTACCAGCAGCGTATCCACCATGTTTGCATCATATTACATATTCCACGTTACTCAAACCATTTACCCAAACCAATCCACCATGTAAATTGTTCATGTATAAACCAATGTCAAGTGTTATTGTGTAAACCATGTCAAATGTTTATGTTCAATGTAAATCATCTAATGTGCATCCCAGATGTATCATGTATGGTAAGCGAAATGTATCAACTTAAACCATATGTAAAATGCACAAAACAAGTCGTTGAAGTAAAACGTGGTTTAAATCAGCGTTATGTTCTGTGGAAAAATGCATGCTCTATTGATACTAACATTTATGCGGTATTGTAAACTATGCATACATCCAAGCCTTGAGACTGTGGTGATAAACCCTCAAACAAATTAAAGGTTTATCTAAGTTATGTATATCGAATTCGGTCATTCCTTCCAATCCTATCAAACCCAGGATTTCAGAAACGGGAGTTGTCAATTCCTATGGTACCACTACCTACTAACGAACGGCGTAGCTAATGTTAATGAATGTATTGTCCCATGTTAAACAAACCAAATGTCATAACAAAATGATGGCATGTGATGTAAACAATTGTACTAAGTATGCTAAGTAAACATACGAAGCAGAAATGTTCATGTAAATCAATGTGTCCATATGCTGAGTAAACATATGCAACAGAAATGTTCATGTAAATCAATGTGTCCATATGCTGAGTAAACATATGCAACAGAAATGTTCATGTAAATCAATGTGTCCATATGCTGAGTAAACATATGCAACAGAATGTAAATCAATGTGTCCATATGCTGAGTAAACATATGCAACAGAAATGTTTATGTAAATCAATGCACTAAGTACGCACACAATGGGCATACATAGCATAAAATGTAATGAAATCGTGTACTATAATGTACTAACAACATAGCAGGCATATGATGTGAAAACATGGAAAGCATGGATGTAACAGATAGGCACATGTGTTTCACCCCAAAACAGTTTGTAAAACAGTAGAAAATGGGGTTCTATGTACTCATCTGAGATTGCTTTGGAGTTCTTGTGTAATAACCAAACAATGCTAAAGATCACGTGATATCAAACGGCACCTAATAGGTAGCTATGTTAATATACCGGACCAAATCAGAAGGATCGGATAGTATGCGGGTTCGTAAACCAAACGAGTATGGAGACTCGTGTAATATGGTTTAACGAAGCCTACATACTAAAATGAAACCTAACCTAAGTGCTTACGCCCCATCACGACCCGTTTAGGTAGCTTATGCTACCCTAACGCGTCGTTAGCGTAGAACGCGTTCGGAACGCCTAACATTGCGACCACAAGGTATAACCTCGGAAGGTTATAGCTATGGTCACCTAATGTGTTTGGTCGGATCCTAATGATCGACCAAATGGGTCGGGTTCGAAAGTATAAGCGATGGTTTAGATCGCTTACCTTACGACCCTATATAAGCACTAAACTAAAAGTGACGAGCTAAGTATGTTAGAACATGCTTAACTAAGATTAGAAAACAGGTTTGGCATCAAAACAAACGGCTTTGATGCTCACGAGTAGTTTGGTTACAAAATATGCAAGAATGCACATTTTGGCCGAAACTACGACTCGTCACTGAGCTTAGATAACGTGGTAATCAGTAGGTATAATCACTACGGACTATAACCATCGTGATCACACTCACGTTATGAAGTTCCATGAACTTCGGGTTGACCATAGGCTGGTCAATGCAGAAAGTCAACAAAACATTGACTTTCGGACTCGAAAAGCGAATAAAAGAGCGAAAGAATACTTACGGAGGGTCCCCGAATGCTAATCTAGATCAAAATGGCTCAGGTATGAAACAAAGGTTCCAACTTAGAGCTCTTGATCAGATTGTTTGGGTTTTTGCAACAAAGGGGGGGGGTATTTATAGGAAAAGTAGAGCCGTTAGGATCGTTTCTTGAATATAGTGCCACGATCTTGTGCGTACACTTGTCAAAATATTGTGGTAAGTCAGAACTTGGCCCTTGGCTCTTGATTGGGTGAAAGGGCATTGCCCCTTGATCGAACAAAAGGCCAACTGCATTAAATGCAAGCATTGAATCTGGTCTGATAGTCCCACGCGGCCCGCGTGAAGGTGCAGGCCCCGTCTGATCTGCACCAAGTTTCAGAATTTGCAGTTTTGGTCCCTGTTGCGTGTTTAAGCCATTTCCGACACTTCTAAGGCCCGTAAAGCCAACTATAAGGCCCTAAAATGATGCCTAAAGATTGTGGGCATGAAACATGCTCAAAAATGTTCCGGATGTTGGTTCGTTTGGCCGTACGATCGCGATGTTCGCTTAATTACGACGGAATGCGCATAAGCGTGAAAGACGATCCAAATGACGCGACGAATGGATTTTTCTTATGCCAAACACTAAGGCATAATATTAGGATGCTTACATAAATTTTTGGATGTCCGGATGTATTCAGAACGTAAGTTATGCGCGAAAGTGCAAACTTGTGCACTTTTTGACACTTTTAGCCCCTGAATGATCCAAAAGTTTGTTTTAGCTTACCAAACCCCTCAAAGCCTATTTCTAAGCTATGTAAAGGATATTTATGGTATTTTTAACTTATGGACATGTTCCGGAATGTTCGTTACAGTTCAAATTGGCATACTTTCGCAGTTTGTCAATTTTAGTCCCTGTAAGCGAATTAACTTGTTTTTGCTATACCAAAGCCTTCAAAACTTATTTCTAAGTTATGTAAAGGTTATTTAAGGTATGTTGAGTATATGTTGATGTTCCAGAGTATTTGTCGCATTAAACTGAGTACGTAAGCGATGTAGAGTTTGAAATTAAACAAAAGTCAAAACATGAAAAATGTAAAACACAACGAAACAAACATTGGGATCAAATAACATTGTTTTATTGATAACTGAACTATTCACAATGATTACAAGCACAAATGTTACAGTCTCCCCTACTTGTGGAAATTTCGTCCCGAAATTTATTTAGAGGAAACTCGTGGAAACAGATGCGGATATTTCGCCTTCATTTGATCTTCACGTTCCCAAGTAAACTCGGGTCGACGTTTAGATTCCCAGCGAACCTTGACCAAAGGAATGCGATTGCGTTTAAGCCACTTGACTTCACGTTCCATGATTTCTACAGGTTTCTCGACCAATTTCAGTGTTTTGTCAACACGAATTTCGTCAAGCGGTATGTGGAGGTTTTCATCAGCTAAACACCTCTTGAGATTGGACACGTGAAAGGTTGAATGAACATTTCCAAGTTCAGGAGGTAACTCAAGTCTGTAGGCTACCTTACCGATTCTTTCGACGATCTTGAATGGTCCAACGTATCTAGGTGCAAGTTTTCCTTTCTTTCCGAATCTGATCACTCCTTTCCAAGGAGAGACCTTAAGTAATACTCGATCACCGACTTGAAAATCCAAGGGCTTGCGTTTTAGGTCCGCATAACTCTTTTGACGGCTTCTAGCTGTCTGAAGGTTATCACGAACTTTCTTTACCTTATCTGTTGTCTCTAAAATGAGGGCAGGTCCAGTAAGTTGAGCCTCACCAATCTCATTCCAGCAGACTGGTGAACGACATTTTCGACCATAGAGAGCCTCGAAAGGAGCCATGTTGATGCTGGAGTGATAACTGTTGTTGTAGGAGAATTCAATCAATGAAAGATGTGAATCCCAACTACCACCAAAATCGATCACACAAGCTCTAAGCATATCCTCCAGTGTCTGGATTGTTCTTTCAGACTGACCATCCGTTTGTGGATGATAAGCTGTGCTCAAATTAAGTTGGGACCCCATAGCAGATTGCATGGTTCTCCAAAAATGAGAAGTGAAACGAGCATCTCTGTCAGAAATGATGTTCAAAGGAACACCATGTCGAGCTACAATTTCATCCACGTAGATTTGAGCAAGTTTGTCAGCCGAAAAATCCTCACGGATTGGCAAGAAATGCGCTGACTTGGTAAGACGATCAACGATTACCCAGATGGCATCGTGACCTTTCTTTGTGCGCGGGAGTTTAGTAATGAGATCCATAGTAATGTTTTCCCATTTCCAAACTGGGATCTCTGGTTGCTCCAATAATCCGTAAGGATGCTGATGTTCAGCCTTAACCTTAAGACAAGTAAGGCATTTGGATATGTATAAGGCAATGTCTTTCTTCATACCAGGCAACCAATACTGTATACGAAGATCCTTATACATCTTATCTGAGCCAGGATGAATAGAATAACGAGACTTATGGGTTTCATCCATAAGCAAGGTACGAAGATTGTCTTGGCTTGGGACCCACAAACGGTCCATGAAGTAATACGATCCATTGTCCTTCAGTTCTAGAGCAGGAGTTATGTGATAAGGAAATTCCTTATCCATCAAGCCTTGTGAAACACAAGCTTGTTGAGCCTGAGAAATACGGGCTTGGATATCGGATTGAGCGTGTATAACAGATTGAACACGTACACAATGAAGCTTAGTACGTTCCTTGCGACTCAAAGCATCGGCTACGACATTCGCCTTACCAGGATGGTAGCGAATCTCGCAGTCGTAGTCGTTTAGAAGTTCAACCCAACGTCGTTGTCTCATGTTGAGTTCTTTCTGATTGAAGATGTGTTGAAGACTCTTGTGGTCAGTGAAAACCACACATTTTGTACCGTACAAGTAGTGTCTCCAAATCTTAAGAGCGAAGAGAACTGCACCCAACTCAAGATCATGAGTGGTGTAGTTCTTCTCATGTATCTTCAACTGTCTTGATGCCTATGCTATGACTTTGTTTCTTTGCATCAGGACGCAGCCAAGACCCAATTTAGATGCATCGCAATAAACGACGAAATCATCATTACCCTCGGGCAAAGTTAGGACAGGCGCGTCACAAAGTTTCTGCTTCAAGTGTTGAAAAGCTTCCTCTTGCTTGAATCCCCAATCAAAGGGCTTGTTCTTCTGAGTTAGAGCAGTTAGAGGAACTGCAATCTTTGAGAAGTTCTCAATGAAGCGGCGATAGTAACCCGCTAGACCAAGAAAAGAACGAACTTCAGTAGGAGTACTAGGTGTATCCCAATCCTTAATCGCACTGATCTTGGAGGGATCTGCATGAATACCTTGTTCGTTGACAATGTGTCCTAAGAATTGAACTTCTTTAAGCCAGAATTCACACTTGGAGAATTTGGCGAAAAGTTGCTCTTTCTTTAGGAGTTCCAAAGTGAGACGAAGATGTTGTTCATGATCAGCTCGCGTCTTAGAATATATCAAAATGTCATCAATGAAAACGATGATGAACTTATCTAAATAAGGCTTGCAGACCCTATTCATTAAGTCCATGAAAACAGCAGGAGCATTAGTCAAACCGAATGGCATGACTGTAAACTCATAATGCCCATAGCGAGTACGGAACGCTGTCTTGGGAACATCTTCTTCATGCACACGGAGCTGATGATATCTAGATCGAAGATCAATCTTTGAAAAATAAGAAGCGCCTTGCAATTGATCAAAGAGATCATCAATGCGAGGTAGAGGATATCGATTCTTGATGGTGAGTTTGTTAAGCTCACGATAATCGATACACATCCTAAAAGATCCATCCTTCTTCTTTACAAAAAGAATGGGAGCACCCGATGGTGAAAAGCTAGGTCGGATAAAACCTTTGTCAGAAAGCTCCTGAAGCTGCTTAGATAATTCTTGCATCTCTGACGGTGCAAGACGGTATGGAGCTCTGGCAATGGGATTTGCACCAGGTACGAGATCGATACGGAACTCGACTTGGCGTGCTGGAGGTAGACCAGGTAACTCTTCAGGGAAAACTTCAGAATAATCCCGAACGACAGGAATATCTGAAATAGTCTTACCCTTTCCTTTATCTGCTGTAACATGTGCTAAGAAAGCCACATAGTTCTTCCGAAGATACTTCCGTGCTTTAAAACAAGACATAAGTCTGAGACCACCGGCAGGCTTCTCGCCACGAACCTGTAGGATCTCGCCTGTTGACAGCGGCACACGAACAATCTTCGCAGAACAAACTATCTCTGCATGATGCTTAGATAACCAATCCATTCCCACAATAACGTCGAAGCTTCCAAGTTGCATTGGCGTGAGGTCAATAGGAAAAATATGGTCGTTAAGGTTCAACTGGCACTTGCGTAGAACAAAATTAAGAACGATGGGTTCTCCACTGGCAACCTCTACTGTCAAAGGTTTACCTAGTTTCGTTCTAGACACGCGAAGCATTGTCTCAAAAGATAATGACACAAAACTCTTGTCGGCACCCGAATCAAAAAGAACAGATGCTGGCTGATTATTAATAAAGAACGTACAGTTCACCACCTCGTTGTCTGCTTGTGCTTCTTGTGCATTCATGTTGAAGACTCGACCTCGAGCCTGTGCCTGATTCTGGTTTGCATTCTGGTTCTGGTTGGCTAGCCTGGGACACCGATTTCTGTAGTGGGTCAGATCCCCACAGTTATAACAAGCACCTGGTGGGTAGTTTGGTCGTGCAGCCTGACCCTGTTGTTGAGCAACTTGTTGAGCAGGGTTCTGAACTGCGCGATTCTGAGCAAACCGACAAACATCGGCAAGATGACCCGACTTCCCACAGTTAGTACAGAAACGGCACTGATATTGCGGCTGATGGTGACTGTTGCATTGATTGCACAAAGGTGCACTTCCTGAATAGGGCTTCTTTGCTGGAGGCTGGTTGGGAGCTGCCTGGTTAGCTTGGGCAGTGACAGCATAGTTTTGGGAAGCCTTATGCTTCCTTGACCCCCTTGAGGAACCAGAATCCTTTCCCTTCTTGTTTTGACCTTTCTTGCTATCTTCCTTATCAGCCGACTGTTTCTTGCCCTTGTCGCCCTTCCTGTGTAGCTTATTCTTCCGAATCTGCGACTCAGTCAGTGTCGCTGATAACTCGATTGCCTGACGGAGTGTGGTAGGGTTGCTACCAGTGAGGATGTCTTGTACTGAGTCAGGTAGGCCGTCGATATACCTTTCGATGGCCTTATCGAGTGGGGTAACCATAGTTGGGCAAAGCAGACTCAACTCCTCAAACCTATCAGTATAAGCCCTGTGCTCGCCACTATCTTGCCTCAAAACATCAAATTCTTTCTCCAACGCTCATTGTTCATGAATAGGACAAAACTCCCTCATCATAAGAGCTCTCAGTTCAGCCCATGTCTGAGCTAGAGCAACTTCTGCACCTTGATCTCTCATAACCCCATTCCACCATGTAAGAGCCCTCTTCTGAAACACGCTTGAAGAAAACTTGACCTTGCGATTATCCGGACACTGCACGTGGCGAAAAGTGTTCTCGATGCTCTCGAACCACTGAAGAAGCCCAGTTGCTTCCTCAGAACCACTAAACTTGAGTGGCTTAGCCGAGTTAAAATCCTTGTATTTGCATGTACCATTGTTGTTGTTGTTGGCCTGGTTCCATTGAGCAAAGAGATTTGGGAATTGAGCAGCCATCTGCTGCGCAATAATTTCTGCCAGCTCGGCAGTAGCTATCGAGGAGGCATTCTAGAAGAGAAAAACATGAAATGAAACGAGTGAGATGATTGGATGAAGAGAATGAGATGAAGCAAAATCAACAAAAGCAAAGATGGCGGTTATGCATCGCAAAGCAAACAAGCGACATGAAATGTCTAGTCAAAGTAAATAGGTCAGATTTAGTGTATCGCGAAGACATGCTCGCCAATAAGTGAACACTCACCCCAAGAGTTCCCAGGTAAGAGTGACTGGTCCGATTATGTGGATTTGTACGAACACTCTAGCCTTAGACAGAAAACCCAGGGTACAGGCATTCCCTCTTCCAGTTCGCACGTGTTCACACTATTAACCCAAAACTTTGACGGGATTTTTGAAATCCAAAGAGGTTCAAAACCATATAACAGAGGGTTCAAAACCTTATAACAGAGGGTTCAAAACCTAGTAATCAATCATCCTAGAACAAATGATTAATTTTCAAAGCGGATTCGGGACCGAAGTTCCCGTTGTGGTTATCACCTAAGAATAGGTGATGTGCATGTTTTAAACTCTAAACACAAGATAACTTGTCTTAGGGTCCTAGAAAGTTATAGTCTAGGTCAAAGCATTACTAATAACCTAATTCCCTATAACCAATGGCTCTGATACCAACTCTTCTGTCACACCCCGACCGCGTATAACATGCAACCGCGGCGGAAAACGTCGGGGTGTGTTGTGGACAGAATTAATTGTTATATAACCAATAGAAATTTAAAGTCACATTTTATTTATCAAACACGGGTGTTACATTGTCTTAAATGGAAGTACAGGATTCAAAACATAGTTATACTAGTTCTATCTTCACTTTTAGTCTCTAAGGCACAGGTCCGCCCTAGTATTGTGATCAACATCTTATGGAACAGCTCCTGAAAACACATATGAAAGTAGGTACGTCAGCATAAAAATGCCTGTGAGATACATAGGTTTTGTGAAAATGGGATTCATGACTTGAGTTTAAAGAATGTTTAATAACAGTCAGTCATGAACCTTGTACTTTGTCTTGCTTTGTAAACCATTTGAAAAACGATAACATCAAATGATATGTATAGATAAGTGCAAGGTTAAGCGAGTAACCAAGTAAAATGAGTTGAATATAATAAGTTGTTTTGTAAGACAATGTTTTATGAAAAGTATAAAATGTTATATGTCTAAACTGAAATGGTTTAGATAACGCTAAGATATGTAATATTATACAAACATTTATATATAGGAAGTACCAGCGGCGTATCCACCATGTTTGCATCATATTACATACTCCACGTTACTCAAACCATTTACCCAAACCAATCCACCATGTAAATTGTTCATGTATAAACCAATGTCAAGTGTTATTGTGTAAACCATGTCAAATGTTTATGTTCAATGTAAATCATCTAATGTGCATCCCAGATGTATCATGTATGGTAAGCGAAATGTATCAACTTAAACCATATGTAAAATGCACAAAACAAGTCGTTGAAGTAAAACGTGGTTTAAATCAGCGTTATGTTCTGTGGAAAAATGCATGCTCTATTGATACTAACATTTATGCGGTATTGTAAACTATGCATACATCCAAGCCTTGAGACTGTGGCGATAAACCCTCAAACAAATTAAAGGTTTATCTAAGTTATGTATATCGAATTCGGTCATTCCTTCCAATCCTATCAAACCCAGGATTTCAGAAACGGGAGTTGTCAATTCCTATGGTTCCACTACCTACTAATGAACGGCGTAGCTAATGTTAATGAATGTATTGTCCCATGTTAAACAAACCAAATGTCATAACAAAATGAAGGCATGTGATGTAAACAATTGTACTAAGTATGCTAAGTAAACATACGAAGCAGAAATGTTCATGTAAATCAATGTGTCCATATGCTGAGTAAACATATGCAACAGAAATGTTCATGTAAATCAATGTGTCCATATGTTGAGTAAACATATGCAACAGAAATGTTCATGTAAATCAATGTGTCCATATGCTGAGTAAACATATGCAACAAAAATGTTCATGTAAATCAATGTGTCCATATCCTGAGTAAACATATGCAACAGAAATGTTCATGTAAATCAATGTGTCCATATGCTGAGTAAACATATGCAACAGAAATGTTCATGTAAATCAATGCACTAAGTACGCACACAATGGGCATACATAGCATAAAATGTAATGAAATCGTGTACTATAATGTACTAACAACATAGCAGGCATATGATGTGAAAACATGGAAAGCATGAATGTAACAGATACGCACATGTGTTTCACCCCAAAACAGTTTGTAAAACAGTAGAAAATGGGGTTCTATGTACTCACCTGAGATTGCTTTGGAGTTGTTGTGTAATAACCAAACAATGCTAAAGATCACGGGATATCAAACGGCACCTAATAGGTAGCTCTGTTAATATATCGGACCAAATCGGAAGGATCGGATAGTATGCGGGTTCGTAAACCAAACGAGTATGGAGGCTCGTGTAATATGGTTTAACGAATCCTACATACTAAAATGAAACCTAACCTAAGTGCTTACGCCCCATCACGACCCGTTTAGGTAGCTTATGCTACCCTAACGCGTCGTTCGCGTAGAACGCGTTCGGAACGCCTAACATTGTGACCACAAGGTATAACCTCGGAAGGTTATAGCTATGGTCACCTAATGTGTTTGGTCGGATCCTAATGATCGACCAAATGGGTCGGGTTCGAAAGTATAAGCGATGGTTTAGATCGCTTACCTTACGACCCTATATAAGCACTAAACTAAAAGTGACGAGCTAAGCATGTTAGAACATGCTTACCTAAGATTAGAAAACAGGTTTGGCATCAAAACAAACGGATTTGATGCTCACGAGTAGTTTGGTTACAAAATATGCAAGAATGCACATTTTGGCCGAAACTACGACTCGTCACTGAGCCTAGATAACGTGGTAATCAGTAGGTATAGTCACTACGGACTATAACCATCGTGATCACACTCACGTTATGAAGTTCCATGAACTTCGGGTTGACCATAGGCTGGTCAATGCAGAAAGTCAACAAAAGAGCGAAAGAATACTTACGGAGGGTCCCCGAATGCTAATCTAGATCAAAATGGCGCAGGTATGAAACAAAGGTTCCAACTTAGAGCTCTTGATCAGATTGTGTGGCTTTTTGCAATAAAGGGGGGGGGGTATTTATAGGAAAAGTAGAGCCGTTAGGATCATTTCTTGAATACCGTGCCACGATCTTGTGCGTACACTTGTCAAAATATTGTGGTAAGTCAGAACTTGGCCCTTGGCGCTTGATTGGGTGAAAGGGCATTGCCCCTTGATCGAATGAAAGGCCAACTGCATTGAATGCAAGCATTGAATCTGGTCTGATAGTCCCACGCGGGCCGCGTGAAGGTGCAGGCCAATCTTATGCGGGTCGCCTGGCCCCGTCTGATCTGCACCAAGTTTCAGAATTTGCAGTTTTGGTCCCTGTTGCGTGTTTAAGCCATTTCCGACACTTCTAAGGCCCGTAAAGCCAACTTTAAGGCCGTAAAATGATGCCTAAACATTTTGGGCATGAAACATGCTCAAAAATGTTCCGGATGTTGGTTCGTTTGGCCGTACGATTGCGTTGTTCGCTTAATTACGACCGAATGCGCATAAGCGTGAAAGACGATCCAAATGACGCGACGAATGGATTTTTCTTATGCCAAACACTAAGGCATAATATTAGGATGCTTACATAAATTTTTGGATGTCCGGATGTATTCAGAACGTAAGTTATGCGCGAAAGTGCAAACTTGTGCACTTTTTGACACTTTTAGCCCCTGAATGATCCAAAAGTTTGTTTTAGCATACCAAACCCCTCAAAGCCTATTTCTAAGCTATGTAAAGGATATTTATGGTATGTTTAACTTATGGACATGTTCCGGAATGTTCGTTACAGTTTAATTGGCATACTTTCGCAGTTTGTCAATTTTAGTCCCTGTAAGCGAATTAACTTGTTTTTGCTATACCAAAGCCTTCAAAACTTATTTCTAAGTTATGTAAAGGTTATTTAAGGTATGTTGAGTATATGTTGATGTTCCAGAGTATTTTTCGCATTAAACTGAGTACGTTTAATTACCAGTTAGTGTATAACTCTCAAGAAAGCGATGTAGAGTTTGAAATTGAACAAAAGTCAAAACATGAAAAATGTAAAACACAACCAAACAAACATTGGGATCAAATAACATTGTTTTATTGATAACTGAACTGTTCACCATGATTACAAGCACAAATGTTACAACAGGAGCTTTCAGACAAAGGATTCATTCGTCTGAGCTTTTCACCTTGGGGCACTCCTGTCCTATTCGTGAAAAAGAAGGACGGATCCTTCCATTTGTGTATCGATTATCGTGAGCTCAACAAACTCACGATCAAAAATTGATATCCCCTACCTCGTATTGATGATCTTTTTGATCAGCTACAAGGTGCTACCTGTTTTTCAAAGATTGATCTACATTCTGGGTATCATCAGCTTCGTGTACTCGAAGAGGATATTCCCAAGACTGCTTTCCGCACACGATACGACCACTACGAGTTCACCGTCATGCCTTTTGGTTTGACATATGCCCCTTCCATCTTCATGGATTTGATGAATAGGGTTTGTAAAACTTATCTAGACAAGTTCATCAATGTTTTCATCGATGACATATTGATTTATTCAAATTCTGTAGACAATCACGAACAACATCTCCGTCTAACGATGGAACTCCTAAAGAAGGAACAACTTTTTGCCAAGTTCTCCAAGTGTGAATTTTGGCATAAGGAAGTTCAGTTCTTGGGACACATTGTCAACGAACAAGGTATACATGTAGATCCCGCCAAAATCGGTGCGATTCGGGATTGGAGTACACCTACTACTCCTACAGAAGTTCGTTCATTTCTAGGTCTTTCGAGCTATTACCGCCGCTTTATCGCAAATTTCTCAAAGACTGCGGTTCCCCTCACTGCATTAACTCAAAAGAATAAAGCTTTTGAGTTGGGACCTAAACAAGAAGAAGCTTTTCAGACCTTGAAACAAAAGCTTTGTAATGCTCCTATTTTGTCTTTACCTAATGGCAACGACTTTTTTGTATATTGTAATGCATCAAATCTAGGCCTTGGCTGTGTTCTCATGTAAAGAGACAAAGTCATAGCCTATGCATCAAGATAGTTGAAGAGCCACGAAAAGAACTACACCACTCATGATCTTGAGTTTAGGTGTTGTTGTTTTCGCCCTCAAAATTTGGAGACACTATCTTTCGGGGTACCAAATGTGTGGTTTTCACAGATCACAAAAGTCTCCAACACATTTTCAATCAGAAAAACTAAACATGAGGCAACGGCATTGGGTTGAACTTCTAAACGACTACGACTGCGAAATTCGCTACCATCCTGGTAAGGAGAATGTCGTAGACAATGCACGTAGTCGTAAAGAACATATCAAGCTTCATTGTGTTCAAGTTTGATATGGTATTCAAACACGCATTTTGGAAGCCCAACGCGTTTTTGTAACCCAAGGTTTGTTGCAAAACGAACTACGTTATCATCTCAAGCGTTAGCTTGAAACAAGAGACAATGGCTTACTATATTACATGAACCGTTTGTGGATTCCAAGCCAAGACAATCTCCGCACCTTATTGATGGACGAGGCCCATAAGTCTCGTTATTCAATCCATCCTGGTGCAAAAAAATGTACAAGGATCTTCGTATCTAGTTTTGGTGGTCGGGTATGAAGAAGGACATTGCCTTATACGTGTCCAAATGCCTTGTCTTAAAGTAAAGGCAGAACATCAACGTCTATCTGGTTTGCTTGAGCAACCAGAAATTCCGGTTTGGAAATGGGAAAACATTGCCATGGATCTCATTACCAAATTACCGCTCACATCAGAGGTCATGATGCCATTTGGGTAGTCATTGATCGTCTAACAAAGTCAGCACACTTTTTGCGGATCTGTGAGGATCTATCTACTGACAAACTTGCCAAGATCTATGTTGATGAGATAGTATCTCGACATGGTGTTGCTTTAAACATCATATCAGATCGTGACGCTCGATTCTTATCTCATTTTTGGAAAACCATGCAATCTGCCATGGGAACCAATCTAAATTTGAGCACTACTTATCATCCTCAAACGGATGGACAATCCAAACACTGGAGGATATGCTTAGAGCTTGTGTGATAGACTTTGGTGGTAGTTGGGATTCACATCTACCTTTGATCGAATTCTCCTACAACAACAATTATCACTCCAGAATCAACATGGCTCTTTTCGAAGCTCTATACGGTTGAAAATGTCGTTCACCTATCTGCTGGAATGAGGTTAGTGAAGCTCAGCTCACCGGAACTGGACTCATTCTGGAACCCACAGACAAAGTCAAGAAAATTCGCGATAACCTCTTGACAGCTAGAAGCCGTTAAAAGAGTTATGCGGACAAACGACACAAGCCATTGGAATTCCAAGTCGGTGATCACATCCTTCTCAAGGTATCCCCTTGGAAAGGTGTGATTAGATTTGGGAAGAAAGGAAAACTTCCACCTCGATATGTGGGACCATTTAAGATCGTTGAAAGGATCAGAAAGGTGGCCTACAAACTTGAGCTACCTCCTGAGCTTGGGAATGTTCATCCAACTTTCCATGTGTCCAACTTGAAAAAGTGTTTAGCTGATACAAACCTCCACATCCCTCTCGATGAAATTTGTGTTGATAACACTATGCACTTTGTTGAGAAACCTGTGGAAATATTAGACCGTGAAGTCAAGAAACTCAAGCACAAATGTATACCAATTGTCAAAGTTCACTAGGAATCCAAACATGGCCCAGAGTTTACTTAGGAATGAGAGGATCAAATGAAGGTGATATACCCACATCTATTCTCACAAGTTTCCTCTAATTAAATTTTGAGATGAAATTTTCTAAAGTAGGGGAGCTGTGACATCTGTACATTTTCAATCATTATACAATTCTGAACATTTTTGTATTAAATAAATCTTGTATTTTATTTACGAGAATGCATTATTTTAAATCGTTGAAAATTTCGATCATTTTCGTGTTCAATAGAATGTTATATTTTATTTACGAAACGCGTAACTGTGCAATCAAACAAAGCGATATCCACGGCATTTTTGGACAAAAAATCCAAGTTATACCTGCCTTAACACCTTTATATAACCTAAATATTCGGTTAAAAGGGGCTAAAAGTGACAAAACGCGACAATACAAGTCCAGGGGCCAAATCTTCCAAACTGCCAAACTTGGCACCCAGACTTGCTTTACGGACCGCAAAAGGCAAACCATACGGTCTGTATGGGGTGCCCAGCATAGCAGCTACTTGGAAGCTTCTTGTTTCAAGCCTAGCCCCCCAAGTTCGCGAATTTTCCAGGTTTTTGCCATCTTTGGACATGTGTTATGACATTCCTCAGATCATGACACCTCAAGGGACACTTGGCTTGATCTTGTGAGCTTTTTTACACTATAAATAGCCAAAGATTTTATCCATTTTCACTTGCTCATTTCACAATTCTTTCTCCCATATCTTTGGATCTTGTTTCCAGCTGTTGGAAGCCTCCTACAAAACTCTTATAGTGTTCTTCAACACAAGTAAGTTTCAGGAGCTAATGTTTGATTTTAAGCATGCTACACATAGGACGGACGCGGGCCTTAGTTTACTTTAAAACTTGAAAGGCAGTTATAATGTTTTATTTCTATTTCCCAAGATAATGTAACCCCTTAATTCAATAATACAAAACTTTATGTACCATGTGTTGTGAAACAATAGTTCTGTAACGTGACTCCCCGATGTTTCCGTCGCGGTTTGTTATTTCACGTGTTCAGGGTGTTACAAAAGGGAAGGGTTTGGGATACAAATAGGTTGCCCCACCATATAATCACAATTACATGAGAATGCATGACACCGAGGACGATATTGAGAACGAACAACATATGGTGTATGGAAAACCTAGTATTATACATTAGACACACGAGAACCGTCTTGTTCTGACAACTCTTCAAATGATTCAGCTGAAGTTTCTAGTGTTCCATCCGACAAACCAGAACCCTCTGATTCTGTCAAAGGAGATGACATGAAGGAAGAAGTGAAGACTAATGAGAACAAGGCTCCACGTGCGAAAACTGAACAACCTAAACCTTCTGCTTGTGACGAAAAGGTTAAGAGCAAGCAACAAGAGCCGAAACGAGCTGGTAAAGGACACAGAAAGAAGAAGCCTAAATTTCAAAGACAATTAGGCTCTCCACGGTCCTCAACAGGCAGCAATAGTCCTCAAAAGGCTCGTGATGTTAAAAATGCTTTTGTTAAGCCAGTCAAAAATGGCAAATGTGAGAAACATGCATTTGACTATGCTAACAAAGCTTTTGGAAAGACTAATGAGATTTCTTAACAAGAGTTGTAGTCTATGCAAAACAAGAGGAATCCAATGAAAGCTCCACCACTGAAGGCCCCTGTAAACGACAAGTATAGGCATCCAAATTCATCTTCGTCTACAGGAAATGTGCAACACAAACAAGCACAGAAATGACCAGTTCATCCCTCAGGGCCTTCAAGAGCAAATCAAGTTGGTCAGAATGCTTTCTACGTGAAGAAACAAACATGCTTCAATTGCGGCATTCCTGGTCACATTGCTCGAAACTGCACACACAGTCCCTACGTACCATGTTATGCGCAAAATCAGAAGGTTACACCAAAGGATAACTACCATTATAAGCCAATGAAAGTATCATCACCTAAGGCAATGAAGAATGTGAATTCCAAGCTTAAACCATCTGATGGGGATTGGAACGCTGCTAAAAACACATGCAAGGCTGTTAAGGAACAAAAACGTGTTTTAAAAACTAATAAACCTGAAACAGCTAAAGTTACTCAACCGAAGGCAACAAACGCGTTTCTTAAGCCAAAACAAATTTGGAAACCCAAATGCAAAGCAGCAACAACTCCAATCCTTAAAACGAAAGGGGACTTGTGTATAAAAGAAGTATCTTATTTTGATGCTTCAGGAAAACCCAGGACCACGATGGCCTACATACCATTATCTTACTAATCTCCTTATTTTTCAGGGACAACTAACAAGGAGCTGTTGTCAATCTCTGGAATGTTGATAGTGGTTATTCCAGAGACATAACGTGTAACATCTCACTGTTGCCAAAAAAACTCAATTTTTTTTACAGTTGATATGTTTCCTTTGGAGGAGATAAAAGAGGTAAGACGAGATCAGCAAAAAAGCACAATTTAAATTTCATGCGTTAATTTTGATATTGATTAGTCTTCAATCTAATGACCGAACGGTTTGAAAAAAATTAGGGGGAAGTGTAATGCATAAAGTTAAGGGGGGAGAGGGACATATATGTACATATGCATTGTTTCAGGGGGAGAAAAACAGAAAAATACAAAAAACATTTGAAAAACACAAAAATACAAAAACATTTGAAAAACAGAAAAATCCAAAAAGATTTTATTGCATCATATAGGAAATGAAATAAATGTTCGTGCTAAAGAGTTTGACCAACACACACACGTAAGGTGTTATAGCTGAAAAGACTAGGATCTAATGTGATATGTTGGTAGGCTTAACACTCAAAGTGATAAAAGATACTAAGTGATATAAACATAAAGAACTATACACCATGTGGGTAATATACCATCGGCGTATGATTTCATGGTCTTAAATCTTACGTTGATAAATAACCAACGTCTAAGGTTTTGGGTCTTTATGTTATTGAATCATCTTGGATATCAAGGATGTCCTTCTGTTGCATGCAGATTATATGCAAACTTAGGCACAGTCAGGATATCTTAAAATAGCCAAAAGGGGCCAAAAACCTTAAAAGGAAAAAATCTCATAATGAGAGAATTTCTATGTGCTAAATTGTACCAAAAAGGTATTTGCCTAACCCTCGTCATACTTTATTGGTCACTCTGCTATACGAAAGTACTGACCTGTTCACCAATAGTCTGACGTTGTAAAATCAAAAAGGATGTTCTCAGTATACTCACCCGCTATGATGAACCATTGTGCTTACCTTGATTGTGGGGCTATGTCATGGTATGGGACACACGGATGTTATAGTATAATTCCACCTTAAGCGTATCACGAAGGTTGAAAATTGAAAGTTGAGCGTTAGGTTTAAGAGGATAAACATATCGGCAATCGCATAGACCAGTCTGAATAAGTTCACACCGAAAAGTGTTCCTTTGCCAGCCTGAGAACGATTTTGATCCCATTGCAATTGTAATTGTATATTCTATCTGTTTGAGTTAGTTTCTCCGTTCCTGTTTATATTCTCTTTTATTAAAATGATAAAAAAAATTAGAAACTTCAAAAAATCCAAAAAATAGAGTGTTTGAGTTAGTTTGTTTATTTATTTGCATTTCTATTTATGTTCTCTTTTATTAAAAAAATTAAAAAAAAATAGAAAAATCAAAAATCCAAAAATAGTGTCTTGTTTTTCTTAAAATAAAAAATACAAAAATACAGTGTTTCATTTGTTTTATAAATAATTATTAACCATTCTTAAAGATTTGCTGATCATCAAAAGTTGAAAGAATTTAAATTGTGAAATCCGAGTACAAGTACTTGGATGTACCTAGTGTTCATATGGTACTCTCCCTGTTGCATAGAAGTGTTTGCTTATGAATTTTTGAGCATGTGCAGAACTTGATGTAAATCAAGAAACAGGGGTAGATGAAGATTGAGATGTTGTTAGCTACTAAAAAAGCATGAAGCATGACAACCAGATGTACCTGAGTCAGAAGAACCGGATATGAATAGTTGTCTGATAGTGATAGTACATTTGAAGAAGTACCTGTGAACCTGCTTGAAGTTGAAGAAGAAAAGAGCTGCTGAGAATTCTCCCCTCGCATTCTTTTTAACAAGATTTTCAAGCAGAGTTAATCATGATCCTGATATGAAGCTAACCACAAGAGTTGTAGAAAGGGACCTAGTGCTGAGAGTTCAAAAGTCAAGAACTTCCACAACATCTGTAGTATAGCGACAACCATAGATTCCATTGAAGACGTTGCTGAATTCATGCTATGAAGACAACTTGATGCATCAGTCTAGGGGGAGATTTTTTTCCCACCTAGAAGTGTGAGACTGACGCATCAAATATACGCAACGGACTATGGTAGCGAACTGGGATTAATAGGGTTAGTTTGTATTAGGTTTGGACCTTTAATAGATCATTTGGGCATGCCTAAGGCCATGTAGGCCAGGCAAGCCCAAAGGGAGCCCATGTGGGCATGGGCTTACCCTAGATTATATAAGCTAGTGTTATAGCTTTTCTAGGGTTGAAGCTTTCCAATACCTTAGTGCTTCCATTGATAGAATTAGCTAAAGAGAGAGAGCTAGAGAGAGGAACTTATTACCAAACGGTTTTGCTATTTTTATAGTAATAGAATCATCTGCAAAGTTTGAAAGTGATTCGGTGTTCTTGTGATTTCTTGATTATCATCAAGTTTGGATTTCGCACATCCTTGGTGATTGTTTGATATCGTTTGATCCGTTTTTCGGAACTTACTAAAAGACTCCATTTCAGTTTCAAGTGATTGATATTCATGGAGAGAATGATTCCTTATCATTAAATCGTTCGATTAACAATCATTAATCCTCAATTAAATCTCAAATTTAAGCACCCTGAAAGCTTTCTTAGCACATGAAAGATTTTAACAAATTCAGCAATCATAACACGTAACTTCGATATCAAACGACATCTAACAATATTTCAAACAACTACCCACTCTCAATTTCTTCAAACACTCGTTCTAATTCATCGATTCAAGGCAATAGGATCCTAGGGCTTGGAACTTGTTCTATCAATTTTTCTGTCATTTCTTAACCAATTCAGGTGATTATTGAGCCTGATATCTTTAATTTTCGATACTATACAAAAGCCTTCTATCCATTTCCGTGATAGAATGGCTTACGAATCTGAATTTAATTTCTTGTTATTTTAGCTTTCTTAGACTTTAGAATTTGGGGCTTTTAATCTTAGGCACATGTTTTGGTGAAATTGAAATTATGCTACTGTTGATTATCATGCTAGATTAGTTTGTGTAATTTTTTGGAATTTTTGGACATTATATGGATTTTATTTCAATTTATTCATGTTATATTATATAGAAAATTATATAAAAGTAAAAAATTTACAAAATAAATTTCACAAATATTATTTTTGGTTTCTAGAAAATATTTAAGACATGGAATTTTTATAACGAATTTCATGACTTTTGGTAGTTTATTTTGTAATAAAAAGATTAATTAAATTATAAAACAAATTAAGTTATTTTACAAATTTAATTATTTTAGATAAAAATACAGGATAATGACAAATTTTGATCTATAGATTTATTAGATGGATATTACTAATTTATTTAAAAATAGTATTTACAACATATAATAACATAGTAAATTGTTATTATCATATTTAATCACGTTATTCATTTATTTTTACAAATATTGAATTGTTAGGTGCAGAATTATTATATATAAGTTAGTTATAGAAAAGCCCTCACATAATAGGACTCAGTTTCGTAGTTGCGTTTATGTTGTTCTGTTTTGTTGAGTTTGTTTATTTTATATTTTAGGGTGATTGTTACTTTTTGGATTATTATTTTTATTCTCGTGCGGTATTTCTTGTGGATCAAACTACGCAAACAGTGAGTAGATCTCTTCCCCTTTTTCATTAAACTTTTGGGGTGTATCATGTGTCACACAAAATCACATATTTATTCAATTCAATTTTCAAACATGCAAAGTTAATGTGTGGATTATATGTTATGTGTATTTGTTACTTGTTTATTTATTTAGCTTTGTGCCTCAGTCAATTGTATACGAGCACGTCACATTGTGGATCCACTAGCTGACCGGTTCCCTACGGACATGGGTGAATAGGTATCGCCATCATCATTATGTTTCGCTCTTCAGAGAGAGAGCTGGAGACTAGTTTCCGTCTTCGATGCTTGAGACTCGCGTATCGCATTTAGTTTGTGTGATTATTGTTAATTGTTTGTTGGTTGTGATTATCTCGTTAAGACATTATTTGCATGTTAAAATTTTAAATCAATTATTTTATCTATGTTTAGATTTACTCACCGACTTCTTTTAGATTTCTTTTAGTTGACCCAAATATTTTACACTTGGTATAGGATATGAGGTTTGATGAAGCGAGGATGAAGACATGTAGGATTGAATTAGATTAAATAAATGGGATCATTTTAATATTTTTTTTATGTTTGAATTATGTTGGATTATTTGGAAGCTTGTTATGTTTGATGCGACATTTTAAACTTCTGACGTGAATAAATATTGAAACATATAATAGTGCCATAAGCTTTGGACAATCATCTTGCTCCGACTGATAATCCGCCACAGGTCATGGTTTTACACTCAAGATGTTTAGTAGGTTCATGGTTATGTTCCCCATCCTTCAACCCTAACCTCCATGCACCACTATTTGCCACACGTTTCCCAATCAATTTAAAAGGACAACCAACCTTTTTTTCTACCAGAACGTCGAACAATGGCTGTACTATTGTGTTCGCCACCACGATCGCATCGTAACCATATCTTCATTGTCCTTGTTGAGGGTCGTTCGCCTTTTGATATCGTTCATCGAGGCATAATGATGTAACCATTCTCAAATCCTCTTCTGTAAACCAAAGACTTCAACTATTCAAGAGACACAAATTCTTGAAACAACGGGACATTAGAATTATATGTATCAGCTGACAAACTCACTTTCTCTTTCTAAAACATGACAATGAAAACCCTAAAGAAAGACACCTAATACATGCACCTAAAATATAGTTATAGCCCCTAATACAATTATACGTTATATACAAAATCAACTTTCTCTCTCTAAAATCCATTTATAGCCCCACTTTCTCTCTCTAAAATGTGACAATAAAAACCCTAAAAAAGTAACCGTATACACACGCTTCTAAAATCTAATTTTAGCCCCTAATACAACCCTACAATTATATAGTTATATACAAAAGCAACTTTGTCTCTCTAAAATCTATTTATAATCCCACTTTCTATCTCTAAAATGTGACAGTGAAAACTCTAGAGAAAGTCACCTAATACATACACCAAAAATGTATTTATCATCCTTAATACAATTATACAGTCATATACAAAATCAACTTTCTCTCTCTAAAATCTATTATAGCGCCACTTTCTCTCCCTAAAATGTGACAATAAAAACCCTAGAGAAAGTCACCTAATACATGCTCCTCAAATCTATTTATAACCCTTGATACAATTATATAGTTATATACAAAATCTACTTTCTCTCTTGAAAATCTATGTATTGCCCAAATTTCTCTCTCTAAAACGTGAAAATGAAAACCCTAGAAAAAGTCACTTGGTTACAAATTATTGGTAAAGTTCTTGTACAAATAATCTTAACATACTAAACATACAAATTGAAGGAAAACTCAAAAAGACAAGGTGGCATTTTTATAATTATCAATAACTATCAAAGTTACTCGACAAATATACCTAAAAAAAACCTAACCCCTCCCCCCCACCCCCAAAAACCTAAAAAAACCCCTAACCCCCCCCCCCCCCCACCCTCAAAAACCTAAAAAAAACCTAACCCCCCCCCCCAACCCCCCAAAAACCTAAAAAAAAACCTAACCCCCCCCTCCCAAAACCTAAACCCCCCCCACCCCCAAAAACCTAACACCCACCCCCACCCAAGCTAAAATGCTAAAAACTAAACCCCCAAAAAACCTAAAAAAATATAAAAAAAAAACACAAATAATTTTAGTAGCAGCAAAAAAAAAAATTATTTTTTTTTGCTAACGAAATGTAGCGATTTTTTAATAAAAAATGTTAAAAAAAAATTGTGTTTTTTAGGTATTTTTGGTTAAGTTCACATTGGTATAGTAACTTTGATAGTTGGTGGTAATTACAAAAATGTCACCTTGTCTTTTTGAGTTTTCCTTCAATTTGTATGTTTAGTATGTTAAGATTATTTGTATTTGATCTTTTGCCTACAAATTATATATATCAACTACACAATATTATTTGATATATTGCCACACAAAATGTATCAAGATTATATATATTGAATAGCACGTAAGTGACGAAAATGTCATACCTGATCGGTTTCAAATGAAACATCAGAGTTAAGTTCTTCCTTGTTGTTAGCACCTTCCTTGTCATTCGCACCTTCCTCGAAGTCGTTATCATCTTCCTTGAAGTTGTTATCATCTTCCTCGAAGTCGTTACCACCTTCCTCGTACTCGTTCATGTGTCGTTTTTCCACTTGCGAATGGTAAGTCATATATGCATACCGCGGATAGCTTTGTGTCATGTAAGATGGTTCAGCTTCTCCTTTAAACTCCTGAAACAACTTAATGGTGAGACTTTAGCAACCAAAATGGCATCACATCTTGTATAGATTTTTTACCTAGTTCAAATCGGGCAATACTCTCCCGTCATTACAACGAAACATGGACAGGCCCTCCTCACATCGTTCAATGCAGAGTCAAAGAAAGCTTTTATAGAGACATATGACTCATTCAAATGTTCTCCAAAAACATACCTAACAACCCAAGACGACATTGTGGTGTCACGATTTGATCGGATTAATTTGTTCGTGGAATTTTCATTTCAATCAAATGGTCAACATATACTTGGCTTTATAACACATTCCTAGCCCTATATGACTCGTATAAGGCTATACGCATTGTATAGGGTTTAATGCTACACCTACCATAATCCTATACGACAGTCGCATAGGGTTTAATGCTATACCTACCAAAATCCTATACGACATGTCATTCACTTTTTGTAGAAAGTTCCCTTGGTATTAGTCACATCAAGTACATATACTTGGCGTCGCCTCGTATAGGTAGTGCATTTAATGCATTAGAAACCCTATACGATCCTTATTGCCCAATACACGTCACATAGGGAGGTTTCCAGCCAAAGGGGGTGTCCAATTACCATCACCGTAACTAAAAGGTAATGGTTTAATTATTAGTGCATGCTTATTAGGGTTTGTTAAATTAGAATCCCCTAAAAGTTTTATCCTAATTAATATTGGCCTTTTAACATTTCATTTTTCAATAGTACCTAAACCTAAAAACTATTACAAAAGAAAATAATGAAACAAAACTAGCATAAACAAAAAGAATTTATTTCCATAAATCATCGATAAATGAAATTGATAACTGTTTCCAAGTTGAACAGGATCAACGAAACTGCAAAAATCAGCTGAAATTCACATTTACATCATATATTTTTTTCCTATTTATGGTGAAATAAATGTCTAGTTTTACACTAAGTATGATTACAATTTGATACAACATCAAAACTCAATCGCCTAACTCATTATTTATATATGAATACAGGAAATATGCCAAAAACTGTGACGATCCCCGACGAGAGATAGGAATAACGTGGACACGATTATATCAGTAATAGATAAATAAGTATCTGCCATATAAATTTGGGCAAAGTTTACTAGTTCTTCTTTTTTAACTAGTGGCATTCTTCGTGCTCCGCAGACAGTATTGGTTCCTGATTCCGGCAATCGGTATACCAACTGAAGGAGATATGCCTAAGAGGACATAAACACATACGTCGATCGAAAATCATCAAAATGAATTTTGGCACTGCACCTGATGTTGTTTGGTAAATATCGAAGAAGTTACGGGCACGAATTCTATACCGCCACGTCAAGAAAACCAAAATAACGAATATGGTATTCGTAGCGATGGTGTTCGAATGGAGGTGGTTCAGTTCGCCATCGAAAAAAACAAAAATAAAAGATAAGTATATTTGATCCGTTCAAATTTAACTTTTATTGTGTTGAAGATAAAAATAAGCATGTCGCGACGGTATATTTCATATTTTATAAAATGCTATATTATACTACTGAAATAACGAAAAGGGTTAATGACATCAATCTATATAAAAATACTAATCGACGAGGCAACTTTGATGACATGAAAAGATACCTGAAAAACATGCTAAAAGATACATATTTCCAGATGTGCCACTGCAAAAAGATACCTTAAAACACGCTTAGTAGTGTCAACCAAATGGGTTGAGTGAGTTCAGAGGTTTTATGTTATGAATTGTTAACCGATGCATCAAACTTTTGAAAAAGGTTAATTTTGTTAAAAAGGTTAATTTTGTTAAAAAAAGGTTAATTTTGTACAAGATAACAGCAAACCTGTTTTGAAAAAGATAAACACACCTTCTAAAAACAAAAATCAAACTTTTGTTAAAAAGGTTAATTTTGTACAAGGTAGTGACATGAAAAACGAAACAGCTGTTATTGAAAATGAATCAAACGTAGAGTTTGCTAAAAAAAAAACAAAGAAAATTCTGAAACTAAGCAAACTGAGCCAAATCCTTCTAAGGCATCATCATCAAAACCAGAATCTAGTTCAAAGGCTTCAGGTGAGAAGTCTTCGAAAAAGAGATCGTGCTTCAAATGTCACACAAAGGGACATGTAGCTAGCTGCTGTCCTAACAAAAAAATTGAAGCACAAGTAAGTGAGACAAAGAGAGGAAAATCACCAGAGAAGAAAGGTGATAATGAGGAGAAAGTATCAAATTCTCCAAAGAAATCTGCTCCAAAGCAACAACAAGTTGTTGCTAGTGGTGTAGATAAGGCTGAAGAAGGAACTCCTCAAGTTCCTCGTTTTCAAAGAAATCAACCAAGATTTCAGCCTGAATCTACATCAGGCAGATATGAGAGATCTAGAAGTAGTTCATCAAGAATGAACAACCAAAATTCAAATAATTTCAGAAGTCAAGGTCAATATCAAAATCGATACCAAAATAATGGTGGTCGAACTTTTTATAACAATGGCTTTAGAAATTACAACAATCAAGCTTCTTGGAATCAAAACTCAAGGTTTCAAAGGTCACATAGTCCAAACACATATAGGAACCCACAAGACCAATGACCTTATGGAAATCATACCCCATTTCCATCAACAGGTTCAAGATCCAAGACTCCAGTTAGGAGTGATGGATATTGGATAGATGTTCCTGTAGTTGATGAATCTGGACGACCCAAGACCATCAAGGCTTGGGTCCCCCACTCTAACTAATATTTTGGTTGGTGTGTGCAGGAGCTGCTAAGGAGGATTATCAACTTATGGTATGTTGATAGTGGCTACTCCAGGCACATGACGGGGGATGCGAGGTTGTTTTCTAAATTTGAAGATTATGATGGTGGACATGTTAATTTTGCTGGTGCTAAAGGTGGTAGGATTATTGGAAGAGGAAAAGTGACGAATGGGAGGATCACATTGGACAAAGTGAACTATGTTGAGCAGCTGAAACACAATCTGATGAGCGTGTCAAAAGTTTGCGACAAGGGTCACTCGGTCCATTTTACAAATACTAAGGCATTGATGTTGAAACCGGGTTTGGTCATTCCAGACGATTGGATAGTAATGCGTGCACCAAGGAAAAATGACACTTATGTCATGCACATGGGTGCCAAAGATCCAACTGCTGCGGTGGCGTGTTTACTGTCAAAAGAAGCTGAATCTATGTTGTGGCACAGACGCATGGCCCACATTCACTACCACAAGATGAATTACATTATCAAAAATGAGCTAGTGAAAGGGGTTCCATTGCTGAGGTTTCAAGTGGAAGATAAATGTCTTCCTTGTCGAAAGGGAAAACAACACAAGAAACCTCATAAGTCTAAAACAGTAAATTCCATTAATGCCCCTTATGACTTACTTCACATGGATTTATCTGGTCCAGTGAACGTGAGGAGCATAGGTGGAAAGTACTACTGTCTGGTTGTCACTGATGATTACTCACGTTATTCATGGGTTTTCTTTTTAGGTACAAAAGATGAGACAACAGAGATGCTGATAGATCTTTTTACGAAATTGGAAAACGTCCATGATGCAAGGATCAAGAGGATAAGGAGTGATAATGGCACGGAGTTCAAGAATTGGATTCTAGATCTCTATTGTCTTCGAAAGGGAATTGAACATCAATATTCCGCTCCCTATACGCCTCAACAAAATGGAGTCGCTGAGAGGAAAAACAGGATGTTGATTGAAGCCGCAAGGACTATGCTTTCAGATTCAAAGCTACCAGTTCTTTTCTGGGGAGAAGCTGTGAATACAGCTTGCTACGTCATAAACAAAGTTTTGACCGTTAAACGTTTTAACAAAACTTGTCATGAGTTGATGTTTAACGAAAAACCAAACTTAACAGGCTTTGAACCATTTGGATTACCCTGCACCATTGTGCGAAACAAAGATAAACAAAAATTCGGTGAGCTGGCTAACGAAGGCTACTTTCTAGGCTACATGCCTAGCACACCGAATAAAAGGATTTTTAATCTAAAAACTGGTGAAATTGAGGTTATTTTCAATGTAGAAATTACTTCTTACAAACCTCAACAATCAACGAGTGGTCCTGCTATATTATATGATTATGAAAGTGTTTTTAAATCATTTAATATTCCTGAGGTTTCTTATGCAGATGATTCTCAGTTGATTCAAACAGTGATTGGTGAAGACGATGAAGGCGAGTTCATTCCTAGATCGAATGTTGATATGTCAGATGCTCCGGAAACTTTCCAAGGTGCTGCTGATCCTGATTCAAGCGATAGTGAACCTGAACCCAATCAGGGGGAGGATTTCATTAATCCGTTTGCAAATCAGAATATTCAGGGGGAGGTTGGATCAAACATGGGTGATAATCTAGAAGTCGATGCTGTTGCTACTACACGAGCAAATAGAGATCATCCAGTTGACATGATACTTGGAGATCCTACTGCAGATGTTCAGACTAGAAGAAGCATAGCCGCGAATTCTGGGTTATTTGTTTCGATTGAGAAGACTGGGATTGTGAACGAGTGCTTGTATAGTTGCTTTATTTCCCAAGAGGAGCCGAAGAACATTCATATGGCTCTTAAAGACAATTCATGGGTTGAAGCCATGCAAGAGGAATTGGCCCAGTTTGTGAAGTTGAAGGTATGGGAGTTAGTGGACTTTCCTAAAGGTGGAAGAGAGATTGGCACTAAATGGGTATTTAGGTGCAAGAAGGATGAAAGAGGTATTGTCACGCGCAACAAGGCTCGGCTAGTTGTCAAAGGTTTCAATCAGCAGGAAGGGATTGATTACAATGAAGTGTTTGCACTAGTGGCAAGGTTTGAGGCAATTCGTTTGTTTCTGGCTTTCGCTTCATTTAAGGGCTTCAAAGTTTACCAACTTGACGTGAAGAGTGCATTTCTTTACGTAAAAGTCCAAGAAGTGGTGTATGTCTCACAACCAGATGGGTTCGTTGATCCAGACTATCCAGATCGAGTGTACAAACTTGATAAGGCTTTGTATGGGTTACATCAAGCTCCCAGGGCGTGGTACGAGACACTGTCTACACATCTGCTCAAGAATGGTTTTGAAAGAGGTCAGATTGACAGTACACTGTTCATAAAGAAAAAGAAGGAAGATTTTCTGCTGGTACAAGTATACGTGGATGACATCATCTTTGGGTCATCAGATGAAAACATGTGTAAGGAATTTGAACAGGTGATGAAGAGCAAGTTTGAAATGAGCGCTATGGGTGAGCTGTCTTACTTTCTGGGATTGCAAGTTGAACAGAAGGAAGATGGGATGTTTATTCATCAAACAAAGTATGTGTATGACATTTTGGCTCAATTCAAAATGGAGGATTGCTCTACTTTCAATACACCCATTTGCGAAAATCACAATCTTGGCCCAGATCATGAAAGTATTGAAGATGTTGATCCTACTCAATACAGGGCGATGAGTGGTTCTCTAATGTACTTGACTGCTTCAAGACCTGACATCATGTTTGCCGTATGCTTGTGTGCCAGATATCAGGCGAATTCGAAAGAGTCACATATGAAAGTAGTGAAGCGTATTCTTCGTTACTTGAAGGGGAAACCTAAACTTGGGTTGTGGTATCCAGCTGATAGTGATCTAAGGTTCGTTGCTTACACTGATTCAGACTTCGGAGGATGCAAATCAAACAGAAAGTCTACAACAGGTGGTTGTCAGTTCTTAGGAGGCAGGATCGTGTCTTGGCAATGCAAGAAGCAATCCTGTGTGTCTACCTCTACGTGTGAAGCTGAATATATTGCTGCGGGTAGCTATTGCTCTCAGGTTCTCTGGATTCAACAGCAGATGCGCGATTACGGTTTGGATTTCACCCGTACTCCTATTATGATAGATAATAATGCCACTATATCAATCACAAACAATCCCGTAAAGCACAGTAGAACTAAACATATTGACATACGTGATCACTTTATACGGGATTGTGCTGAAAAACGACTAATTGAATTACATCGAGTCGACACAGAAGATAACCTTGCTGATCTTTACACAAAAGCTTTTGATAGAGCTCGCTTTGAACACTTAGTCGAACTCAACGGGATGAGGAAACCTGAATAACTGGTTTTTCATAAGAATTTTGTAAATAGTTTTCTGCTTTCTTAAAAATCAAAAAAATACAAAAACATTGAAAATTCAAAAACATAAAAATAGAAAATCAAAAATGAGTTATCACTGTGTGAAAAAGAAGAAATGATAGTACATCAGCAAGTTAGACTGTCACACTGAAATTGAACCTAAATTGCTTAAGTGTGATAGCAGCTTCATCATACGATCTACCAGTATGCAAAAGCATGACATAATCAACTTACCAATGTGATATAAACCTAAATGCACTGAGTATGAGTGGGGAACACATCAGTGGTGTATGGTTTAATGACCTTAATTCTTGCGTTGATAGATTGCCAAAATCTGATGTTTTGGGTCTTTATACTGTTATTTCATCCGGGGATATCAGGGGTGTCCTTCTGCTGCATCCAGATACATGCTGACCTAGACACACCCAGGATATCTTAAAAGAGCTAAAAATGCCAAAACCCTGAAAATGAAAAAGCTCTCATAGAGAGTCATTCAATAAGTGCAAAATGCATAATTCGTACCAAAAATGGTATCTGTCTTAGCCCTCGATAAGATATTTTGGTCTCTCTGCTGTACGGAAGTACTGACCTGTTCACCAATTATCTATCACTGAGAAATAAACGGATGAATTTAGTATACTCACCTACTATGATGAATTTTTGTGCATACCTTGATCGCGGGGGTACATCCTGAAGTGGGACACGCTCGTATTTCGGTATAATAAATTTACCTTAATGTATCATACGGTAATGGTACTTGAAATGTTCATGCATTTTGTTTAAATGGACAAACATACTGGTAATCGTCTTGAACTGTTTTTCATGAAAATTACCTAAAGAATTATCTAATGGTGTGAAACAGTTTGATTTTGCTGATATGATCTTCTTACCGGTGATTCTCACAAAAATAGAGTGTTTATTGCTTTTTGTTATTTATTTGCTTTCAGAAAATGCAAAAATACAAAAATAGTGTCTTTTTCTGTTAAAATTCTTAATGTACGGAAAACTGTTATTCTTGGAGGAGTTATTACCGATAGGGGGAGACTGTGTTAGAAAGTGGGTTCAAAGATTTTAATCCAGCGGGTTATAAGGTGTTTTGTTTAAAAGTTGTGCGTGTTGGTGTTGATTTGGAAAGTGCTTAATCTGTTATACAGTTTAACTGATCTCTTGAACAATAATAATTTGTTTAACTTGTGTTGAAAAATTCTTATGGTTTCTCGAGATGTTTGTTTTATAGTATACAGATTGAAGCTGTGTGTTGCTGAGAAGTTGCTGTGAAGATGAGAGTTTGCTTGGATGCATGGTAGAACCTCCTTTCTACATTGCAGATAAAGTTGAAGAGTTTGAAGAGTGCTATTCAAATGCTGAACTGGAGATTTCTCAAGTGCTACTGTTTTGAGGATTTGGTGATTGGATGCATCAGCTTAGGGGGAGTTTGTTGCTGACAGAAGCTGTTAAAGCTGAAGCTATCCAAAGACCAAAAGACTTTGAGATTCTGAAGACTGAAGTTACCTTTGAGAGCTATTGTCAAGGGGGAGTTTGTTGGTGCATGTTTTGTGACAACAGCTCAGATTTGGTCTTTGGATATCTTGTAATTAGTAAAACGATAAACAGTTAGTGAGTTTAGCTTTGTAATAGTTAATTAAGAGTGATTGGGCCAAACCAAACCCATATATGGGGAGTGGTTTGCGAATTGGGCCTTGCCCAAGACCTAGCCCATATGCAAAGCTTTGTCCTATATAAACAAAGCTTATCATTAGGGTTTAGGTTAATCTTCTAATTACCTTAATCACTCTTGGAGAGAATTCGTGAAAGACAAAGGCTTGGACGAATTTGGAGATCTTGATTGATTGTAATCGTTTGAAGATAATCAATAAAGATCGGGTTTAAAGTAATTCTTGTTCTACTCGTTTTCTATGAAATCTGATCTAGGGGATTCTGCACTCTAGGTTAGATCGACGATTCTGTTACGATCCGCACGGTTTAGGGGACCTGCAATAAGTTTTCCATTTTAACACTTTTGGTCCCCCAATTAAAACCAAGTTAATCTCTAAGTGTTTTAACTCAAGTTTCTTTGTTATAACAAGGTTTATAACTAACTGGGTTATTTATCCTAGTTATCTTATTCTTGTTTAATTTACACTTTATAATTCTAATATAAAGTTTTATATTTTCGGGGTGTTACAAGTCCACCCCCCTTAAAAAGGTTTCGTCCCCAAAACCAAAGTACATACCAAATAATGTAGGGTAGAGACGTTGCATCTCCTCTTCGGCCTCCAATGTGGTATCTGAACCCTTCCTATGTTCCCATTTGACCTTTACTTGATTTATCACTTTATTCCTCAAGCTTTTTACCTTACGGTCCAGAATTGCAATGGGCTTCACCGTGTAGTTAAGACTGTTATCCACTTCAATGTCATTATGGTGAATATAAGTTGTTTCGTCGAATAGACATTTCCGGAGATGTGATACATGGAACGTGCTATGTATTCCACTCAATTCCTCGGGCAGTTCAAGACGGTACGCTACCTTACCAACCCGTTCGATAATCCTGAATGGCCCAATAAATCTCTGGCTCAACTTTCCTCTTTTTCTAAACTGAATAATTCCTTTCCACGGTGATACTTTCAACATTACCTTATCGCACAGTTGAAATTCAATCGGCCTCCTTCGTTTATCCGCATACGACTTTTGTCGATCCTGAGCTGCTTTTAAGTGAGTTTGGACCAAGTCGATTTTCTCATTCGTAATTCGGATTACATCATTATGTGCTAGTTCACGTGGACCCACCTCACCTCAACACACCGGGGTTCAGCACTTTCTACTATATAGCATCTCTTACGGAGCCATTCCAATGCTCGCGTGATAACTATTTTTATAAGAAATTCGACCAATGGTAGATAGACATCCAAACTACCCCCAAAATCGATAATGCAAGCCCGCAACATATCCTCCAACGTTTGTATTATTCTTTCACTTTGTACATCCGTTTGTGGATGGTAAGCGATGCTAATGAACAGTTTAGTTCCCATTTGTTCTTGGAATTCGCGCCAAAAATATGAAGTAAACCGAGTACCTCTATTGGACACAATAGATATCGGTACCCCGTGACGTGCCACTATTTCATGCGTATACACCTCTGACATCTTTTCCTTAAGCGTTTGGAACGCCCTTTATTGATCTTCACCCCAATTAAACTTTTCATCCTTACGGGTTAGTTTGGTCAACAGCATAGCAATTTTGGAGAAATCTTGTATGAATCTCCTATAATACCCCACGAGCCCCAAAAAGCTTCTGATCTCCGAAGGATTCTTCGGTGGATTCCACCTTGCCACTGCTTCTATTTTTGATGGGTCTACTAACACCCCATTTGCACTAATGATGTGCCCGAGAAACTGTACCTCTCGTAACCAGAAGGCACATTTTGAGAATTTTGCATACAACTTCTCTGTTCTGAGCATCTCTAATACTTCACGTAAATGACTTGCGTGTTCAGCTTCACCCTTTGAATACACTAAGACATCGTCGTTGAACACTATTACTGACTTACCCAACATTGGTTTGCAAACCCGGTTCATGAGGTCCATGAAAGCCGCGGGTGCATTGGTCAACCCAAAAGGCATCACGAGGAACTCATAATGCCCGTATTGTGTACGAAGGTTGTCATCGGTACGTCTTCCTCCTTGTCACACCCCAATTTTCCACGTGTTACCGGTGGGCCCGGCGGGGAGTATCGTGACGTAGTTGATATCATCATTGTCAACACACACAATAATATAGCACAGCGGAAGGCTGGGTAAATAAACTATTACAAACCATACTGTTTGTCGATGTTCGAATACATGAATAATACAGCCTGTAATGTAATAAGATCCACAGGCGGATCATAAAGTACAAAGAAACATAAACGACAGAATCCGGGTATCTATGGGATTTGCAAGATCCTCTACAATACCCTATAGCTCCAGCCTGTTTCGATAAATACCTGTCAATTCAATCTTTAGGAAAATACGTCAGTATACACTGGTAAATAAAATTTAACTGACTCGTTTTGAAAACATTTAAGAAAATTGATTTAGATGCACATGGCACAAATCCTTTATAACTTGGGACAATCTATATTAAGATCTTGTAAACAGCTTTACATATTTGTCATACAAGTGGGGCCGGTTTGGAAGCCGGACATGATTAACTGACTCACCACTTATAGAACCCACAAAGGAGTTATCCCCAACTTGTGGGTAATTTAATATTTAGCATTTGCATCTGTCAGGTGCATGTCTGCACCCCGTGCATAGGTCGTGGCCATTAATAATTTAAATGAGCCAAGGATATCCAGGACACGGTCGTTAACCCCCAATTGTTTATGTTATCAAATAATACAGATTAAAACGGGTTATGCGGATTTATTAAATCACAATCTGACAAAATAATCCCATACCCGACCAAGCGGTATTAATATACCGTATCCCAAGCCCGTATAGGGAAAATAAGTTAAAAGTATTTACCTGGTGGTAGCAGTAAATTCCTAAGGTTCTTGAAAGGCACTTTTTACCGAAAGCTATTAATCTGTATGGAAGGTTTAATTTATCTCTTAGGATGCTAACGGGTCATTATTTAAGTCAAGGACTTAGACCGGCTAGCTAGAAGGAAACCTTACGGACCTAAACGGTAAATTAAGCGAAGATCGGGATAGAATGTGATTTAGACCCGACAAGCTTGGATACTTGTATAATATGGGTGAACTAAACACATTCTGGAAAATGAGGATTTAATGATAAGGTTAAGCCCGTTTCGGCTATTTTACGTAAACTAGTCACGTAAACTGATCCGAACGCGTAAATGCATAGCGGGTAACCAAATAAATTAAATACAGGTCTTAAGCATTATTATGCTCAAAATATGTTAATATATCAGTAGTATATCAACATTTATGCCCAAAAAGCAATTTAAACCAAAATAAGTCCCATAAGGGTATTTTGGTAATTTTAATGCTCATAAAAGAGTTTATTTTTAAAACTGAGTTCCAGGTTTGATTAGATTAATAAAAACATGTATTTTAATAAGTTATATCAGTAGGATACTTAACATATGAAAAATATACCTTTTATAACCAATTATGCACCGTAGGGGCGTTTTGGTAATTTTACATAGGCTTTTAAAGGCTAAAATAGGTTTCTGAGTTTAAAACTTTAGCTTACTGTAATATTATGTAAACTAGCATAAAACATCAGTAGGTTATGAGGTTTATATGATAAATATAGTTTTGACCCATACTAGGTGCTAAAAACGCCTAAAATGCGATTTAAAGGGCTATTATGGTAAAAATAGGAAATCTGAGATTTTGGTTAGTTTATAAAATTCAAAATATTATATTTATCATATGGAATTAGTAGCAACAAGTTTGGCATTAAAATGTTAGGTAAAACTCATTTTATGGATGAAAAGGGTAAAACCGGTAGTTACCGACATTAGGCTATAATCCTATGTTATATGCTCAGCCTAAAAATAAATAAAAATCTTCAAAAATCTCAAAATATTATTTAACATCAGTAGGTAGAATTTTGGTGTCAAAAATCGGGTTTAGATAGGATTTATGCTAATTATGCCTTTTAATTACTAAAAGTTCCTTAATTACGCTATTGAGCATAACTCCCATTCTAGACTTCAAACTGATGTCAAATTTTCGGGACATGTCTAAATATCAGTACCAAAGGTTTTAGTTCATTCACATTTCTAAAAATCTCGGTTTTATGTAAAAAGGGCGTTTTAGGCATTAATGAGCATAATTACGATTAAGAGCATATCTTACAAATGACTAGGCACCATGCAATATAACCTCAGAGGGCTATACTACAATTAAATGTGGTCCTAATGGAAGCTTAAAACATGGAAGAATTAAGCTTGAACGGGTCAGAACTGAAAGTCAAAGCAAAAGTCAAGCTTTTGCGACTTTCGGTTATAATCTGCCCTTAGACTATTAATTGTCGGATTAGGACTGATAAAACATGTTTAGATAGTCATTACCAAGTCAATAGAATGTTAAAATATAATTTAGAACCTCTGGTTGATTAATTAGAATCATTGTTGTCATTTCTGTCCAGTTTGACTTTTTGTCAAACTACTTTGACCCGACATTTAATAAGTCAAACGAGATAATTAGGAGACACCCTTTTAAGGGTTAATCACCTATACTAATGTGGTTTCATAACCACTTTCAACTTGATCAGTGGTTAAGCCACATGTAACTAAAACGAAAGTCAAACTGATTAAACACTAAGTTTGACTTTTATGTAATTAAGCTAAATTAAACAACTAAACAAGTAATTAGAAGCTTACTAATGGTCTTAGAAATCTTTTCTACACTTGTAATCCACTTGTTACTGCTGAGAGCTCCAGAGCAAGTCCCACAAGAGAAGTGTTTGTAAATGTGCTTATGAACACAAAAGGAGGTGCACTTATATAACAATTATCATGGATTTAGATCATCTCCAGGTGGATTTGGGGGCCCTAGGATCACTCCAGGTGTCCTAGCATGTTCTATAAACCGACATAAGGCTTCAGGGGTCGTTACAAACGAAGTAAGGTGGTGGAACAGCCTTAACCCGCACCTGACAGCAACATTCTATATCTAGCAGTCTGACGCGGGCCGCGTAAGACTTAAGGGGAGTCTTACGCGGGCCGCCTAGACCGGGTTAACTAGTAAAACAAGTTTTAAACTTGGCAGTTTCAGTCTCTGAGCGTCTAAACCCCTTTTTAACTTCATTTTTGGCAATCAAGGTCCTTGTAGTTAATTTCGTGAGGCCCAAGGAGGTATATGCAAACTTCGTTAGGCTCGGGTTCGTTAAATTCCTTCAATAATGCAAGTTTCATCAAGTTGACTCTTTTAGCCCAAAGTTTAGAAAACGTGCTTAACGATCTCGGAATCACGTGAAATTTTTATCACGTATTCTCGGGAGTATATTTGAATATTACGAAGCCTCGGTTTCATTATAAGGCCACTCAGAGGTCAGAATTGACATGTTGACACTTTTAACCCTTGTAATTTATAATCTTCCGATTATTTTCACAAATGGCATCGTATACCCAATCAACCACCCATTTAAGAATATTTTCTTCACGTGTGGTCATTCAGAGGCTCAAGTTTGGCATGTTGACACTATTAGTCCTTTCGATTGCACATTTTCACTTGTTGTTAACTTTAGTCCCTTAAACTCAATCTTTCGCATAACCGGAGTTTAGGACACGTGTCTATGTATAATTGGACATGTTTTTACGTGGTGTTACATCCTCACCCCCTTAAAAGAAATCTCGACCCCGAGATTTACTGGAATAAGTGAGGGTACTTTTGTCTCATAGTGGACTCAACTTCCCACGTATACTCAGGACCTCTACGAGCGTCCCATTTAACCTTTACTATAGGTACATACTTCCTTCGGAGCTTTTTGACTTGTCGATCCTCGATCGATATAGGTTTCTCAATGAACCTCAAGCTTTTATCAACTTGCACGTCTTTATGAGACATTGCTAGAGATTCATCGACTAAACACTTCTTGAGATTACAAACGTGGAACACATCATGAATTCCACTCAGCTCCTCTGGCAAGTTTAGCTTATAAGCTACACTGCCGACACATTCGATGATCTCGAATGGTCCTATATATCTAGGGCTCAACTTGCCCTTTTTACCAAAGCGCATCACACCTTTCCAAGGTGACACTTTCAATAAAACTTTATCGCCCACTTCAAACTTGAGAGGCTTTCGCCTTTTATCAGCATAACTTTTCTGCCTATCCCTGGCAGTTTTTAGGCGATCACGAATCTGGACAATCTTGTCCGTTGTCTCAAGGACTATATCAGGTCCTGATATCTGAGCTTCTCCCACTTCTGCCTAACAGACAGGCGTTCTGCATTTTCGACCATATAATGCCTCAAAAGGCGCAGCCTGAATGCTGGTATGATAACTATTGTTATAGGAGAACTCAATCAATGGCAGGTGGTCATCCCAACTACTACCCAAATCAATAACACATGCACGAAGCATGTCTTCCAAAGTTTGAATAGTACGCTCACTCTGACCATCAGTCTGAGATGGTAAGCAGTACTAAAATTTAAACGTGTGCCCAAAGATTGTTGGAAACTTTTCCAAAAGTGAGAGGTGTATCTAGTATCTCTATTAGAGATAATAGCCACTGGTACTCCATGAAGAGCTACAATCTTATCGACAAACAACTGGGCTAACTTGTCGGAGCTATGAGTCTCCTTGATGGGCAAGAAATGTGCTGACTTCGTCAATCTATCAACAATGACCCATATAGTATCATTTCCGTGCCTTGTTTTAGGTAACTTGGTTATAAAATCCATGGTTACCATTTCCCATTTCCAAGTGGGAAGTTTCGGCTGTTGTAGAAGACCTGATGGCTTTTGATGTTCAGCCTTAATCTGAGCACATGTCAGGCACTTAGCTACATGGGTGGCAATAGATTTCTTCAAACCTATCCACCAGTAATTGGCCTTTAAGTCTTGATACATCTTGTCACCTCCCGGGTGAACCGAATACTTAGAGTTGTGGGCTTCCTGAAGGATCACATCCCCGAAGTCCTCCTTGAAGAGGAACCCAAATTCTTCCATTCATTCTCAGAATTCCATCTTTTCCAGGTGTTAACTGTTCGGCAGTTACACCAAACTTTTCATTTGGAAGATTAACTTCCAATACAACGTCTTTCTGGGCAGCTAATAGTCTTTCATTCAGACTATTCTTCAATTCAATGCTCTTTGCATTGATCCTAATCGGTATAACTCTTTCCTTTCGGCTTAGAGCATCTGCGACCACATTCGCTTTACCGGGATGGTAGCGAATCTCGCAATCATAATCATTTAAAGTTTCCATCCAACGGCGTTGTCTCATATTGAGCTCTTTCTGGTTGAACAAATGTTGGAGACTTTTGTGATCTGAATAGATTACACATTTTGTTCCATACAAATAGTGTCTCCATAATTTTAGTGCGAATACAACGACACCCAATTCCAAATCATGGGTGGTGTAATTCTTTTCGTGCACCTTTAACTGTCACGATGCATAGGCAATTACATTGCCCCGCTGCATAAGTACACACCCCATGCCGGTGTGTGAAGCATCGCAGTAAACAACAAAATCTTCAACTCCATTCGGTAGAGACAGTACCGGAGCATTGCTCAACCTTTGCTTCAGGATTTCAAAAGATTCCTGCTGCTTTGGACCCCAATCAAACTTCACATTCTTACGCGTCAAGGATGTTAATGGTGCAGCTATTCTTGAGAAGTTCTCGATGAACCTTCTATAATATCCTGCTAAACCCAGAAAGCTGCGAATTTATTTAGGTGTCTTAGGTGCTTCCCAATTCATAACAGCCTCTACCTTGGCAGGATCTACTTGAATACCTTGTTCACTAACAACGTGTCTAAGGAACTGGACCTTACGAAGCCAAAATTCACACTTGGAGAATTTGGCATACAACTTCTCCTGTCGAAGCAGTCCTAAAATACACCGAAGGTGCTTTTCATGCTCCACCTGGCTATGCGAGTAAATAAGTGTGTCGTCTATAAAGACAATGACAAACTTTTCCAAATACGGCTTGCAGACTCTATTCATGAGATCCATGAATGCTGCAGGCGCATTAGTGAGCCCAAAAGGCATCACTAAGAACTCGAAATGTCCATACCTCGTTCTTAATGATGTCTTCGGAACATCTTCAGTTCGAACCTTGAGTTGATGATACCCAGATCTTAAATCAATCTTTGAGAAATAACTCGCTCCTTGGAGTTGATCAAACAAGTCATCGATCCTGGGTAAAGGATAACGATTCTTGATCTTTAGCTTATTAAGTTCACGGTAATCAATGCATAAGCGCATTGATCCATCCTTCTTTTTCACAAATAGAATTGGAGCTCCCCAAGGCGAAGAGCTAGGCTGAATGAAACCCTTTTCCAACAAATCATCCAGTTGAGTTCTGAGCTCCTTCATCTCGGTAGGCGCTAGACGGTACGGAGCTCGTGCAATAGGCGCAGATCCTGGAAGGATATCTATCCTGAATTCTACTTGCCTCTCAGGAGGTAATCCTGGTAAGACGTCAGGAAAGACATCAGGATACTCTGAAATGATTGGAATGTCTTCAATCTTCGGCTTCGGGTCATTGACAGTCACTTGTGCCATGTAAATGACACATCCGCCCTTCAAACACTAGGATACTTTAAGAATAGACACATTGCTGGGCAACCCATACTGTGTGTCTCCTTGGATAGTGACTGATTCACCGGAGGGGGTTTTGATAATGATAAGCTTTTTATCACAGGTAATTTGGGCTTGGTTATGCGATAACCAATCCATGCCTAAAACTATATCAAAACCAGCCAATTTCATTGGCAGGAGGGACAACGGGATAGAATAGTTCTTAATGGATATGGAACATCCATCAAGAAGAGTTGAAGCTGATTCTAAGGTGCCATCAGCGAGTTCTACCTCATACTTTATGTCTAGAGTCTTAATAGGCAAATTCAACAACTTACAAAACTTATGATCTACGAAGGACTTATCAGCACCGGAATCAAATAAGACTCTAGCATAAATATTATTGATAAGGAAGGTACCTGTTATGACGTTATCATCGGTCACCGCTTCCCGTGCCTGCATCTGAAACACCCTGGCATTGTTCTTCTTAGCCTCCTCAGGCTTCTTCGCATTCTTGGGGCAATTGGTCTTGATGTGCCCCTTTTCATTGCAATCGTAACAGGTTGCATCCTTAATGTTCCGGCACTCGACAGATTTGTGCCCCTTCTTCTTGCATATTCCACACGGTTTAGCTTGTGGGTCTTGGTTGCATTTGCCAAAATGCCTTTTGTGACAAGTCTTACACCCGGGCTTATCACCAGTCTGCCCTTTCTTGGAACCAGAGTTCCCTTTTCCCTTCTTATTCGACTGGGAGGACTGATCATCCTCTCTCTTCCTCTTCCCCTCTTCAGAATTTTCTTCGTCCTGCTCCTCACAATATCCAATGTGAGGGATAATGATAGATCCACAGCGGATCTATAGGTAGTTGGCTTTGAAGCTTTAACATTCCCCTTAACTTCAGAGGCTAAACCACCAATAAAACGCGCAATGCGCTTGGGCTCAGGTGTGACTAAATACGGCACAAGCCTCGACATAGAATTGAAACTAGACACATAGGATCTACAGTCTAGATCCTTCATCATGAGGGTGAGAAAATCAGTCTCTATACGCTCCACCTCATGCTGAGGACAATAAGTGTCCTTAACCAGATCAAAAAACTTCTCCCATGAGAGATTATACAAATGCACTTTCCCGGTGGATTGTACAAGCGCTTTCCACCATGTAAGGGCATCGCCCTTAAAAGATTGGGAGACAAACATAACCACATCTTCTTTAGCGCAACCTCTAATATCTATCACCGTTTCCATCTCATCTAACCACTTCATACAGTCTATCGCCCCTTTTTCTCCTGTAAAGTCTCTTGGCTTACAAGAAACAAAATATTTGTAGGTACAACCCTTAGCGTGCCTAAGGGTATGCTCAGGAACAACCTGCTTCTTGGGTACACTACCCTGGTTAGACGAGTGCACGGACTCACTTTTCCTGTGAGTATGTGGTTGAGAATGGGTTTTCAAAAGAGTTTGAGACCGAACAACACTCGGCTCTTTAAACTAAGCCTCTACCGCTTGAGAAACTGCAGCAGTGATCAAAGCTTGCAGTTCGGCACCAGTAATATTGATTCTGGTGTTGCCCTCTGCTGGATGACTGTTTGCTTCGTCTGAGCCAGCCATTTCTGGATGCTATAATATAGACAATAATAATAATTTAAATTACATATAGATTCATCGCATTGATGATCCAATGGTCATGGTATTATTAAACCATTTAGACCATTTCAAATCATAACTAAAAGTTAATAGAATGCATTATTCTTAACATAATTAGGCAGGGGAAGGATAGAAATTTCACAACTGCCAATGTCATAAAAGACATTTTATTCATTATTAAACTCGTCTCGACGGACATTTAAATAGCTTAGGAAGCTTGTCACAAGGACGAGTTAAGATCTATCTAACGATCTCTAAGACCAGTGATCTTTTAAGGGTTGAACAAAGTTCATCCCCTTTTTGACAAGAAGTTTATACATTGTATTCTCATTGCCATTTTTACACCTTTGCTTTAAAAGCATGCATCTCAAATGGATGTCTTGGTGTATACATCATATTGATGTTTACTAGCCATGATTCGCATTGATCATTTTAGCTTTATGTGACTTGGAGAAATCCATGTACCTTTTGGAAGCTTGTGTGGTTTCTCGTACCGCACAGCTAGAAACGTTAACATGTTTTCAGATGTTAACAGAGATTTGCTATCTTAAAAAGGTTGTACCATCATAACCAATTAATATTTTGGCTAGGTTATACCTCTAAGAGTTTCTTTGGCAGATCAATTATAAATTGAAAAGAGGTAGCATAGTGTAATAAAATACACAATTAAAACCAAAGTTAAAACTTCATTATGATAAAACAAATACAACTGCCCTAAACGGGACTTAGGAAAAGACAAACTACCAGCACGGGGCATAGAGAAAGAAAAATAAGTCCACGCAGGGACTTGATACAGAAATCAAGCAAATGTCCTCACAGGGACACAATTACAACAAACAAGAAAACAAAACAACCCTCTACTTCTTCTTCCCTTTGATAAGGTTCGCAATACCTTTCATGAAGCTATTATGCCTTTCTTTGTTCTTCTTAGTCTTATGCTCGACCTTATCTAGCCTCTCTAGAATTTCTTGAGTTTGTTGCTGTTGCTGAAGCTGCTGGGGAAGAAGTGGCTGGTATGGAGGGTACTGGTAACCCTGCATCGGATATCCAGCTGGATGCATAGAAGGGTAAGTAGAAAGATAGAGGTGATGATACTGCGCAGCCGTGAGGTATGGGTCCTAAGATACATAGTCCGAGGGGTACCCTGATGGGTTCTCATAAGGATTGTACCCGGAAGGACCTGGGTACGTTGGAATTGGGTTATCAAAACCTACAGGCGGCTGAGGTGGTGCATAAGAAGCTTGCGGAGGATTAGCCTCCAGTGCCGCGTTTGAGGGTCCACCCATCTGGGGGTCCTCTGGGATAGGGGGATAGGAACTCGAACCACGAGGAGAACTGAAACAGGGTCCTCCTCTTACGGACATGTGTGCGTTCCTCCTTCGCCTCGGAGGCTCCTCTGCCGGGAGTGGTGGTGGTGAGACAGCTTGAAGTTGAGGATCTTCCAAAGGTGGTTGAGCCGGTGAGCTATGATAAGATGGGGTAAAGAACCAGTCATAGGTAGCCATTTTCTCCTGGAAGGAATCGGGCCCATGATAAGGGGATCCCTGAAACGGAGACCCACTAGATATGCTGATAGGGTGGCCCGGGGTTCCTGTTTGCATCTTCGGGTCGGGGTCATCATCCATTTCCATTTCCTGAGAGAAATGGTCCTCAACGCACAATGGGTTATAGCCAAGAAAATCATTAACATAGTCGGCTGGGTTAAACTGTCCCGGAGAGTAGGGGGAGTCAGAGTGGTGAAATGAATGGGATTGCAAAGAGTGGTGTGAATGGTAAGACTCATGCGAATGGTGAGATTGTTCGGGTTCGTTTGGGGCAAATGGTCCGAAAGACGGATGAAAAGATGGCGAAGAGCTTAGCGAGACCGAGTGTCTTGCCGGCTCGTAAGTAGACCCCACATATCGTGAGAGTCGGAGGAGGATAGAGACGCCGATGGAGTGCGTCTGTGAGATGGTCCAGCTGATGACGGTCCTCCACGCATGGGACCCTTGCCTCGCCCTCTTACCCTTGGAGGCATGATGGTGAGTTTCCTGTTGAAACAAGAAAACAAAAATAAAACAAAACATAATAACAGCAAAGGAAAAGTAAAGATATATCCTAGGTCATTTGCCTAGACTCGAGAGTCTAAGGAATGTGCTTATTGTGTCATTGAGATTAAACACAAAAGGTTAGTGTTTAATTCACTCAATGTTGGCTCTGATACCAACCTGTCACACCCCAATTATCCACGTGTTACCGATGGGCCCGGCGGGGAGTATCGTGACGTAGTTGATATCATCATTGTCAACACACACAATAATATAGCACAGCGGAAAGCTAGGTAAATAAACTATTACAAACCATACTGTCTGTCGATGTTCGAATACATGAATAATACAGACTGGAATGTAATAAGATCCACAGGCGGATCATAAAGTACAAAGAAACATAAACTACAGACTCCGGGTATCTATGGGATTTGCAAGATCCTCTACAACACCCTATAGCTCCAGCCTATTTCGATAAGTACTTGTCAATTCAATCTTTACGAAAATACATCAGTATACACTGGTAAATACAATTTAACTGACTCGTTTTGAAAACATTTAAGAAAATTGATTTAGAAGCACATGGCACAAATCCTTTATAACTTGGGACAATCTTTATTAAGATCTTGTATACAACTTTACATATTTGTCATACAAGTGGGGCCGGTTTGGAAGCCGGACATGATTAACTGACTTACCACTTATAGAACCCACAAAGGAGTTATCCCCAACTTGTGGGTAATTTAATATTTAGCATTTGCATCTGTCAGGTGCATGCCTGCACCCCGTGCATAGGTCGTGGCCATTAATAATTTAAATGAGCCAAGGATATCCAGGACACGGTCGTTAACCCCCAATTGTTTATGTTATCAAATAATACAAATTAAAACGGGTTATGCGGATTTATTAAATCACAATCCGACAAAATAATCCCATACCCGACCAAGCGGTATTAATATGCCGTATCCCAAGCCCGTATAGGGAAAATAAGTTAAAAGTATTTACCTGGTGGTGGCAGTAAATTCCTAAGGTTCTTGAAAGGCACTTTTTACCGGAAGCTATTAATCTATATGGAAGGTTTAATTTATCTATTAGGATGCTAACGGGTCATTATTTAAGTCAAGGACTTAGACCGGCTAGCTAGAAGGAAACCTTACGGACCTAAACGGTAAATTAAGCGGAGATCGGGATAGAATGTGATTTAGACCCGACAAGCTTGGATACTTGTATAATATGGGTGAACTAAACACATTCTGAAAAATGAGGATTTAATAAGGTTAAGCCCGTTTCGGCTATTTTACGTAAACTAGTCACGTAAACTGATCCGAACGCGTAAATGCGTAGCGGGTAACCAAATAAATTAAATACAGGTCTTAATCATTATTATCCTCAAAATATGTTAATATATCAGTAGTATATCAACATTTATGCCCAAAAAGCAATTTAAACCAGAATAAGTCCCATAAGGGTATTTTGGTAATTTTAATGCTCATAAAAGAGTTTATTTTTAAAACTGAGTTCCAGGTTTGATTAGATTAATAAAAACATGTGTTTTAATAAGTTATATCAATAGGATACTTAACATATGAAAAATATACCTTTTATAACCAATTATGCACCGTAGGGGCGTTTTGGTAATTTTACATAGGCTTTTAAAGGCTAAAATAGGTTTCTGAGTTTAAAACTTTATCTTACTGTAATATTATGTAAACTAGCTTAAAACATCAGTAGGTTATGAGTTTTATATCATAAATATAGTTTTGACCCATACTAGGCGCTAAAAACGCTTAAAATGCGATTTAAAGGGCTATTATGGTAAAAATAGGAAATCTGAGATTTTGGTCAGTTCATAAAGTTCAAAATATTATATTTATCATATGGAATTAGTAGCAACAAGTTTGGCATTAAAATGTTAGGTAAAACTCATTTTATGGATGAAAAGGGTAAAACCGGTAGTTACCGACATTAGGCTATAATCCTATGTTACGCTCAGCCTAAAAATAAATAAAAATCTTCAAAAATCTCTATATATTATTTAACATCAGTAGGTAGAAAGTTTGGTGTCAAAAATCGGGTTTAGATAGGATTTATGCTAATTATGCCTTTTAATTACTAAAAGTTCCTTAATTACGCTATTGAGCATAACTCTCATTCTAGACTTCAAACTGATGTCAAATTTTTGGGACATGTCTAAATATCAGTAGCAAAGGTTTTAGTTCATTCACATTGCTAAAAATCTCGGTTTTATGTAAAAGGGACGTTTTAGGCATTAATGAGCATAATTACGATTAAGAGCATATCTTACAAATGACTAGTCACCATGCAATATAACCTCAGAGGGTTATACTACAATTAAATGTGGTCCTAATGGAAGCTTAAAGCATGGAAGAATTAAGCTTGAACGGGTCAGAACTGAAAGTCAAAGCAAAAGTCAAGCTTTTGTGACTTTCAGTTATAATCTGCCCTTAGACTATTAATTGTCGGATTAGGACTGATAAAACATGTTTAGATAATCATTACCAAGTTATTAGAATGTTAAAATATAATTTAGAACCTCTGGTTTATTAATTAGAATCATTTTTTTCATTTCTGTCCAGTTTGACTTTTTGTCAAACTACTTTGACCCGACATTTAATCAGTCAAACGAGATAATTAGGAGACACCCTTTTAAGGGTTAATCACCTATACTAATGTGGTTTCATAACCACTTTCAACTTGATCAGTGGTTAAGCCACATGTAATTAAAAGGAAAGTCAAACTGATTAAACACTAAGTTTGACTTTTAAGTAATTAAGCTAAATTAAACAAGTAATTAGAAGCCTACTAATGGTCTTACCAATCTTTTCTACACTTGTAATCCACTTGTTACTGCTGAGAGCTCCAGAGCAAGTCCCACAAAGAGAAGTGTTTGTAAATGTGCTTATGAACACAAAAGGAGGTGCACTTATATAACAATTCTCATGGATTTAGATCATCTCCAGGTGGATTTGGGGGCCCTAGGATCACTCCAGGTGTCCTAGCATGTTCTATAAACCGACATAAGGCTTCAGGGGTCGTTACAAACGAAGTAAGGCGGTGGAACAGCCTTAACCCGCACCTGGCAGCAACATTCTGTATCTGGCAGTCTGATGCGGGCCGCGTAAGACTTAAGGGGAGTCTTACGCGGGCCGCCTGGACCGGGTTAACTGGTAAAACAAGTTTTAAACTTGGCAGTTTCAGTCCCTGAGCGTCTAAGCCCCTTTTTCACTTCATTTTTGGCAATCAAGGTCCTTGTAGTTAATTTCTTGAGGCCCAAGGAGGTATATGCAAACTTCGTTAGGCTCGGGTTCGTTAAATTCCTTCAATAATGCAAGTTTCATCAAGTTGACTCTTTTAGCCCAAAGTTTAGAAAACATGCTTAACGATCTCGGAATCACGTGAAATTTTTATCACATATTCTCGGGAGTATATTTGAATATTACGAAGCCTCGGTTTTGTTAAAAGGCCACTCAGAGGTCAGAATTGACATATTGACACTTTTAACCCTTGTAATTAATATCTTCCGATTATTTTCACAAACGGCATCGTATACCCAATCAACCACCCATTTAATAATATTTTCTTCACGTGTGGTCATTCAGAGGCTCAAGTTTGGCATGTTGACACTTTTAGTCCTTTCTTTTGCACATTTTCACTTGTTGTCAACTTTAGTCCCTTAAACTCAATCTTTCGCATAACCGGAGTTTAGGACACGTGTCTATGTATAATTGGACACGTTTTTACGTGGTGTTACACTCCTTGACCTTTAACTGGTGATAATCCGACCTGAGGTCAATCTTTGAAAACCAACTGGCTCCTTGCAGCTGGTCAAATAAATCATCTATTCTTGGGAGTGGGTATCGATTTTTCACCATGAGTTTGTTTAACTCTCGGTAATCGATACACATGCGCATACTTCCATCCTTCTTTTTCACGAATAGCACTGGCGCGCCCCATGGAGATACACTCGGTCAAATAAACCCTTTGTCGAGCAGATCTTGGATTTGAGACATCAATTCTTGTAGCTCTGATGGCGCGAGCCGATACGGCGCCTTGGCCACAGGTTTCGCGCCCGGAATAAATTCGATTCCGAACTCTACCTCCCGTTCTGGCGGTATTACCGGTAAATCTTCCGGAAATACATCGGCATATTTGCGTACCACCGATACGTCTTCAATCTTTAGCGATCCCTTGTCTGGTTCGTTTGCGTATATCATGAACGCTCTACATCCGTGCCTCATGAGTTTGTGAGCTTTTAGCATAGAGCACATAATGGGATTACCCCCTTTTTCACCATATATGGTAACAGATTTTCCACTTGGAGATGTTAATTTTATCTCCTTGCGGAAACACACGACTTCCACGTGATGTCGGGATAACCAATCCATCCTGACCACTACTTGGAATTCTCCCATCGACATTGGAATCAAGTCTATTGAATATTCTTCATCGTTAATACTCATCTTACAATCTCGACATACATCACACACAATGAAACTTTTGTTGTCACCTATTTCTACTTCTAATGGCATAGGTAATTTTGTCAGTACGAAAGAAGGATGTCGAATAAATCCATGTGAAATAAAGGATTTATTCGCACCCGTATCAAATAACACATGCGCGGGAATTGAATTTATAGTAAATATACCTGAAACCACATCGGGTTCCTTTTTCGCCTCAGCTGCTATTAACTGGAAGGATCTGGCTTTTGCTTTTGGAGTCTCAGCTTGGGTATCCTTGCCATCCTTCTTTCCGGTTAACTCCGGGCACTCAGACTTTTTGTGACCCGACTGATAACATTTGTAGCACACCGAAACTTTCCCCGGGCACAACGCAGCCGTGTGCCCTGTCTTCCCACATATAGGACACGGCTTGTCCTTAAACCGGCACTCACCCTTGTGCCCTTTCCCGTATACTTTACAACTTGGCGAACTGCTTTTTCCTTCCTGCTTCTTTGACGACTCAGTCGTACGTGGCTTTTTCGTGAGGCTTGGATTAACCACTTGCGCCCTTCTTTCACCCCTTTCAATCTGTTTCTTTAGCTCTATCTCTCTTTCTCGAGCAGTGTTAATGATTTCAGTGAGGGTCTCGTACTTTGAGGGAGTCATGAACTCCCGATACTCTGCGCTTAGCATATTATAATAATAATACACCTTCTGTTCTTCGGATGTCACCAACTCATCACAAAACCTCAGTTTGTCTAGGAAGATCCCCGTGATCTTATCAATAGATTCGCCTTTCTGCCTAAGTTGAATGAATTCCTCTTTGATTCGATTGATAACCGCTTTGGGACTGTGATGTTTAAGGAATGGTACCTTAAACTCTTCCCATGACATTGCCTTCGCTGCTTCACTTCCGATCTCCTTTCTCTTATTATCCCACCAGTCTTTTGCTTGACCTCTCAGCTGACCCGTGCCATAAGCTACAAAGTCGTTCGTGTCACAGTGGGTTCTCTCGAACACCCCTTCGATATCACTCAACCATCTTTGGCACACTATCGGATCCACCTCTCCATTGTAGAGTGGCGGTTTACATGCCATAAATTCTTTATACGAGCAGCCCTTGCGCTCTCCAGATTTTTCCTTAGCTACATTAGCATCATCTTCCAATTTCTTGATTCTCTCATCAACAACTGATAATACCGTATTCTGAATCTTATCAATAAAACCGGATAAGCTATTTTCGATTGCCTTTCCTACTTCCTCGGCAATCACTTCTCTCATTTGCTCGGTTACTCTCGGCACCGCATCTTCATTACCCTTATCCGTCATCTTTAAAACTGAAATGTTTACATCATAGGTTAAACATTTCATCTATAGTATATAATTTATTTACTTTGGTTTAGTCAAGTTCATAACTTGTTTTAACCGTTCTTACTTAATGCACTTTCCGGGTTTGAGTGTGTTAACACACTCTTCCCGTGCATATCAATTCTTGTTTCGTTTACATTAATGGACCTACTAAAATAATTAACTCTTACCGGATGTTGATCAAGCTTGAACCGAACACACCTTGTTAATAACCTTGAGCTCTGATTACCAACTTGTAACACTCGTTGTATAATTTCGTTATTTTGTCATGGAAATACACATAATTTTAAAACCAAATGCATATACTTAGCAAAATTTAAGTTAATAAGTGGAGATGTAAATTGTTTAAACCGGTTGACATAACCTACTATCTTGTTTAAAAACATTCACATCTAACAAAGTTTCAAAAACAACTAAGTCTAGCTAGATTAGATTAGTGCGGAAGGATCCAAAATATGTGTTCGGTTCTTGAATTCCCTTGCTTGATCGACATCCATGACAACGAGCAGTACCTACGGTCAAAACCACAACGAATATTAGTTTTGACACATTAATATAAGGTAAATGAAAGTTCTATGACTTAAATAATAAAAACAAACAAAATTATGCGTTTATGGGGTTGTCGCGCCGCGCGACATATTACCAGCCAGCCTACGCGGCCCGCGACGGTGGTCTCATCACGCGACCATTTTACTGATTTGCCATCGCGTAGCGCGACGGCATCATTTTGACAGAAGGTTGTTGCTGGTTTCTGCACAATTGCCCAGCTCTCAAAATTTCCATTTTTCAATTTCAAACTTTCATAACTTGCAATGTATACGTCCGTTTTAGCCGATTCTTTTTCCTATACGTCCGTACTAAAATTACGGATCTAACCATGTGAATTTCACTTAAAGAAAAATAGTTTACGAACAAAAGAATTACAGACTCTATAATACATTAATTCGACCCGTTAACTATGTGCATATTGAACAATTTACACTTCATGGGCATTCTAGTTTCGTTCACCCATATCCCAGGCTTGTAACTTTTGAGTCTTGCTTTCAACTCCTACCAACTAATCCGATATCACGGATTCATACTTGGCTTATTGCTTTCAACTTCTACCAATTAATCCGATATCACGGATTCATACTTGGCTTATTATACCGCTTTTATTTCTAATTGCTATCTAGCATTAGCGCATTATGATATCCAAATTTCTCTACGCACAAGATTGTTTATAAACATGGTTTTGACCCGTTTGGTTGACAAGTGAAATCTCCACCTTATTGTCGAACCAAACTATTCATACACAATATTTCGACTCGTTTGAATGTTGAGTGAACTACGTCACTTCTTTAACACATCAACGCATATACCACAAGATAACACTATTAACGTACTACAATTTAACATCTACTAATATTATGACGGGACCGTAGTCACGTACCTTTAGAGCACACCTTTCCCACGCGTATCCCCTCCGGCTTGTCCGCTTGACGATCCGGACTCTTTGCCTAAAGAGTTCAATTTACAATCGATTTAGAACTCTTTCCATAATCATTAACGCATAATTCTCTATAATAATCAAATCTGCGTTTTCATTCGATTTTTAACATTTTAATCTCTACTTAGGCATTTTAGCAAACGCCTAGCGGGTCAGATTTTTATATAAACCAAACCAAGTTCATGACTTGTAATTATCATCTAAATTAACTTCAATTTGACAATTCTACACATGTCTTAACATCAATATTTCTGAAATTACCTCTTAAATTCAGATTATGCTAGAACAAGAATCACAATTCTAGTGTTTATCAAGTTTCTTCAAACTCATTAATCACCTACAATGGTGATTATGAACCCTACAAGTATCATGCAAACTTTTAACAAGAATTCACATAGGGTTTATCCCTAGACATCATATCACTTCTAATTTCATCAATACAACACAAAATCAAGTTAAACATTCGATTTTTATCCTATACTAGGAATTTGAGTTGAAGCAAAACAACCTAATTTGGCATACCTTATTTTCCCTTCGACGAGGTGATCAAGAATCTATGTTCAGATTTCTATTTTGACTTGATTTGAGCCTTCAATTTGTGAGTTTTGTAAGAGTTAGGGTTTGAAGATGGGTTGGTCGCCCTTCTCCTGCCTTTTATCGATCCAGACACCTCTAATTGTGTGTTTGGTTTTTATTTTATTAAGTCTTATAATATAAGTTTTCCATTTTAACACTTTTGGTCCCACAATTAAAACCAAGTAAATCTCTAAGTGTTTTAACTCAAGTTTCTTTGTTATAACATCGTTTATAACTAACTAGGTTATTTATCCTAGTTAGCTTATTCTTGTTTAATTTACACTTTACAATTCTAATATAAAGTTTTATATTTTTGGGGTGTTACACTGTATCATGTGTAAAATAATATTTTTGGATCAGCTACAACAAGCTGGTGAGTAAACCTAAAAAGGTTTACCATTTTAAATTTAGAAGTAAAGAAATATATTTTGCCTTTTTTAAAGTCAAATATTAGTTCAAAAATTAAACATGCAATTAATCATGTGAAGTAATGCAACAAGTAATATGAACATAGAATGGTGACTGCACAATGACTAAGACCAAGACCGACACCAAAACCAAAACCAACTTCTCGCGTCCCACACCCAATAAGGGTGTGAATGTGGCAATACCAATGTCCCATAGTTAGGAGGAAAGGTCAGCCCAAGACTAATGGGGTAATACCAACATCTCCAGGTCATGAGGAAAGGTCAACCATGGATCCATTGAATGAATGACTATTGACTATGATGACCAACACAACAACAACAATAGCGTCAACAAACAACAACAACAACCACAAATAAAGTATATACGTCACACTAGATATTGCATGCCCGTTTTAGATAAAATCAATTGATCGAAACACATTGATACACCCCAAAAAGTTAATGACAAAAAGGGGAGAGAGTTTGCTCACTGGTTGCTGCGAAGAATTAATCCACGAGTATTACCGCACGAAGAGAAATGGATAGTATCTAAAATTATAACAATCACCCTATAATATAAATAAACAAAGTACAAAACGAACGGGACGATAAAATTAGCACTAGTGATTCGGGTTCTTGATTTGGGGACTTTTTATTCAAAAATATTATTTGAATATATATATATATATATATATATATATATATATATATATATATATATATATATATATATATAGGGGGCTGCTAGAATGAGAACCACCCCGAGTTGTAAGAACCGCGAGAACTACACCCTACGGAGCGCCGTTCGCCGAGATTTTTTTTTACAAGTAGATGTGTGCATTATAAACACGGCCGTAAAAAATCACGGCGAACGGCGCTCCATGGGGTGTACTTTTTTACACCTAAAGTTTGGTGTTTTTAATTTTTTTTCTTTATTCTTTTTTTTTTTACCAAACTTGAGGTGTAAAAAAGTACACCCCACGGAGCGCCGTTCGCCGTGATTTTTTACGGCCGTGTTTATAATGCACACATCTACTTGTAAAAAAAAAAATCGCGGCGAACGGCGCTCCGTGGGGTGTAGTTCTCGCGGTTCTTACAACTCGAGGTGGTTCTCATTCTAGCGGCTCCCAATATATATATATATATAAATATATATATATATATATATATATATATATATATATATATATATATATATATATATATATGATTAGGTTCAAGAGTGAACAATTTCTTGAGAGTGAACTGAGTGAACTAATCTTGACCCCTGATCGTTTTTTAGATTAAAAGGGTAAGATTGACATTAGCCAAATATTTTAAATTAAAATCCCTTAATTTTCTCATATCTCTCTCTCTCTCTCTCATTTATGAAAATCAACTAATTAAATATTAAGTTATCATTTCCATACTCATTTATGAAAATCAACTAATTAAATATTAGGTTATCAAAATAAAGTGTAAGTTAAATAGTAATAGTAATTTGTTTATTTTTCCTATTCGTATAAAATAAAATAAAATAACAATAAATAATTGCTAAGAACCAATTCCACTAACTCACTTATATATTGATCGCGAAATTCAATTTTTTTGCAACATTGTTGGAGATGATAAAAAAAATATATATATTTGTTTAAAAAAATAACTTCTTCGTAAATAAAATAAGAATGATAAAATGTTATACGGAAGGATAATCGGATACAAGTACGATGGGAAATAAACATAAATGCAAAAATACCGGATGTTACATATATACACATATGCATATTACCAATTTACTTACATGTGACTTCTTTCGTTTTTATTAATTTCATAATTTTTTTTATAAATCTACTCGTGTGCATGCATAATATACTAGATGTTGTTAATATACACATATGTAACCATTTCTGAATATAATACACAGATGTATAAAGTCAGTAAACATGTGTATAAACTAACAGCTGTGTATCTTCTATAAACTGATTATTAGCGAGATTGTACACGTGTGTATAAACTAACAGTTGTATATCTTGTATAAACTAATAATTAGCGAGAATGTACACATGTGTATAAACTAACATCTGTGTATCTTATATAAATTGATACTAACAAGACTGTGCACATGCATATAAACTAACATCTGTGTATCTTGTATAAAAGAAAACTAGCGAGATTTTAGGGATTTTGATTATATTGTTTAATAAATGCATTTTACAAATGACGAAAATATCCTTATGTCAATTATTTTAAAGGGAAGTTATAATATTATAATTACAATCTTGCTGTAATGAAAGTTCTATGGCTTAAATAATAAAAACAAACAAAATTATGCGTTTATAGGGCTGTCGCGCCCCGCGACGTATTACCAGCCAGCCTACGCGGCCCGCGACGGTGGTCTCATCACGCGACCATTTTACTGATTTGCCATCGCGTAGCGCGATGGCATCATTTTGACAGAAGGTTGTTGCTGGTTGCTGCACAATTGCCCAGCTCTCAAACTTTCCATTTTTCAATTTCAAACTTTGATAACTTGCAATGTATACGTCCGTTTTAGCCGATTCGTTTTCCTATTCGTCCGTACTAAAATTACGGATCTAACCATGTGAATTTCACTTAAAGAAAAATAGTTTACGAACAAAAGAATTACAGACTCTATAATACATTTATTCGACCTGTTAACTATGTGCATATTGAACAATTTACACTTCATGGGCATTCTAATTTCATTCACCCATATCCCGGGCTTGTAACTTTTGAGTCTTGCTTTCAACTCCTACCAACTAATCCGATATCACGGATTCATACTTGGCTTATTGCTTTCAACTTCTACCAATTAATCCGATATCACGGATTCATACTTGGCTTATTATACCCCTTTTATTTCTAATTGCTATCTAGCATTAGCGCATTATGATATCCAAATTTCTCTACGCACAAGATTGTTTATAAACATGGTTTTGACCGGTTTGGTTGACAAGTGAAATCTCCACCTTATTGTCGAACTAAACTATTCATACACAATATTTCGACTCGTTTGAATGTTGAGTGAACTACGTCACTTCTTTAACACATCAACGCATATACCACAAGATAACACTATTAACGTACTACAATTTAACATCTACTAATACTATGACGGGACCGTAGTCACGTACCTTTAGAGCAGACCTTTCCCACGCGTATCCCCTCCGGCTTGTCCGCTTGACGATCCGGACTCTTTGCCTAAAGAGTTCAATTTACAATCGATTTAGAACTCTTTCCATAACCATTAACGCATAATTCTCTATAATAATCAAATCTGCGTTTTCATTCGATTTTTAACATTTTAATCTCTACTTAGGCATTTTAACAAACGCCTAGCGGGTCAGATTTTTATATAAACCAAACCAAGTTCATGACTTGTAATTATCATCTAAATTAACTTCAATTAGACAATTATACACATGTCTTAACATCAATATTTCTGAAATTACCTCTTAAATTCAGATTATGCTAGAACAAGAATCACAATTCTAGTGTTTATCAAGTTTCTTCAAACTCATTAATCACCTACAATGGTGATTATGAACCCTACAAGTATCATGCAAATTTTTAACAAGAATTCACATAGGGTTTATCCCTAGACATCATATCACTTCTAATTTCATCAATACAACACAAAATCAAGTTTAACATTCGATTTTTATCATATACTAGGAATTTGAGTTGAATCAAAACAACCTAATTTGGCATACCTTATGATCCCTTCGACGAGGTGATCAAGAACCTGTGTTCAGATTTCTATTTTGACTTGATTTGAGCCTTCAATTTGTGAGTTTTGTAAGAGTTAGGGTTTGAAGATGGGTTGGTCGCCCTTCTCCTGCCTTTTATCGATCCAGACACCTCTAATTGTGTGTTTGGTTTTTATTTTATTAAGTCTTATAATATAAGTTTTCCATTTTAACACTTTTGGTCCCACAATTAAAACCAAGTAAATCTCTAAGTGTTTTAACTCAAGTTTCTTTGTTATAACATCGTTTATAACTAACTGGGTTATTTATCCTAGTTAGCTTATTGTTGTTTAATTTACACTTTATAATTCTAATATAAAGTTTTATATTTTCGGGGTGTTACACTGTATCATGTGTAAAATAATATTTTTGGATCAGCTACAACAAGCTGGTGAGTAAACCTAAATAGGTTTACCATTTTAAATTTAGAAGTAAAGAAATATATTTTGCCTTTTTTAAAGTCAAATATTAGTTCAAAAATTAAACATGCAATTAATCATGTGAAGTAATGCAACAAGTAATATGAACATAGAATGGTGACTGCACAATGACTAAGACCAAGACCGACACCAAAACCAAAACCAACTTCTTGTGTCCCACACCCAATAAGGGTGTGACTGTGGCAATACCAATGTCCCATAGTTAGGAGGAAAGGTCAGCCCAAGACTAATGGGGTAATACCAACATCTCCAGGTCATGAGGAAAGGTCAGCCATGGATCCATTGAATGAATGACTATTGACTATGATGACAAACACAACAACAACAATAGCGTCAACAAACAACAACAACAACCACAAATAAAGTATATACGACACACTAGATATTGCATGCCCGTTTTAGATAAAATCAATTGATCGAAACACATTGATACACCCCAAAAAGTTAATGACAAAAAGGGGAGAGAGTTTGCTCACAGGTTGCGAAGAATTAATCCACGAGTATTACCGCACGAAGAGAAATGGATAGTATCTTAAATTATAACAATCACCCTATAATATAAATAAACAAAGTACAAAACGAACGGGACGATAAAATTAGCACTAGTGATTCGGGTTCTTGATTTGGGGACTTTTTATTCAAAAATATTATTTGAAAATATATATATATATATATATATATATATATATATGATTAGGTTCAAGAGTGAACAATTTCTTGAGAGTGAACTGGGTGAACTAATCTTGACCCTTGATCGTTTTTTAGATTAAAAGGGTAAGATTGACATTATCCAAATATTTTTAATTAAAATCCCTTAATTTTCTCATATCTCTCTCTCTCTCTCTCTCTCTCTCTCATTTATGAAAATCAACTAATTAAATATTAATTTATCATTTCCATACTCATTTATGAAAATCAACTAATTAAATATTAGGTTATCAAAATAAAGTGTAAGTTAAATAGTAATAGTAATTTGTTTATTTTTCCTATTCGTATAAAATAAAATAAAATAACAATAAATAATTGCTAAGAACCAATTCCACTAACTCACTTATATAATGATCGCGAAATTCAATTTTTTTGCAACATTGTTGGAGATGATAAAAAAATATATATATTTGTTTAAAAAAATAACTTCTCCGTAAATAAAATAAGAATGATAAAATGTTATACGGAAGGATAATCGGATACAAGTACGATGGGAAATAAACATAAATGCAAAAATACCGGAAGTTACATATATACACATATGCATATTAGCAATTTACTTACATGTGACTTCTTTAGTTTTTATTAATTTCATAATTTTTTTATAAATCTACTCGTGTGCATGCATAATATACTAGATGTTGTTAATATACACATATGTAACCATTTCTGAATATAATACACAGATGTATAAAAGTCAGTAAACATGTGTATAAACTAACAGCTGTGTATCTTCTATAAACTGATTATTAGCGAGATTGTACACGTGTGTATAAACTAACAGTTGTATATCTTGTATAAACTAATAATTAGCGAGAATGTACACATGTGTATAAACTAACATCTGTGTATCTTATATAAATTGATACTAACAAGACTGTACACATGCATATAAACTAACATCTGTGTATCTTGTATAAAAGAAAACTAGCGAGATTTTAGGGATTTTGATTATATTGTTTAATAAATGCATTTTACAAATGACGAAAATATCCTTATGTCAATTATTTTAAAGGGAAGTTATAATATTATAATTACAATCTTGCTGTAATCCTTATGCAAAATTTCGGGCTTTCAAAAACTTGTTCTTTGAAAGCAATTCGATAACCGATGCCTAAATGTAATCCGTTTAAACGCAACGTACACACCAGGACGAGGACATATGCTACACGTACCATAAATACCCTTTAAATAACTTAGGAATAAGCTTTGAAGGGTTAGGGATGACAAAAACAAGTATATTCGATCACAGGGACTATTTGCGACAAACTACAGAAGTATGTCGATTCATATAACGACGAACACTCCGGAACAAATTAATAAGCCAAACATACCCTAAATACCCTTAACATAGCTTAGAAATAAGTTTTGAGGAGTTCGGTATGCGAAAATGCGCTTATTTGATCTCAGGGACTAAAAGCGTCAAAAAAATGCGTAAGTTTGCATATACGCGCATATCTTATGTTCTGACCATATCCGGACATCCAAAAATTTTTGTAATCACTAAAATATTTTATTTTAGTGATAGGAATGCAAAAATACCATTCGTCGCGCAATTTGGATCATTTTCGCGTTCGTTACGACATCCGTCGTAATTAACCGCAAAACGCGACCGTACGACCGAACGAACCAACATCCACGACATTTCCGGATACATTTCAAGTCCCCAAAGCTTTAACATCCTTATAAAGTCTGAATCTTGGCTTAACAGGGGTTAAAAGCGTCAAAAACAAGTTTAATTACGTGCAGGGACCATTTCTTCCATTTTTGAAACTTGCTGGTGAGCCCTCGCGTCCGACGACGCCTGAGGGTGTTTGCTGTCGCGTCCGGTGACACCTCAATTTCGACAGAACCTTCCTTGCAGTTGCTGCACATGTATTTTTCAAGTTGTTTTTCAATATAGTGGGCTATGTGTGTGATGAACAAGGCTTTGATTCATATCTACACACTTGTTTCAATCCTATACATCCTTGGGCAACACACAATCCACTTGCCATCATCTTGGGGCTTCTAAATTAGTATAAATAGGTCTCCAAATCCGCCCAATTATTTGCTCATTTGCTCCTTTCTTTCTCTATAACTCTAAGTGGAGGCTACCACATTGTTGGAGGCCTCTTACCTGAGTTTTCTAGTCATTTTTCCAAGCCTAAGAGCATTTGAACCACTTCAACACTTGAACTCTTGATCCTTTGAGCTTTGTTGTACCATTTGAACAATATCTATACGCAATCCCAAGTGAGTACAAAGTTCCCCTCTTTTACCGTTTTCAAATGTTTTGGGGTGATTCATATGTGTAACCAATTTGTTTTTCCAATGTATGGCATATATGTGTTTACTAAGTTCTTTTATGTGTATTATTCCGATTATACAAACTTGACAATTATTAAAGATCCTTATAGCGTCTATCTATTTTCATAGATTGATTCTTATAGGATATTTGAAGTACAGTCTTAGATCTTCCTATCTTCATAGTGAGATTTTTAAGAAGTACTTTACAAGATGATGGTTATGGTTTTTGTGTAGATTTTTGGTGATTTAGATAACGAAACTAGAGTAATACAATAAGGACATGGTGGATACACCGCTGGTACTTCCTATGTATAAGTGTGCTTATTATATTACCCTTCGTGGCATTATCCCCAATCACCATTAGGTTTTAGGATGTTATGATGCAATGATTCAATGTGGCAGAAACTAAATCCTTATAGGATCTATCTATCTTCATAGATTGATTCTTGTAGGATGTTTATAGTACTAATATTGGAGTCCTTGTTTGGATTCATTTTCTACTTTAATGCGTATTTGACTAGACAATGTGACAGAAACTAAATCCTTATAGCGTCTATCTATCTTCATAGATTGATTCTTGTAGGATGTTTAAATTACTAATATTGAAGTCCTTGTTTGGATTCATTGTGTACATTAATACGTATTTGACTAGACAATGTGACGAGAACCGGATCCCTATAGCGTTTATCTATCTTTATAGCTAGACATACATGGGATGTTTAAAGTACTAATATTGGAGTCCTTGTTTGGATTCATTGTGTACTTTAATGTGTGTTTACAAGTTGGTGACAAGTTGACGATTTATGTGTTTATGTGGTAGTTGTGATTTAGATAACGAAACGGGTGTAATACAATAAGAACATGGTGGATACGCCGCTGTTACTTCCTATATATAAGTGTTCTTGTTTTATTACTCTTGTAAATCATTCATTTGATTTATATAATACTCACACAAGTTTTGAGAGAATTCAAGTATTGTTATTATTAATCCTTGATTGGATTTCTAATAACACATTAGCGAGTTCTACGATGATTTCAACGAGATTACAATGTACAATTTTAATGGCATAAAATTACTTAGTAATAATCATATTGCCATATACAAAACTATTTGCCACAAGTTTTCACAATCAAGGTTATGTATTGCAATACTAAACTTTTGCCATTCTTTGGCTTCAAGATTCATTTTCAATCGACAGTTCTCGTAGTTATCAAAGTATTGAAATACCAAACTTTTTGCCATTTATTTGGCTAACAAAACCTATGTACTCGCTGGCATTTTTATACTAACTATTTTTCACATATGTTTCAGGTTTTCAATTACTCGAGCATCCAACGCATAGGACTGCATCCGGGCCTTAGACTTCTTTAATCAAAAGACATTTACATGTATTCTTTGTAAAAGAATGTTAACAACATTGAAACAATTTAGTACTAGTAGTTGTGAGCAATTTGTAACGTGACTCCCCTATATTTCCGCCGCGTGTTGTTGTATTATGCGGTTAAGGTGTTACAGATTGGTATCAGAGCACTGGTTATAGGGAATTAGGTTATTAGTATGCCTTTAACCTAGTCTATAACCTTCCTAGGACCCAAACATGAGTAGACTCAGGAACTCTATCCTAATCCTTATCCTTATTCGTGCCACAACTACTTTATGATTTACAAATCATCTAACCTTAGATGATTTATCCTAAACCCTTAAGGCTTTATGCCTTAAGGTATTCCTCAAAATGTTTTTCTTAAACATTTTCATTGAAATATTTCTCAAAATGCTTTCTCAAACTTTTTCATCAAAATATTTCACAACATGTTTATCTCAAACAATTTTTATTAAAAGATTTCTTAAATGTTTACCTCAAACATTTTTCATCGAAATCTTGGGTTTTAATAATGTGAACACATGCACTCTGGAAGGGTGGATGCCTGTACCCTGAGTTTTCTGTCTAAGGCTAGAGTGTTCGTACAAATCCGCATGATCTGACCAGTCACTCTTACCTGGGAACTCTTAGGGTGAGTGTCCACTTATAGGCTAAAGCATGTCTTCGTGAAACATTATAAAAACCTATCCATCTTGACCAAGTGGAATGGTTTCTAAACACTACGACCTTTGTGACACTACTCATTCATATGACCCCCGGTAATATGCTTGTATTCACAACAATCAAAACAAATTTCTGTTTGTGATACTATGCCATTATATTACCTTCGGTGATATATTTGTATCCAAAACATTTGAAATGAATTTCATTTCGTTTCACGACACTATTTCATTTTCAAAATACTACCTTTTTGTCTTTCGAAATTTCAAAATTTTTACCATTTGGATAAGAATTTTAAAAATTTTTAAACACAAAGTTCTTTATTCAAAAAAATTAATTTAAAAAATTTTATCCTAAAAACAATATTTTTTTAAATGATAAAGAATTTATAACACAAACCATTAACTTGGTTTGTGTTCTCACATCCAAAAATATTACAAAAGCTTATTTTTCAAACAATTCTTGTTTCAAAACAAAATCCACAACACTATATTTTCTAAGTACAAGAAAAAGACTTTTGAACACGAATTTTACTAAGTCAAGATTTTCACTACACAATGATGATTCAAACTTATAACAATTTGATGGATCTCATTTATTTAATTTTCACTACAGATATATCTTCAAGATGCCTCCCCACCGCGACGTCATTTGGAACGCTGAAATGGCAGCAAGGATCTCACAGCATCTAGCTGCTTTTCTCCCAGGCATTGTAACCTAAGCCAACCAAATCCAAAACAATAACAACAACAACAATGTTTTATCGCCATGTAACTATAAACAATTCAACTCGGCTAAACCACTCAAATTTAATGGGTCTGAAGGAGCAACTGGGCTCCTAAAATGGTTTGAGAGTATAGAAAACACCTTCTACCATGTTCAGTGTCCCAGTGAGCGCAAGGTGGAGTTCGCCTCGAGTGTTTTCCAAAGGAGAGCACTCACTTGGTGGAACGGTATCATGAGAGACCGAGGTGCCGATATAGCAATGGCACAAACGTGGGAAGAATTTAAAAATCTTATGAAGAAAGAATTCTGCCCACGAAGCGAAATAAGGGCACTTGAAAACGAATTCTATTAATTAAAACAAGATAGTGGGGAAACCCATGCCTACACTGACCGATTTGAACATTTAAGCCTACTTTGCCCCACTATTGTCACACCTTTGGATCGGGCCATTGAGAAATACATTGATGGCCTACCTGATCCAGTCCAAGACATTGTCACTGGTAGCAAACCTGCAACGCTTAGGGAGGCTAAAGAATTAGCCGCTACCCTAACCGACTCCCAGGTTAGAAAAGGGAAACTTTTTTCGAAAGGGAGACAAGAAACAAAACATTCAAACTACAAAGGAGAATGTTAGGATCCGAGTCTGACATGACTGTGCTTGTTTGTATGAACTTGACAGATCAATGAATATGTAACAATGTAAAGTGCAGCAGAAATGGATACAAACTTGTATAAACACAATCAAGGAAGAAAATAGTTTGATAAACAAGTGCTTTTCATTGACTCGAATGATTGAAAATACAAAGCAAATGATTACAGCATGTTTACAGAAACTAAGCTCCCCCTCAGCCAGATACCCCAAGGTTGGTTGCACAAGATGAAAGGATTGGACTGGAGAAGAAGAATCTACTCAGTCAATCAAATGTAACAGTACAGGGTACTGTTACATTTATAGGCAGTCTAAACCACTGAAGCATCTTGGCTGACGTCACCATGATAGTGACATCTAACGACCTAAGAACCAATAAACACTGTTCTATACAAACTACTGATATACAACATCTGATAATCAGTATAATACACACTTGGGATAACTACTGCTTCACGTTCCACTATTGTAGCCTGAGCACTGATGTTGAACTTCAGTGCTTTCTTCAAAGGTGATCAGTCTTTGAGTGGGCAGTGCTTGAGTCTTCAGCAGTACTTAGAAAACAGCAGCAGATAGAGCAACAGTGTTTGTCTTCAGCAGTCTTTTAGAGTATCATCAGTGTTTAGTTCATCAGTTGTTGTAGTGAGCAGCACTTAAGATTCATCAGCTGTTAGAATACCACTGTCAAGGGGAAAGCAGAGAGTAAACTGCTGCTTATTGATAGTCCACTGATGTGATCCGGTTTTGGCTTTACATTATATGTTCCTCTGTTAGGGTTCAATCCCAACAATATCCCCTGGAACAGATAATGCCAAAACCCTTCATTATTCAGGACCTTTATTACTTATCAAGAGTGTTGTAGCTTGATTCTTAAATTCAGCTTCAAATTTCTTGGCACTCTGGTCATCCTCATCCCTACACAGTGAAAGTTCAAGGAGATCCTGCAAATCTTCAACACTAAGGCCTAGTGCTTCTTTCCTTGATATGTACTTCACTTCGCCATTGGCTCTGACCAGGGTCAGTACGTGGGTCTTTTGATTAGACATCTACTTTAGTACTTTTAAGCCAAGTGGGTTTCTTGGGAGAGACTTATTTTTGATGAGTTGAGGGAAGATGGCCTTGAAACACATGCAGACTTTCAGACATTCTTTTGAAAGCTTCTTCAATGACTTTGTCTGCTGCAGCTATGTCTTCTGCAGTTTCTTGTTCAATAAGTTCTTGTCTTTCAATTTCTGTCTTGTCTTTTGCAGTGTTTGGAGATGCAGGTTTGTTCAGTACCTTCATAAAAAGGTTTTGAAGCTTTGATGAGCTGTCTTCTTTCAGACCCATTTTTAAGATGGTGTCCTTGAGATACTCTGCTTCCTTTTCTTTGACCTCTTCTTCAGTCAGCTGTTTACCTTCATCTTGATTTGACCCAAGAGTAGGATTGTCTGCTGATTTTATCATTGTTTTGAGGTTTTCAATTTTCTGTTCAAGCTTCATCATTTGTTCTCTTTTCTTTGAAGCATCTGAAACAGTTTTCTTTCTTTTCTTTAGCCTCTCATAGGCTTCATCAGTCTGCTGCCTAAACCATTTTGATATGGCTTCAGCAGTGTCCATCTTAGCATCCACTAGATCCTTTTTCTTTCCTTTGTATTCAGCAGTGAGGTCAGCAATGAGCTTTTTGTATTTGCTCCAGTTTGGAGCATTCTTCCTTTTTGAAGGATCATTATTTATTCTTTGAATCCTTTCTGCCTCATGCTTTAAAGCTACTAATGGCCATTCTTTAAACTGTTGTTCTTCAGCAGGATAGACTTTCTCATTCATGATGAAGGCTAGAAGTTGTTCTCTTAACTTCTTCTTTTGATCAGCCTTTTCTTTGTTTAACTCTTGTGCAAATTCTTCTATCTGCTTTACCTTTGAAAGATAGAACTCCAGTCTTTTAGTAATTCCTTCTTCGCTTAGACTTTCTTTTTCACTGTCAACCTTAGCTTTTACTTTAGCTTGCCTTGCCTTGCCTTTATTTTGAGGTAATCATCCATATCCTCTGGTGGCATGTAGCCTATGAGTGAGGAGAATCTTCTTTTAGAAGGATCTTCTTCAGTATAGAATTGCCTCATCTCATTTTTTAGAGCTTCAATTTCCAGTGGATACTTTGCAGCATTAGGATCATGTATTTCCTCATTGGCAGGTATTGGCTTTCTTTTTCTACTGAGGAGCTTTGGTTATGATATAGGAAAGGTGATAGCAGTGGTGGATGATTGACTAACAGCTGCTGAAACAACCGGTGTCTCAACTGCTGTTGTCATTACAACTACTGATATGTCAGCAGATGTCTTCTTCTTTTAAGCAGGGGTTGTGGTGGCAGTTGTTTGAGTGGTGGTTGTTTGAGTGGTGATCGGTGGTTGACTAACAGTAGTTGAAACAACTGGTGTTTCAACCACTGTTGCCATTACAACAGATGTTGTAACATCTGTTGTCTTCTGCTTTTTGGCAGGGGGTGATGATGGTTTGGCTGTTTTTGATGGTGATGGTGTTTTTTGTGCTGTAGACACAGATGGTGGTGGAACAGTGGTTGTGATGGTATGTGATAGAGTGGTGTATGTTGAATGTGTGTGTGTTGATGTCATGGAAGCTGTTTGGCTACTGTCAGCAGTTTTTGTAACTACTGATGTATCAGTTGTTTGAGTTGAAGATTTTGTATCAGCTGTTTTTGTAACTGCTGATGTATCTTCTGGTTCAATATACATCCCATCTTCAATTCCTTTCTTTCTCAACTTGATTTTCTCCCCCTTTTTGGCATTATCTGCAAGGGGTGTATTCATCAAGAGGATTGAGGATGGAGCTTTTCCACTTTGGACAATCTTTTGTATACTAGCTTTTATAGCCTTGATGTCTGCTTGAGTGTCTTTGAACCTTGATTCCACCATGTTGGTCAGCATTTGTACTTGAATAACATGCTTTTTATCAGCCATGTGTTGCTGTTTTTCAAGCATTGGTTGGAAAATATTCCAAAGCTCATTTGCAGCAAATGCATGTTGTGCAGGTGCTTGAGCAGGAACAACAGTAGCCTGTGCTTTCTGAGCTTTTAAAATCTCTTGCACCATATCTTTAATCTCAGCAACTGAATCTTCAAGTTTGTCAACTCGTTTCGTCAATTCCTGATATTTTGAATCATCACCTACATTTGTAGGATCATCTGAATCCCCACCAGTGGTGGTTGTACCAAAGTGTGACTTTGGAACAGAGTCCCAAAAATCATCCATTGATGCCCCTTTTTCTTGGTACTGGGGACTTCTTTCTTCGGCACTCGATAAACCTTTGATGGTACCAGTGGTTAGAATCAACTCATTGGTGGTTACCGATGTTGCCATGGAAGAAATTGCCTTCAAGGGAGTCTTATTAATGTAACAACTATCCAACTGAAGATCTGTTGACCCATCAGTTGTAGTTGCTGCTCCACTTGAACTACCACCGAGAGTTACTTGTAACTCAGGGGGTGTAACCTCCTCAGCTGTTGCTGGGATAGCAGAGGTATAAGCATCAGACCCAGTCACTTGTGGAGGTATACTCTCAGTAATGGGTGATAGAGAGGAACTGGTTTGTGTCTGTGCAATATCAACTGCATGCAACAGGGGTATTATTGATTGTGGCGTTATGATTGGTGAGGGTATGGGTGTTGAAAGAGACATGTCCTTGGGATCAGGACTGTGGAAGATAGATCCGAGTGGATCCAGAGCTTCATAATTTGGTGTCCTTGTGGTTACAACCTGATCCTTTTGTGAGGATGCAGGAGGAGTTTGAGGATGGGGTTGAGATCTTTCTTCCAACTGCTGTGAGGAAGTAGCAGCAGTGGTTATTGGTGACTTTTGTGCTGTCACTGGCATTGTCTCTGGGACCTCATCTTGCAGAGATGCCTTTGATTTGGGTTTGGTGGGTTTTCTGGATGTTTTTCTTTTGGTCTCTTTGGTTATGTCAGGTGTGGGTTTCAGAGCAGTGGCTGTGCTGCTCTGATCACCTGGAGCAGTGGGCTCAGCAGAAGTTGCCTGAGGATCAGTGTCAGTTTCTAAAGTCTGCTCAGGCACCTTTGCTTTTAGTTTTATTGGTGCCATCATTCTTGAAAATGTTTCAATTGTTAAACAATTTATTTTGAAAGAGACACCTTGTTTGGGCAAATCTGCATCTTTCTCTACAAATTTTTGTTCAAAATAGTAGCTTAGAAATCTTGGAAAGAGCAGAAATGCCTTATTATCAACGTTTCTTACCAAATCATCAAATATTTCCTGGGAGTAATTATAGTTTTTATCGTTCAAAATTGTATACCCCAGGCATTGGATTTTTGTTGGTATCTCATTAAAAGACGTTGTTTTATTAGAAACACACATTAGTAGTGTGTGGAATAAAAATCTGGGTGCAGAAGGGAAATAACCCTTTTGTAGGGTATCCCTATTCGGTTGTTCTGCATAGCCCCTATTCATGAAATCCTTTTTCAACTCGTCTTTAGTAAATGAGGTTTTTCCTTTCAAATCATCGAGTTTAAAGATTTTAGAGATGGATTTTGGAGAGATTTGTACTTTCTTACCCTGTATCGAGGAGTTGATGGCTGTGATGATGTCTCCTTGTTTTTCAAGGGTGGCATTTTTCCAGAACTCTCTCTGGGTATCAAGGTAAATGGGAGCCTCTGCTGTTATCAAAGTTTTGTACTTTGACGCAGATAAGATGTCGATGATGGAGTCGAAAGTGTGGTTATCGATAGGTTTTGTGAGTATACCCACATAGTTGTGTGGAGCTTTGTAGCGAATCTCCGTGGTTTCAGCGGCCATTTGAGTGGCATCTGCTGTTGTGGAGGAAGATGATGGTTTTGATTTTGTTTTGGATGTTGGTTTTGTCATTTTTTATGAAGAAGATCGAAGAAGGTTTTTGGGGTTATGAGAGGGAAACTGCTATGAGAAGAGAACTTCGGAATTCAATTCGACAGTAAAACCCTGTTTTGGTGTTAGGGCAGGGTTTTATTTATGAAAAAGGTGAATGCTGATGTGGGAGCGGTTACAATGATCGGACGGCTAAAAACTGACCACGTGCCAACCCCTGATGTTATGGTAACTAATGGAGGACAGTTGTTTTGACAACTACTGATGGAACAATCATCAGTAGTTACAACGGTAATGAAATGAAACAGTGGATGTATCAGTGGATGAAACAATGATTTAAACATCAGGGTTTTTTAAAAAGCAGAGGTTGACTATCAGTAGTGGACAGACTCTAGAGAGCAGATGTTGAGACACAACAGCATTTTAGGTACAACAGTGGTAGAAAATAGAATGCAATCAACTGATAGTGCAGCAATGTTTTAACCTTTGACAAAATAATGTTAGCATCTGCTTGTTCAGATGTAGAATGTGATTTTGTCTTATCTAACATCTGTTGAGCACCAGAGATGCTATTCTTAACAAAATACATTTTAGATGTACATTATCAAGATTAAATTGCCAGCAGTAATCTACAGAAATTTTGTTCAAGGTTTTGCAAAATGTCCATTATTCCAGACAGTGGTTTAGCATCCCAGATGATGAAGACATTTCTACCAGAGCTACTCATTTTGTGTCTAATTACTTGAACTAGAACAAGAGTATCTCAGTAGTTCAAAATCAATTTGCAATCAATTTATGATCTGTGATAACCAAACTTGAGCTTAACATGACCCTGATATGTGTGCCATTTCCTTTTGATCAGATTTAGGATAGTAAATTCACACAAAAATAAGGAAATTACATCCTGACCAGAGATGAACTTTTACTATCAAAAATTAGTAAAAGCACAACATATATTTTTTAAAGAAAATTATATATATCTGGTTTTTATTAATAAAAAAAATAAAGGAAGTTTTAAAAAACAACAAAAGGATCTGACAGCTTTTTCAAATATGTTCATGATCATATCACTCTCAAGTTATTTAGACCATTCTTTGGGGTTAATTTCTTGGCAATTGATTGTAAATTCTTCTTTTAAGGACAATCACTGGAGATGCCATAGATACCTGAACAATTCCTGGATTGATGAAGGCACTCAGTTGCATGATGACCACTGCTTACCCTATTTTGACCTCAGAAGTGTTTTGTGCTTATACTCTTTTCCTTTAGGATTCAAAGGTTTTTGTGATAATCACACTTTGAGATTTGTTTATTTTTCCCTTTTTGCCCTTCCTATTCACAAGTATAGAAATACTTACTGAGAGGAAACTTAATCCAGAATCATTTTGAAGTAATGTTTTGAGAAATCTGGCCACATTTGTCCATGTTTTATTTCCAGATCTCACATCACGTATGATTAGGATAGTTTTGACACCTTATTTTCTTAATGTGTTTTGACAAAGTTGTTTTGGTCCTTTTGAGGATTCTCAACCTGCCTTTGAACACATAAGAATTTTGACTAAAGTTTTGATTCCCCCTTTCTTTGTTAGCAGAACACTAGTGTTTAGATGAACATAGGTTTAGCTGAACAGAGGTGCATACTTTAGTGTAAAATGTAAAAACATCACAAATTTCGTAACAACAGTTGAAATCAATCTTGAAAATATCAAACGATCCCATAATTTAACAGATATTTTTCAGATCTGAAAACTATGAGTGACTTGTGCATGATATCACTTGTTGTGTGAAATTTGTGTGTCATATGACATCTTGGTTGTTTTACAGAGTTTCTGATTAACCATTTTGATCATGATTCACTTGTTACTCTGTTTTTCAACTGAATACAACCAACCACAGTATCAATGAATTGTGAGCTGAACTGTTATGTCAAATTGATTGTTAGATCGAATTTGACTGTCCAAGCTATGATACCAATTGTTAGGATCCGAGTCTGACATGACTGTGCTTGTTTGTATGAACTTGACAGATCAATGAATATGTAACAATGTAAAGTGCAGCGGAAATGGATACAAACTTGTATAAACACAATCAAGGAAGAAAATAGTTTGATAAACAAGTGCTTTTCATTGACTCGAATGATTGAAAATACAAAGCAAATGATTACACCATGTTTACAGAAACTAAGTTCCCCTCAGCCAGATACCCCAAGGTTGGTTGCACAAGATGAAAGGATTGGACTGGAGAAGAAGAATCTACTCAGTAAATAAAATGTAACAGTACAGGGTACTGTTACATTTATAGGCAGTCCAAACCGCTGAAGCATCTTCGCTGACGTCACCATGATAGTGACATCTAATGACCTAACAACCAATAAACACTGTTCTATACAAACTACTGATATACAACATCTGATAATCAGTATAATACACACTTGGGATAACTACTGCTTCACGTTCCACTGTTGTAGCCTGAGCACTGATGTTGAACTTCAGTGCTTTCTTCAAAGGTGATCAGTCTTTGAGTGGGCAGTGCTTGAGTCTTCAGTAGTACTTAGAAAACATCAGCAGATAGAGCAACAGTGTTTGTCTTCAGCAGTCTTTTAGAGTATCATCAGTGTTTAGTTCATCAGTTGTTGTAGTGAGCAGCACTTAAGATTCATCAGTTGTTAGAATACCACTATCAAGGGGAAAGCAGAGAGTAAACTGCTGCTTATTGATAGTCCACTGATGTGATCCGGTTTTGGCTTTACATTATCTGTTCCTCTGTTAGGGTTCAATCCCAACAGAGAATTCAAAGGAGACAAAATCCGAGTCTTCTAAAAATTCTAAGAAGGGTAAGACTTCAAAGAATTTTGCAATTCCTGCACCAATTCCAATAAACTCAATACCCTTTAAGGGATTTTATCGTGGAAAGCAACCTAGGTGCAATCATTGCAACTATCATCATGCAAAAAATTCTCCTTGCCGCCAGTGTACAATCTGTGGTCTATTTGGACAACTAGCTGTGACCTGTCGCGTCCAGAACCGGGCAGCCCCTACTCAAACTCGCCTCCGAGCATGTTTCAGTTGTGGTGAATTAAAGCATTACAAGCGAAACTGCCCTAAGCTTGTTAATGCTAATGGACGAGTGTTCAATGTCAATGAGGCTCAAGCTGATGATCAAGCACTTTTGATCATTTGGACCTCTACATTTTATGTTTATTTTCGAAAACAATGTACATATTTCAACTATATTTGTAATGACAATATAAATTTCAAGCAGTTTTTCCTTCATTCTTGATTATTCGTATTTAAATTACAAATTCCAATGTGATTACACTATGTGTGATTTCAACTACAAGCCGACTTCGAGGATTCCATTCTTTAGGAACTAAATCTTGTAATTTAACATACTATGATTGCACTCTAGTGCACTCATATGAACTTGGCAACACGATCGCTACAAATACTATGTGCAGGTTACTACTATTTTTGTGATCATGACATTACATACATGATTTATTGTCTAGTATGTATAATACATGATTACAAACACATTTTGCTTCGTGTGTTGACCAAGCATACTTAGTATACAATTTTCAAATACATGTTGCTTAGTATGTTGACTTAGCGTACCTAGCACATTATTTGAAAACATTTTCTCGATATGCTCACATTATGGTGAAAATGCATGTTTAGTATATGTTGCATTCTACCAGTTTGGTTAGTATGAAACATGTATTAACATTGTTACTAGAATGAAATATCTGCTACTAATTTTGTTGTATGCAATACAAGTAGTGCTATCATTGCTAGTATGAATCACGATTCGATTTGACAAATGCTGTGTTGTGACAATGTTTATTCGATTTAGACGATAGTTCGACCTTATTATTTGTTTACCCTCGCTTTACAAGAGGAGCTATGCGGACCATGCGACGAAACAAGTAATTATGGGTGCACACTTAATTATGAGGTTTGACGCATGAGAATCATAGTAAGCCTTGTTAAGTATGGTGGCATAAAATCTAGAGTGAATAAGGTAACGGGAGGAGTATGATGCGATAAGAGCATGGTGGATACGCCGATGGTACTTCCTGTATATAAGTGTTCTTATTGTGTTATTCTTCAGAACGTTACTAAGATCACCTGAGGGTGTTTGCTGTCGCATCCGGTGACGCCTCAATTTCGACAGAACCTTCCTTGCAGCTACTGCACATGTATTTTTCAAGTTGTTTTTCAATATAGTGGGCTATATGTGTGATGAACAAGGCTTTGATTCACATCCACACACTTGTTGCAATCCTATACATCCTTTGGCAACACACAATCCACTTGGCATCATCTTGGGGCTTCTAAATTAGTATAAATAGGTCTCCAAATCCGCCCAATTATTTGCTCATTTGCTCCTTTCTTTCTCTTCAACTCTAAGTGGAGGCTACCACATTGTTGGAGGCCTCTTACCTGAGTTTTCTAGTCATTTTTCCAAGCCTAACAGCATTTGAACCACTTCAACACTTGAACTCTTGATCCTTTAAGCTTTGTTGTACCATTTGAACAATATCTATACGCAATCCCAAGTGAGTACATAGTTTCCCTCTTTTACCGTTTTCAAATGTTTTGGGGTGATTCATATGTGTAACCAATTTGTTTTTCCAGTGTATGGCATATATGTGTTTACTAAGTGCTTTTATGTGTATTATGCTGATTATGCAAACTTGACAATTATTAATGATCCTTATAGCGTCTATCTATCTTCATAGATTGATTCTTATAGGATATTTGAAGTACAGTCTTAGATCTTCATATCTTCATAGTGTGATTTTTAAGAAGTACTTTACAACACGATGGTTATGGTTTATGTGTAGATTGTTGGTGATTTAGATAACGAAACTAGAGTAATACAATAAGGACATGGTGGATACGCCGCTGGTACTTCCTATATATAAGTGTGCTTATTGTATTACCCTTGGTGGCGTTATCCCGAATCACCATTAGGTTTAGGATGTTATGATGCAATGATTCAATGTGGCAGAAATTAAATGCTTATAGTATCCATCTATCTTCATAGATTGATTCTTGTAGGATGTTTAAAGTACTAATATTGGAGTCCTTGTTTGGATTCATTATGTACTTTAATGCGTATTTGACTAGACAACGTGACAGAAACTAAATCCTTATAGCATCTATCTATCTTCATAGATTGATTCTTGTAGGATGTTTAAAGTACCAATATTGGAGTCCTTGTATTATCGTCTATTAATTAATGATGTACTAGTTTATGAGTCTTGCTACGTGCATTTTGTGATTTAATTATTGGTGTGTATGTCGTGGTTGATGTTGGATTATGTGTAGTGATACGTGACCTGTGGCAATATACGTTAATATACTAGTATAGACATTGCTTGTAATTTGTCTGTACTAACGTAGTTAGTCTATTCGACCAACTGAAATAGGTTTGCCTATTTGGCACAACTGAATTAGCCTACTTAGCACAACTAGAAAGGAGTGACGATGATCCCTCATGACATATGCATACTCTTAAGGTGTATGTTGTTTAAAATGTTGTTATGTTACCGGTTACTTTAATGTAATCAATAAAAAAAATAGTGAAGACGTGTCTAGATTGGGTGTGGTTTTTAGTATGATGATTGGTACAACCAATGAAGGGTATGACTGCGTGAATTTTATACGCTTATGTGGTTGACGAGTGGTAGTAGCCACAGAACGAAATAAGTGTATTTACCCAAGTTTAGAAATTGAGTGTAAATGACATAAGAGGATGGTAGTTGGGGTACTATACAACGGGTATTTTATGCCTTGTTTTATATGTTGTGAAGGTATTTTTCTAGCACTATTAGTCTTGTGTAGGATGTGTCGTGTTTGTGCTTGACAAAATACCCTTATTTTTTTTATCTTTTCTAATACTTCTTGCGACGAACGATGTGGGAGCAAGGCGCAAGGTTTTCCGACGCCTTTCTAGAAGTGTGATGACGTGCCTTTGTGCGACCTTTGCACACACTAATTGAGCTGCAGGGCGTTGAGTCCATGGGTGAGGTTATAGAAGTCGACACTGGACGTATTTTTGCTTGCACTATGGTCCACTTGGCAGCTATAACGAAATGAGAGCGATGCTAAAGAATTCAGCATGAAGTAATGATGCGAGATAGCGGTTTTCAGGAAGAGCTTTTGGTGGAAGATTTGATTGACGCATCTTCTTGGGACTTAGAAGGTCAGTGAGGCTTGTGTTCGGATGAGGTAACAGACGAATTTGATATACCACGGAAGTTATGCTTTTGTATTTTAGTAGGAAATGAGAATGACCAACAAACTTTGTATTCGTACGCGACAACAACAATATGGTGGTAGTTATGGTGTTCATGTGAAAGGTTATGTATCAGCTACAACTACTCGAGGTCATCAATTGAGATGAAAATGGTGTCTACGCTAGTAGACTAATGGAGGGGTGTGTATGGATTTTGGGAATCATCGAGGGTCGATGATCGTAGTATCGGTAAAGAACAAGGAGTGATGTTTAGTAACAACAAAATGAAGAATGTTTTGATTTAGGAGTGACATTGGATTTGCAATAGATGGTGGCCATTTGGCCAACGAGCCCTCGGGGCTATTTGAGATATGAAGATCAACATGTCAATGAGGTAAGGGTGAGAGCGACGTTTGACACAATGGAAAATGTTAATGATGATGATATAGGAGATGTTGTTGGGGACGATATATACAATGACGAAGACGGTTGTTGCTTTCAATGAAACCTTCATGTTAAGGTCAACGAGTTGAAATATGAATTTGAGACATGGATGCCTCGCGAGTATGGAGTCGAATAATATGTTGCTAAAAAAACGATTAAGTATATGATGTCAGCCATGTGGTTGAAAGCAAGCGGTGTAGAATGTTCCTTTGACAATCACATATGATATTTTAGCCGAAAGAAAGTTAACGGCGATGATTTTTATAGTGATTGGGTGTCACATAGAAACACAATCGTCTAGGAGTGAGGTTGCAAATATAAATGGTCTTTGACTAGCGGGATTCGATGACGAATCCTCTTTTAAGGGGGATAGACTTGTAGCATCCCAAATATTACCATTCTAACGAAGCGATTTAATGGATTATGTAGATTGTTTTAGTGGATCAGTTAACAGGTTTTGGCGCGTGAGGTTGTATTTAGCGGATTGGAAGGATCTGGTGTACTGTCATACAAATAATTTTGGAGACGAAACGCACAAAACAGAACTACGGGGACCCTATTGTAATTATCTAAAGTGTGTTTTATTAACTTTGGGATGGTTTTGGCTTATGAATGGAATAAGAGGGACTTTGATGCAACAAGCGGTTATTTCACTCTTTCTTTAAAACCTTTCCACGCCAAACATTCTGTAGATATCATTCCTTTTCTTTTCAAAACCCTAGAGCCGACACCTCCTTGTATCGGCCTTTTCATCTTTGTTCAACATACACAAAGAAATCCAAGGATGAAGAACCTTCATTCAAAACTTCCCAGGTTTATCTCCTTCATGATTATTCCTTCTTCGCAACTAAGCCCATCCATGCTATTTACCTTGAACTAGATCGCTTCAGATTGTAACGACACTGCCGTGTACGGTTTGGACGTGATAACAGTTTTTACACATGTGCACGGGATGTTATCTCTCAGTTTTATTAGGGTTTTGCGTAGAGTGCTATGTCGTGGGAGAGAGATGAAGACGGTGTTTGGCGGAGGAGATAGGTTGTCATGGTGATGGTGATGATTAAAGATGGAGATGGTGTGGTGGTCGCGAGTGACTACGGACCCGTGCGTTCCAGGTTTCTTTCATTTTCATTGTTGCCGAGCTCAAGACCCATTGTTTTTTATTAACCTTTAGTCACTTTGATCAGGTATTATGATCTTTTTTCCCATACTCGATTTTGGTAGGTTCTCTAGATGTGGACTTATGGCTGGGCAACATGTGTTGATTGGAATGCTGAAAGTAAAACCGATAAGGATATTTGTGCGGATGATGCCATTTAATGGCATCTTAACTAAAAGGATTTAGTGGAGGGAAGGTTGTTTTGGTCAAAAATCAGATGAGGATAATGCAACCAAACTCTTTGTTACGGGGTATGATGCTTGAATTGGTGAACAACAATGAGGATCACTTAGAAGTAAATTGCACAAGAGACACAAAGATTTATATGAGGAAAAAGCCCTTGATCAATGAATGATCTCCGACATAAAAAACCTCGGGTGATGGAAACTACCGATCACCAACTTCCAATTAACCAATAATTGTTTACAACTTTGGATAATAGCGAGCTAGGTACATGGATCACTATGGTATATCTTGCAGAAATGTGTAAAAATTGCTAAGTGTTTTGTTGTATGCTCAAGAGTGCGGTTATGCGAGTGTGTGTAGCCAAAATTAGCCAAGTGTTTCTAAAGCTAGCTCGCTACCCCTTTTAAAATAGAAGTTAACTAGCCTAACAAACTGTCCGCAATTCGTGCCATGCTCCCACGTTCTCCACAACGTCCATTTTCAGTCAAACACGTGCGAAATAACCGTGGAATATTCCTTAGTAACGTTGCCAAGACCAAGTCCAACTTGTTACTCCTGCAAAACAATACGAAATTCAAAGTAAACAATCGTTAGTATAAGGATCCTTAGGGTGATCCATGATCCTGATCCTGAAGCACTTCTGAGGATCACTATCTGTCACAGAAGTAAGGATCACTAATAGGATAATAAGTGAGGATCATAGGTCATTAAAAAATCCTGCCCTAACAATTGCCCCCAAAATATAAGGAGTAATTATGTAACATAAACGAGTTATATTTTGTTGATCTTATCCGCAACTAACTAACGGATATATAGTCGTTAATATCGAACTAGCCGTTACCCTTTTGACGTCACCGAAGTAACATGCCTGCAAGATCATGATTATAAATAAGAGATAGAGATAGGGATCGATTAGCATTTAAATTCAAGAGAACTCCCTTTATATTCCTATTGGAAGATCAACCAGGTATTCCTCTTTCCTTCTTCTTTTCCTTTCTCTTACTCTGTTTTTCTTTCTTTACCACCGTCAAGTATGATGCTCCGAAATTCTCTTGCCAAGGATCTCTAGAAGAACAGCCGTCTGAAGGGTCAAGGGATCATCAAGGATTCTCCCAATGAGAGGTGTTGCTTTACTGACCCTCAAATTGATAAAATCCGGCACTGCTTTCCGGCGAACACCTTCTTCAAACCTTTCGATCCTACTGCTCTGAGTGACTACATCTCTGAGACTTGGGTAGCTTTCCCTGTCACTCCTTTTACGATAGGATACTCATATCCTTTCCCTCAATTCACCCAATGTTTCTTCTCCCTCACCGGCATCTCCTACATCCAAGCTATGCCGATGATCTGGAGGGTTTTATACACCTTTGAAAGGATTATCGAGCAGGAAGGGATTGATCTTGGTATGTCAGAACTGGCTGAGATGTATGATCTCACTACTTTTGGATCCCACCGATACTTGTTCAAACGAAAAGCTGGTGAAGAGCACCCTGTTTTCAAAGCTACCAAAAACGATACAAACTGGAAGCGACGCTTCTTCTTTGTCAGAAGAGACACTATCCCAAACGGGAAGGATCTGCCCAGGGAGTGGTGCACCCATGGTAGGATAGAGGATCCCGAGAAGGATCACCAGATAATCTCCTTTTGTATGAGGATCACTAACACCCTTTTGTTCTTTGTTATGCAGCTGTTGTGACAACCCTCACTGAACCAGGTATCCGTACGACTTAATTAATAATTAATTACTACTTAATTACTGTGCTTACTTGAACTTATGGATAAACTGCTACTTGAATGTTGATACATGTACATACTTGCATCATACTCTATTTACTGTCACCACATTATTTACATGCTGAACCTTAGTGACAAACATGATGCACAAAAGCACAGTAGCACAATGAACGGATAATCTATTGAACGTGCTGTCATAACTAGCACCAAGCAGATACTGCCTATAAGGCCTGTATGAGCCCGAGATAGTTTACTACACTAATAGTGAGTGTGGAGATACAAGGGTTGTAGAACTGCGTCTCTAGGAATAAGTTACAGTGATAGGATGTGCCAAAAACGTACTCTAAGTACAAAACTCAGCACTTTAACTAAAAATTCAGCTTCTAGCTAACTAATAAAGTGCCAAAACATGAGAAAAATATTACTAGACACTTTCCAAAGTGTCAGGAATAAGTTGTGTCACTAAAATTGATAATAACGACACCTTAAAGCTTTGTTAAACGCTTTAACGGATAACTATCCAACCGAACAACCGGACCTTACCCGGGACATGAAAATATTGCCATTAACATTGTTTATCTTTTTCTGAGCGAGTTAGGGTCCCTGAATACCCTAACACCCACTGAAAAGCACAACACACTAGTAACCGGGTTAATCCCTAAACTAACTAAACTAACCTAACTAATACTTAGTGTTTAGTTGGAAATGAACTAGATTACCCCCCCCCTAACCAAACCGTCCCCAAGGGGGGACACCCTTGTCCTTCTTGTGATTATTTTATTATACTTGTCCCGTATCAAGAAAGCATGTAATCCAATGGATAATGATCATTCTAATTGCCTATAAGATCACCTCTTAATCCATCATTCATTCACTTAACATTTCACCACAACAAAACTCTCTCTCTCAAGAGCTCTCGGCCGAACACCCACATAGCCATCCATCCAACTTTCGATCTTGAACATCCAATTCCAAGTTCATACAAGTGCTAAGGATCACGTACGAGGAGGCTTGGTGCATTCGGAAAGCGAAGGACTTCACCCTATTGCTTTTATCCACTCATTTTGCTCAAGAATCTTCCCTAGCCTCGAGCTAGTAGAAGTTACTATAATCACACTCTCGATCTATTTTAAAGTGGTTAAAACGGAATATGACGGTTAAAACTCATGGACATACAAAATGATCCTTAAAAGTCTACTAAAAATACTAAAAGTGATGGTTAAAAGCTAGATTGTTGTGTAAATCATGTAGGATTTGTTTTGTGTTGTTATTTGGGCCCGATCTATGTTGTGGTAGCTCGGATCATCGTTTAACCCGGATTGGTCATGATCATGGATCATGACATAGAGCTTGTTTAAGTGTAACAAGGGTTAAGTGATGAAACTCTACCACACACGAAACTTGAACTTGTGTAAAAGCGACTTTACTTATGAAATAGTGTTTAAAACTAGTAGATCTACGGATCTGCAAACGGTATTTTCAAAGGACCAAGTGTCCAAGAAATCATATTTTTCTAAAGCCGGATCTTACATGAACAAGAATGGTTTGTAAAACACACAAGTGTGTAAACACTTGTGTAACACTAAGTTTCGACAAAGAACTAGTTTTGTCAAATTTTACAATAAGTTGTAAAGATGGAATTTCTTTAAAAACGAGGCTTTTTACGAAATCGGATTGATATATATAAAGATCCACTAAAAGTAATGAGATTTACTTCATAGTTTTGGAAAAATACAAGTTCATGTGATTCTTGCGATTTACATATTTATTGACTAGTTTGTGGCTTTGAACGTTGTTTTGATTGAATGAGAAAATTGTTGGTTTGATTTATAAAAGAAAATGATACGCTTGAAAGCGTGGCCACCTCCAGTTACAGAGGAAACTCTGGCGAAATTTTTCCAAAAACCTAACACTTAGAAATATTTTCACTACAAGTGTTAGAAATACATTTTGACATGTTATCAAATTATAGATTTCGCCACGACTTTATTTACAAAATATCGGAGGTGGGATTTCACAAAATAAAACTTGGTAAATATATATTTAGTATATATTTTTTTTTCATAACGTCATTTGTTATGTGTTTATGATTATTTTGTGAAATATACAAATATTATTTTTAGGGTAAAAATAATAATATCATGTTAACGACTCCAAAATAATACGAACGCCTTCGCAATAATTATATAAGTTACACTGGTAATTATTATTACCACTCGATCTTTAAAACGTAACTTACGCATTTAAGGAAATATTTATGAACGCGTATTTTTGTCAAGGTATTATTTTGGGAAATTTATATGTATTAAAATATAATATTTTTGGGAAGAATATTTATATTTTGGAATAAGAAGTAAGATATATATTAAGTGAGACTTAATAATATATTCCGAAGTATACGAACGCACATGTATTAAATCCCCCATCCTTGGGAAGGAAAAATAATCACCAAGTATATACAGAATGTAAACATGAAGTAGTTGTCTAACTATTTCCCAAAAACTTAAACCATAAAGCTAAGGCACGGCCGTCCGTCTAATAGAGTTAGTACGTGTAGGTCGTCGCACCGCTGCTTGATCAGGAGATATACTTGGTAGAGACGCACCACGGTGAATTCATGTCCCCCTTTTCTTTTAACTGTTTTCAGTTTTCTAAACTGCGGGGGTGAAATACATGTTACAATGTATACGAATACTTTATACATGGTATGGTTAGCGTAAGGAGGTTTTACTAATTAGATCATGTGAGTGGATAGGCGGAAACTTGAGGCCATTAATCCTCAGGGTAGGACCGAGGGACAGGAGCGGTTGATCTACTTGGGTGTAGCGAGCCCAGCCCCAGGCCCAACAGTACGGACCTCGGGGTGACTTTGTGCCCAACGCATAAATCCGCTAGGTTTGAGTCTCCCTACTTGCACTTCACACATATCAATGGCCTTGCAAACCATTGGTGATCTCTTTTTCCTTATTTGCTACATACCAGGATTATTTATACATACAAAGGTTTATTTACTCACTTACACATGAACTCGCTCAACATTATTGTTGATTTTTCCAACTTACATGTATTTCAGGAAATTAAAGGATCTGGCGCGGTATGTTGTGTTTTCCCGCTGCATATGGGTTCCGAGGTCATCCCGGTTTAGGAAATGCGACTTTTTCCTGGACGAGTCACAAATCTTAAACTGCGTTTTATTCATGTTGATGTCTTCCAAAGAATATTTTATGTTATGTTGTTGTAGTTTCCAAGACAATGTTGTGCTACGTTTGTTTTAAAACTTAGTCCTATGGATGATCTTGCATGGTTTTTATTTCATATAGCTTTGTTATGATTAAGCTATGGTATTAAGAAGTCACACCAAAATTAACCACGCTTTCGCAAAGCCAGGGTGTGACAGCTTGGTATCAGAGCTCTGATCATAGCGAACTAGGATTCCTTCTCGAGTCTAGACTATGATCACCAGGGCTCTCACGAAAACATTTTTACACTGCATACCACTTAAGTCCAGATCCAAAACGTTTTTACAAACAAATGTTGAGCACATTTTCTTTATTAATTATAGGCTCAGTCTGGGAGGCTGAGGCTCGGTCTGGGAGGCCGAGGCTCGGTCTAAGAGATCGAGGTAGTTGTCTAGTGGGACTAGGAAGAGCAGTCTGAGAGGCTGGGAGAATTTGGCTAGTGGGACTAGGAAGAGCAGTCTGAGAGGCTGGGAGAATTTGGCTAGTGGGACTAGGAAGAGCAGTCTGAGAGGCTGGGAGAATTTGGCTAGTGGGACTAGGAAGAGCAGTCTGAGAGGCTGGGAGAATTTGGCTAGTGGGACTAGGAAAGTCAGTCTGGGAGGCTGGGAGGCTAGTGGGACTAGGAGAATTATTTGATTGCTTAATTGGTGACTAATATGTTTACCTGATTGTTTGACTGATTATTTGTGCATATTTGTGTTTATGTTACAGACACATGGACTCGTCCGGCACTGGTGATTCAGACACCACAGGCCCTAGACCCATAGTATCCGACGACCTAGAGTCTTCAGAGCGCGATGTTCACACATCCGACGTTCCTAGCACAGACGAGGATGACTTTCAGCCCTTTGCGTTACCTGACGAGGCTGTTGAGCTCGCTGATGGCCCTTTGGCCGGGGACCTACCGCTTGTAGAGATCCCTGCTCCCGTACCACTTGCTTCATATCCTGCGTATGATATGCTTCTCGACGCTGACGCTGATGGCGACGTCGATCTGTTTAATGATGAGCCCCTAGAGGATGAGGTTCAGGGCAAGGCCCTTCTAGTGTTGGAGATCTTTTGTTGATCGCAGATGCTCCCGCTGAGGAGTCACCTGCTCATTCTCCGGTCCCAGACTCTTTCGAGTCTGTGGCCTCCGCACCTTCACACACTCAGAGTGCCTAGCACTTCTCTCACGGTTCAGACCCAGATAGAGCATCCTCTGTAGCCCCTGCTCCGAGCTTTGCCTTCAACCACGATGTTAAGGAGGATTCCGATCCTGTCTTTCCCCCAGGATTCGACCCAGACCAGGAGATAGAGTTCATCCACTTGGATCAGCCTATAGTTGACCTAGTAGACCCAGTTGACCCTGCATTCGCTGACGATGCAGAGTTTGATATGGAGTTCGTTGATCCCGAGCCTGCCGTGGCCCTTGAGCCGGTAGCTGCTCCTGACCCAGTGTTTGAGCATGACCATGTTCATGCTGGCACACCCATTATCGATCCTGTGATTGCTGACCCACCCATTGATGATCACCTTGTTGATGCTCCACTACTGGAGGGTGACCATGTTGTTGCTGCTGATCATGTTGATCCCCCACTTATCGCTGATGTACTTGCTGACCCTCTTGTTGCACCCTACCATGATCCTATGCCTGTTCAGTTTTATCGTGCACTTTGTGAGGCACAGATGGACCCACGAGATGAGCACGCCCAGCATGGGTGGATTCCTGCTGATGATGAGATTCCACCTATTCCCCCTCCTGCCATCGATACACGTCACGTTGATACCTCTTTTACATTCCCTCAGTTCACACCTCCAGCTCGACCTGGAGAGGGTTCTTCGGCTCATCCTTTTGGACATGTACCGGTATCTATCCCAGTTATACCACCGTCTTCTACTACTATTCCCCCTGTTCCACCATTTCCTGTATCACCTTTCGATCCAGCCAGTGAGCCATTCCTTTGGTCGTCACCACCTGTTATGCCACCGACCGACCCCTACCATCCTTTCCACATGGGATACTCTATTGAGGACGTTTTGATGTCATTTGTTGTCCAGCACGAGGCACACACATGGCGCATTCAGGAGCTTGAGAGAGCTCAGCCGCCGCCGTGCAAGTGTCAGGGTCAGACCCACCCTACTTCTTCGCAACACCCTCGACCTTTACCACAGGACTATGCTGCACGCCTTTTGGCACTAGAGCAGCAGGTTGCTTCTTTCTTGCGTACCCAGAGAGCCATGGAGGAGGACTAGCTCCAGTTGCGTCGTTTGTTCTACACCCATTTCCCCCCTCCTCCACCGCCATCAGTGTAGAGCTCTTCAGTACCGTATGGGTAGACGTTAGTGAGAAGACGACGATTGCTTTTGACTGCACAACATTTTTGGAGACTACATTCTAATTCTGACTTTTGTTGACATGTATATGGGATGTATTGACACTGATTTGATATAGTTTTGGACTAGGGTGATGTAGCCCTTAGTCACTGATGATGTATGACACTATGATGTACTTGTACATTTACTATGTGGTCTCGATATATGGCAATCGCAGTATTCTCATCATATTTGATGTTTGATTGATTATTTATATTTTTATGACATGGGATAATGTGTGATTGATGTATTTATAACATGGGATGTTATGTGATTGGCCTATTTATAACATGAGATGTTATGTACTATTACTATCATTATATACGTACGCTTTATTATGGCCTGACCAACGTGAACACAACTTTAGAAGATGTCGAGACGTCAAACGCCGATGCCTACCAATGAGGCAGAACTCCAGCAAGTCATCGATGCTGCCATCGCGCAATACGCCGCCTCTCAAGGAGGGACTAGTGGATGTAACTCTGGCAATACTGGCAACAACAATCCACCTCACGGTAATACTAAGTCATTAAGACATACCATGACCTAATTGGATATCTATAGCAAAGATGCTAATGCCGTTCATATGTTGTAACGTATATGCAGGGTGCACCTACAAGCAGTTTCTAGACTGCAAGCCTGTCTACTATGATGGCACAGGAGGTGCTGTCGCCTTTGTTCGTTGGGCTGAGAAAACTGAATCTGTTCTTCGCATGAGCAAATGTGCACCAGACCAGCAAGTCACCTATATTTCTGGGCTATTCTTGGATGGAGCCCTATCTTGGTGGAATTTGCAAGTGCAGACTCTTGGAGAAGCTGCTGCCTACGCACTAACATGGGCCGAACTGAAGGAACTTATGCGCAAAAACTACTGCTCTCGCTCGGAAATCCAAAGATTGGAAACTGAGTTCTGGCATTTGAAAATGGAAGGTCCAAAGATCGCAGAATACGTTCAGAGGTTTCATGACTTATCGCATGTGGTACCCTATATGGTCACTCCAGAATTCAAGCGAATTGAACGCTTCATTTGGGGTTTAGCTCCCCAAATCATAAGCATGGTGACCTCCTCCAAGCCCGCAACAATTACTAAGGCGATTGATCTGAGCGTGGCTCTCACTGAGGAGGCTATTCGCCTGAACAAGTTCGATGAGATCGAGGCAAAGAAGAAAGAGACTCACGTCGAGTCGTCCGGAGGTAACAAGCGGAAGTTCTCGAGCTTCAAGCAAGGCACCAGTGGTGTGGTCAAGAAAGGAGAATCAAGCACGCCAGCTCAGGTTACAGCTGGTAGTGGAAGGAAAGGAAAAGGATATATGGGCACCCAACCCAAGTGTAATACCTGCCAGCGACACCATTCTGGCCGTTGTAGTGTGAAGGTATGTGAAGCATGTGGAAAACCTAGCCACTTGAAGGATTCTTGTTGGGCCACTGTTGGCCAGGGAGGATTCGGAAATAGAAACAATAACCGGGGTGTAAATGGAAACCGCCCACAAGGAAACATTGGAGGAAATGGGAATCGAGGCAACAATGCGAATGAAGCGGGCGCAGTGAATCGTAACCAGAGGAATAATCAAGCTGTTGGAAACGGGCAAAGACCTGGATGCTTTAACTGTGGTGATGTTGGGCACTACAAGAGGAACTGCCCAGAGTTAAACTAAACCCGTGGAAGAGTGTTTAATATCGAAGCGAGGGAAGCGCGCCAGGACCCCAATGTCGTTACTGGTACGTTCCCTGTAAACCAACGCTATGCATCCGTTTTATTTGATACTGGTGCCGATTATAGCTTCGTATCATTAGAGTTTAAGAATATTCTTGGGTTAGCCGCTAGTAAGCTAGATATTCCGTACTCAATCGAATTGGCCAATGGAAAGTTAGTAGAAGCCAATGAAGTTGTCAGAGGCTGTGTAATCGAATTGGGAGAGCGTGAGTTTGCATTGGATTTACTACCAGTCCAGCTAGGACGCTTCGATGTGGTAGTAGGAATGGATTGGTTATCAGGCAACAAGGCAGAAATAGTTTGTCATGAAAAGGTCGTTCGTATCCCAACCGAAGATGGCAAAACAATTGTGGTTCACGGAGAGAAGCGTGATACGTCGTTAAGAATTATCAGCTGCCTCCAAGCGCGAAAGTGTTTGCAGAAGGGATGTGCTGCCTTTCTGGCACACATTGTAGATAAGAAAGCTGCAGAACCAAAAATCAAAGACATCCCTGTCGTGAGGGAATATCCAGAAGTCTTCCCAGAGGACTTTCCTGGATTGCCGCCTCAGAGGCAAGTGGAGTTTCGCATCAATTTAGTCCCAGGCGCCGCGCCTGTGGCTAAGGAACCTTATAGACTTGCCCCGTCTGAGATGCAAGAACTGTCGACACAACTTCAAGAGTTGTTAGACAAGGGATTTATCCGACCAAGCTTCTCGCCTTGGGGAGCTCCAGTTTTGTTTGTCAAGAAGAAGGACGGTAGTTTTCGAATGTGCATTGACTACCGGGAGTTGAACAAGCTGACGGTCAAGAATAGATACCCTCTGCCAAGGATCGATATTCTATTCGACCAACTGCAAGGTTCAAGATTTTACTCTAAGATCGATCTTCGATCTGGATACCATCAGTTAAGGATACAGGAGGAGAGTATCCCGAAAACAGCCTTCAGAACTCGTTATGGACACTACGAGTTCCTAGTTATGCCGTTTGGGTTGACAAACGCACCTGCAGTGTTCATGGATTTGATGAATAGAGTTTGCAAGCCGTACTTAGATAAGTTCGTGATTGTGTTCATCGATGATATCTTGATTTATTCAAAGATGAAGGCTGAGCACGAACAACATTTAAGAGCCATTTTGGAATTGCTGAAGAAGGAACAGCTGTATGCCAAGTTCTCTAAGTGCGAGTTTTGGCTACGAGAAGTCCAGTTCCTTGGACACGTGGTGAATGGAGATGGAATCCACGTGGATCCAACCAAGATCGAAGCGATTAAGAATTGGGAAACGCCAAAGACGCCAACCAAGATTCGACAATTCTTGGGTTTGGCTGGCTATTATCGGAGATTCATTGAGGATTTTTCAAAAATCGCTCAACCATTGACGCTCCTCACGCAGAAAGATAAGAAGTTTGATTGGGGAATCAAACAGGAAGAAGCATTCCAGATATTGAAGGATAAGCTCTGCAATGCGCCAATCTTAGCACTACCGGAAGGTACAGATGATTTTGTGGTATACTGCGACGCTTCGCGTAAAGGATTGGGTTGCGTATTGATGCAACGCCAAAAGGTTATTGCTTACACATCGCGTCAATTGAAAGTGCACGAAAAGAACTATACCACACATGATTTAGAACTTGGCACAATGGTTTTTGCATTAAAGATCTGGAGACACTACCTTTATGGTATGAAATGTACGATCTTCACAGATCATAAGAGCCTACAACACATATTCAATCAGAAGGAGTTGAATATGAGGCAAAGACGATGGGTTGAGTTGCTGAATGATTATGACTGCGAAATAAAGCATCATCCAGGGAAGGCGAATGTGGTCGCCGATGCCCTAAGTCAAAAAGAAAGGATCAAGCCCATAATGATTAGGGCTTTAGAAATGATTATTCAGACCGATCTTTCCTTGCGCATTCGTGCCGCGCAGAAAGAAGCTCTCAAGGAAGGGAACCTTGAAGAAGAATATCTCCGTGGGATGGAGAAGCTATTGGTACCAAACGAGGAAGGAACGTTATGTTTTGAGAAAAGGATTTGGGTTCCTCTGTTTGGAGGTTTGAGGAAACTTATTTTTGATGAGGCACACAAATCACAGTACTCTATACATCCAGGAGCGGATAAGATGTACCAAGACCTTAAAGATTATTATTGGTGGCCTAGGATGAAAGGCGATGTTGCTGTTTATGTGAGCAAATGTTTAACGTGCGCTAAAGTGAAAGCGGAATACCAGAAGCCTTCAGGACTTCTGCAACAACCAGAGATTCCCAAGTGGAAATGGGAACAAATCTCCATGGATTTTATTACAAAGTTGCCAAGAACGCCAAGAGGCCATGACACTATTTGGGTAATAGTGGAGCGATTAACGAAGTCTGCACATTTCTTACCTATCAGGGAGAAGGATAATACGAGCAAGTTGGCTGAAATTTACATGAGAGAAATTGTTACCCGCCATGGAGTACCTCTCTCGATCATCTCTGATAGAGACGGAAGGTTCGTATCAAGGATTTGGCAATCCTTCCAAGAAGCTTTTGGCTCACAACAGAATTTGAGCACCGCATTTCACCCGCAGATCGACGGTCAAAGCGAGCGAACGATACAGACTTTGGAAGATATGCTGAGAGCATGTGTTATGGATTTGGGCGGTAGCTGGGATAAGCATTTGCCATTGGTCGAATTTTCATACAACAACAGCTACCACACCAGTATTGGTGCCGCGCCATTCGAAGCTCTATATGGCCGCAAGTGCAGATCACCGCTTTGTTGGTCTGATGCAGGTGATAGACAATTGGTTGGTCCTGATATGGTCCAGGAAACCACGGATAAGATCGCACAAATCCGAGATCGCATCAAGGCGGGTCGTGATCGTCAAAAGTGTTATGCGGATCGAAGAAGAAAACCTCTAGAGTTTGAGGTAGGTGATATGGTTTTGTTGAAGGTATCACCCTGGAAGGGTGTGGCACGCTTCGGGAAGCGTGGAAAGTTGAATCCACGGTATATAGGTCCGTTCAGAATTTTGGAAAGAATTGGGCTAGTAGCATACAAACTCGACTTACCTGCTGAACTAAATGGAGTTCACGATACATTTCATGTATCCAATTTGAAGAAAAGTCCAACTCAAGATACCGTTGTCATTCCTACCGACGAAATTCATGTTGACGACACGCTCCACTTCGTTGAAGAACCTGTTGAGGTTACGGATTGGAAAGTGAACAAAACCCGCCGGAGCAGTGTCAAACTCGTCAAAGTTAGATGGAATGCCAGACATGGTCCTGAATACACCTGGGAGCGTGAGGACCGGATGAAAGAAAAGTACCCCCACTTATTTCCCAAGAACCCTGCTTCTAGAAGCAGAACTTAAAATTTCGGGACGAAATTTTTCTAACTGGGGGAGAATGTGACAACCCTCACTAAACCAGGTATCCGTACGACTTAATTAATAATTAATTACTACTTAGTTACTGTGCTTACTTGAACTTATGGATAAACTGCTACTTGAATGTTGATACATGTACATACTTGCATCATACTCTATTTACTGTCACTACATTATTTACATGCTGAACCTTAGTGACAAACATGATGCACAAAAGCACAGTAGCACAATGAACGGATAATCTATTGAGCGTGCTGTCATAACTAGCACCAGGCAGATACTGCCTCTAAGGCCTGTATGAGCCCGAGATAGTTTACTACACTAATAGTAGTGTGGAGATACAAGGGTTGTAGAACTACGTCTCTAGGAATAAGTTACAGTGACAGGATGTGCCAAAAACGTACTCTAAGTACAAAACTCAGCACTTTAACTAAAAATTCAGCTTCTAGCTAACTAATAAAGTGCCAAAACATGAGAAAAATTTTACTAGACACTTTCCAAAGTGTCGGGAATAAGTTGTGTCACTAAAATTGATAATAACGACACTTTAAAGCTTTGTTAAACGCTTTAACGAATTACTATCCAACCAAACAACCGGACCTTACCCGGGACATGAAAATATTGCCATTAACATTGTTTATCTTTTTCTGAGCTAGTTAGGGTCCCTGAATACCCTAACACCCACTGAAAAGCACAACACACTAGTAACCGGGTTAATCCCTAAACTAACTAAACTAACCTAACTAATACTTAGTGTTTAGTTGGAAATGAACTAGATTACCCCCCCTCCCCCTAACCAAACCGTCCCCAAGGGGGGACACCCTTGTCCTTCTTGTGATTATTTTATTATACTTGTCCCATATCAAGAAAGCATGTAATCCAATGGATAATGATCATTCTAATTGCCTATAAGATCACCTCTTAATCCGTCATTCATTCACTTAACATTTCACCACAACACCCACATAGCCATCCATCCATCTTTCGATCTTGAACATCCAATTCCAAGTTCATACAAGTGCTAAGGATCACGTACGAGGAGGCTTGGTGCATTCGGAAAGCAAAGGACCTCACCCTATTGCTTTTATCCACTCATTTTGCGTCTAGAATCTTCCCTAGCCTCGAGCTAGTAGTAAGTTACTATAATCACACTCTCGATCTATTTTAAAGTGGTTAAAATGGAATATGACGGTTAAAACTCGTGGACATACAAAATGATCCTTAAAAGTCTACTAAAAATACTAAAAGTGATGGTTAAAAGCTAGATTGTTGTGTAAATCATGTAGGATTTGTTTTGTGTTGTTATTTGGGCCCGATCTATGTTGTGGTAGCTCGGATCATCGTTTAACCCGGATTGGTCATGATCATGGATCATGACATAGAGCTTGTTTAAGTGTAACAAGGGTTAAGTGATGAAACTCTACCACACACGAAACTTGAACTTGTGTAAAAGCGACTTTACTTATGAAATAGTTTTTAAAACTAGTAGATCTACGGATCTACAAACGGTATTTTCAAAGGACCAAGTGTCCAAGAAATCATATTTTTCTAAAGCCGGATCTGACATGAACAAGAATGGTTTGTAAAACACACAAGTGTGTAAACACTTGTGTAACACTAACTTTCAACAAAGAACTAGTTTTGTCAAATTTTACAATAAGTTGTAAAGATGGAATTTCTTTAAAATCGAGGCTTTTTACAAAATCGGATTGATATATATAAAGATCCACTAAAAGTAATGAGATTTACTTCATAGTTTTGGAAAACTACAAGTTCATGTGATTCTTGCGATTTACATATTTATTGACTAGTTTGTTGCTTTGAACGTTGTTCTGATTGAATGAGAAAATTGTTGGTTTGATTTATAAAAGAAAATGATACGCTTGAAAGCGTGGCCACCTCCAGTTATAGAGGAAACTCTGGCGAAATTTTTCCAAAAACCTAACACTTAGAAATATTTTCACTACAAGTGTTAGAAATACATTTTGACATGTTTTCAAATTATAGATTTCGCCACGACTTTATTTACAAAATATCGGAGGTGGGATTTCACAAAATAAAACTTGGTAAATATATATTTAGTATATATTTTATTTTTCATAACGTCATTTGTTATGTGTTTATGATTATTTTGTGAAATATACAAATATTATTTTTAGGGTAAAAATAATAATATCATGTTAACGACTCCAAAATAATACGAACGCCTTCGCAATAATTATTTAAGTTACACCGGTAATTATTATTACCACTCGATCTTTAAAACGTAACTTACGCATTTAAGGAAATATTTATGAACGCGTATTTTTTTCAAGGTATTATTTTGGGAAAATTATATGTATTAAAATATAATATTTTTGGGAAAAATATTTATATTTTGGAATAAGAAGTAAGATATATATTAAGTGAGACTTAATAATATATTCCGAAGTATACGAACGCACATGTATTAAATCCCCCATCCTTGGGAAGGAAAAATAATCACCAAGTATATACAAAATGTTAACACGAAGTAGTTGTCTAACTATTTCCCAAAAACTTAAACCATAAAGCTAAGGCACGGACGTCCGTCTAATAGAGTTAGTACGTGTAGGTCGTCGCACCGCTGCTTGATCAGGAGATATACTTGGTAGAGACGCACCACGGTGAGTTCATGTCCCCCTTTTCTCTTAACTCTTTTCAGTTTTCTAAACTGCGGGGGTGAAATACATGTTACAATGTTTACGAATACTTTATACATGGTATGGTTAGCGTAAGGAGGTTTACTACTTAGATCATGTGAGTGGGTAGGCGGAAACTTGAGGCCATTAATCCTCAGGGTAGGACCGAGGGACAGGAGCGGTAGATCTACTTGGGTGTAGCGAGCCCATCCCCAGGCCCAACAGTACGGACCTCGGGGTGACTTTGTGCCCAACGCATAAATCCGCTAGGTTTGAGTCTCCCTACTTGCACTTCACACATATCAATGGCCTTGCAAACCATTGGTGATCTCTTTTTCCTTATTTGCTACATACCAGGATTATTTATACATACAAAGGTTTATTTACTCACTTACACATGAACTCGCTCAACATTATTGTTGATTTTTCCAACTTACATGTATTTCAGGAAATTAAAGGATCTGGCGCGGTATGTTGTGTTTTCCTGCTGCATATGGGTTCCGAGGTCATCCCGGTTTAGGAAATGTGACTTTTTCCTGGACGAGTCACAAATCTTAAACTGCGTTTTATTCATGTTGATGTCTTCCAAACAATATTTTATGTTATGTTGTTGTAGTTTCCAAGACAATGTTGTGCTACGTTTGTTTTAAAACTTAGTCCTATGGATGATCTTGCATGGTTTTTATTTCATATAGCATTGTTATGATTAAGCTATGGTATTAAGAAGTCACACCAAAATTAACCATGCTTCCGCAAAGCCAGGGTGTGACAGCTGTTACCGTCTCACACCTCAAACTGTCTCCTGCTGCCAAAGAGAGACTCGCTGCTTTTGGAAGGCTTAATCCTGAAACAAGAACATTCAACACCAACACCCAGGATTCACAAGAGATATCCTCAGGCTCAGTCACCATGTCAAGTAAGTATCCTGTTTTTGGTATAATTAGTAGTTTAAATAAATAGTTACACAAAAATAGGATAAGGATACTTATCTTGTTTTGAACGTGTAGGTGCCGGAAAATCCTCCAAAGCTGCCTCCAAGTTCGGTATGGCTGATCTTGACACTGTCAAATCCAAGAAGAAGGCCATCGCAAGCCCGAGCGTCTCAATCCCCAAGGCACCCAGCAAAGGAAGGGGTGGCAAAAAGAGAAAGAGCTCTGATGTTGAGGACCTACAAGGCCCACCACTGATCCGCCACCAGTTCCTCGAATACTTTAATGAGGTAAGGATCACTGATTCTGCTTACATATCCTGCTCATATATCCTGCTCATATATCCTATTCATTTGAGGATCACCTGACCTTGAACTGCTTTGTCTTCTTTGCAGAAATTTGCTGAGATTGAGGATTACGTGGGGAGCGTCGAGGAGTTGGATAAGAGGATGGCTGACCTCCAACAAATCTCAGTGCTCAAGGATCACAAGATCGCTGATCTTGAAAAGGCCCTCCAAGCTGCCAGGACCGAAACAGCCAAACTCCTGATTGACATAGACTACAAGAAGCATGAAATCGTGGAAGGTGCAAAGGTCTCTGCTGCTATCACAATGTACAAAACAAGACTGCAGATGGCCCAGGAAGCCCAGGATCCTGACTTCGACAGAAGCAGCTGGGATGTTGAAGGCTGGAAGGCAAGGCTAGCTGACCTGGAGGATGATGAGGAGGCTGAGGAGATGTTGGCGCTGAGGCCGGAGGCAGTGGCAAGGATCAAGTGAAGGATGCTGGAGCTGGAGAGGATGAAGGGGTAGCGAAGGTGTAGGCTGCGTGATTGGGCAATGATGGACACTTCTAGACATAGCCGGAGCCCAATTTTTTAAGTTTGATGGTAGTTTTTGCTGAACAATTGTCGGTTTGTACTTTGAACAATAGTTTTAGGATTAAGGATCTAGGATCCTTCAGACAATAGGTAGGATTGCAAATGGTGGAGGGATCCTCTTTTTGGGGGATGAAGCCATTGTGATCCTGACGCCTTTTAATTCCCTGCATGCTATGACCGCACAAACAATGGACACTCGTTGCCAACCCATGTGGACGGGCCACGTTTTGCTGGTAGAAACGTGGGTTGGCAATCTTGACAACTTTTGGTGGTTTAATCTTTGTTAATAAAAAACTATAATCTTTTTTGGCTTATCTTGTGTTGTTATCCTTGTTTGTCTTTTTAATTTTCAATTGTTTTGATGTATACTTGTCTAAATAAGAAATCTTGGATAAGTAAGATAGAAAATATTTAGGATATGATCCAAGATCAAATATCCTATAGTTGAAAAATCCCAAAAAGTAGTATATTTTAAGGATCACAAGTTTAGTTGTCAAAATACAAGGGTTATCCAAATAAACAATGAACAAAATTAAAATAGTTAAGGATCATACCTGAGGATCCAAGTTAGGATCCTAACCTTTAATACCATAACCAGGATAACTGTAAGACAAACCTTAGAGAGAAGTAAGGATCAAGGATCCTTGTTTGTTTAACTTCAAAGACCTGAAATAGAACATAACTTGGGACTAAGCCAATATAAGATAAAAGTTAGCAACTGGGGACAAGCCCAAGGATAACTGGGGACAAGCCCAAGGATAACTGGGGACAAGCCCAAGGATAACTGGGGATAAGCCCAATGATCGTTTGTAAACTGGAGTATGGCCCTAACTGGCGACTATCCAAACTTAGTGGCATGAAAATGCCAAAACCTTAGCTAACGTGAAAACGTTAGAAACCTTAGGAACAGATGTATGGTACGTCTACCATTATACGTAGGATCCTAGGTATAGCCAGTACAATGGAATTATCAGCCTCTAAAGCGAGTACTGGTCCCACTGCCATGAACTATACCTGGATCATCATGCGCTACAGGCGGAACTAGGGTCAAGCCCAAATTACTGGGGTCAAACCCAAGTGACTGGATGCTTCTGTGGATAACCAACATTTTGCTAAGGATACCTGAATTTTTAAAACTCAGAATCATGTGAGAAGTCGATAAAGGATGCAGGATCCTTATCCTTAGGTGAGAAAGTAAGGGAATGAAATAGTTTGAGATTAGGATGTTACCAAAGTAAGGATCATCGGTGCTTTAATGATCCTTCAAGGATACTCATGATGTAAGGATCATCTGATCTATGAGGATCCTATTCACATGAAATATTTCTTCAAGTGGACAGCATTCCAGGATCTTGGTAGCAGATCACCTTCCATGGTCAGCAATCGATATGCCCCCTTTCTTGCCTCAGCTTCAATCAAATAAGGGCCTTCCCATTTTGGTGCCAATTTTCCATCAGCAGGATTGGTGGTATTCTGAAATGCTTTCCTTAACACCATATCACCAATTTGAAACTTCCTGATCCTGACATTTTTGTTGTAAGCACCAGCCATTCTTTGTTGATAACTGGCCATCTTTATCCTAGCCAGATCCCTGATTTCTTCAATAGTATCCAGGTCTTTAACAAAGTTCACATCATTTTCCACAGGATCACGGATACTTGTTCTAGCAGTTGGAACCACCATTTCTGTAGGGATCACTGATTCTGCCCCAAATACCAAACAGAATGGAGTCTGGCCTGTAGCATTCTTGGGGGTCGTCCTATCAGCCCAAAGCACATAAGGTAGTTCTTCTGCCCATTTCCCTTTTTTGGATCCAAGTTTCTTCTTCAAATTGTTGATGACGATCTTGTTGGATGATTCTGCCTGACCATTAGCTTGTGGGTGGACTGGTGTTGATGTTATCATCTTAATCCCCCAACTGTCACAAAAGTTAGTAGTTCTGCCCCCAATAAATTGGGAACCATTATCACATATAATTTCAGAAGGGATACCAAATCTAGTAATAATATTTCTTTTAATGAAGGATATAACTTCCTTTTCTCTGACTTGGGCAAAAGCTTCAGCCTCTATCCACTTGGAGAAGTAATCAGTCATAGCAAGCATGAACACTTTTCCACCAGGTGCCTTAGGGAGCTTACCAACTATATCCATACCCCATCTCATAAATGGCCAAGAGGAGGATATGGGATGCAAACATTCGGCCGGAAAATGAAGGATATTGCTGTGTCTCTGACAAGGATCACACTTCTTAGCATATTCCACAGCATCTCTTTTCATAGTTGGCCAATAGTATCTTATCCTCAGGATCCTTGAGAATAATGTTGTAGGTCCCCCGGAGGTTGAGGTTAAACCTTATCCTTGTTATGTTTAACACACTAGCAAGTGCGGAATCCAAGCTAGAATGCAAACCGGTAGTTTATATGAGAACACAAGCTACAAAGAGAAAGATAGACACACAAGATATCAAAGTTTTCTCTTGTATTTCAGTGGACACGGTTACAGCCCTTGACCAAACTGAAAATACGCTCTCTACAAGACTAAGTTCACTCACATTCTTTCTCACACTTGTAAAATGAAGTGAACACATTACATGAGTATATATACCCATCACAGCTTGTCTGGTCGAAGGATCAGATAGACTGATCGAAAGATCATCTATCGATCTGAAACCTATCGAAGGATCCACATATACCTCGAAGGATGATATCCTTCGAGGTCCATCAACATCCATCGAAGGTTTATCTTTCGAGCTCATCGAAGGATCTAAACAATCCTTCGATGACTCATCCTTCGACACAAAACATGTTACAACCATGTTCTAACTGTTTGGCCAAGTCAAACCAGGAGGATGGTTGACTTGGTCAAACTTACATCAAAAACACATATTAACAAACCTAAGACGTAACCCAGACTAACAAAAGACATCGTTTTGTATCATGACAAAATACAGACAAAGTACAGACACAAGTGCACCAACAAACTCCCCCTTGGCTGTAGCTTTGTCTCGATCTTCGTGTCTTCAAGTCTCTGACGTCCTTTCAAGTCTTCAATGTCGGAGGATCTTCAAATTCTTCACGTCTTGAAAGTAGAAAGTGTATCAACCAACTCCCCGTTTCATGTAGGAAGTGTGTTGACAAACTCCCCCTTAACATAAGCTCCCCCTTGAGTTATGCTCGTGAAAGACTTGATCCTTATAGCTTGAGATCCTTGTGGTGTTGATGATGGTCAGCGGCAACTCGATCATTTTCATCTTTTGAGGGCCTTCACGTCGTATCTGTCATTCCGAAGCTTGTCATCGACCATGTTCTCCTTGCCTTTAGAATCTGCACATGCAAGAAATCTAAACGCGTAATGAGAACAACTGCTTGGAATATAGTTTATATAAACAAATGACACATAAATGACCATGTCACAATCAAACACCGTCCGACAGTTTGAAAGTTTAGTAAATTTGTCAGTTTTAGTTTCTAACTTTCAAAACTTGCAAATTTCGACCGTTTATAAAGATTTAGTCAATTCGGTTTTCGTTCAGGTTTCAGGCAACGAAAACTCGAGTTCCAACATCGTACGATCGAAAATAAAATAGAAATAAAATCTTTTTGGCTTTTATAAAGTTTATATTAAAACACACCTAAAATCTTTTTGGTATTTTTGAATATTTCAAATGTAAAGACTGAAAGCAGTAAATAAATATATACATACATTCTTTTTTCGAGTTTCGAGGGTAAGAGAATCATATCAGTGCATGGTCAAGCCAAAACACTCTCTTTGTTCAGTTAGTTAACATTAAGATAAGCATCCTATAACAATTATCGGTATTGTTATCCACATAAGCTCAACTTATCAGATGTAATCATGGCGAGGGGATACGTTGAGGTATGATTTATACTTACCGACCGGTGTTCATCCACATCACGACACATTCCCGTATCAAGGTATGCACGAGGATTCATCTTACAGGTGAGTATACCGATTATCATCTGTTTGACCGTATATGATGTGAGATTCTCACTTATTTTGATTTGAAAACAAGCCCTATGTGATTGAATCACTTATTGATGAGGAACTTGATTTTCATATGCATGAGGGCACAGGAGCAAGTCCGTGAACAGGTTAGTACTTCCGTACAGCAGAGAGACGAACTTGACTCCCGGATAAATGTGATATTTTATCACTTATTTGTTTGGACATGTGATTGTTTATCACTTATTGAGGTCGAATGCAGTATGTACACGTATGTACAGTATCATGGAAGATCTAGACTTGCGTCCCCGTTATTTTTCGGTAAAAGATACAACCATGATGCCTAGATGATAAGCAGCATAAAGACCGAATATCTCAGAACCTCGGCAATCTCTCAAACGAAATTTCGGTACTAAGACCATATGCCAATGAATGGTTCCCACCTGGTCTTCAGTCGATTTAAGATTTATATCACCCTGCACACTTTAAAATGATTGTGAGCCTACCGATACATCTTATATAGAGCTGCTTATCGTTTTTCATTTAAGGTTTAAAGAGGTTTTGATAGACCACTGATGTACTATCATTTTCTCTTTTGCTCGCCAGGAAACTCATTTTTGTTTTTCTATTCGACCAACTGCAAGGTTCAAGATTTTACTCTAAGATCGATCTTCGATCTGGATACCATCAGTTAAGGATACAGGAGGAGAGTATCCCGAAAACAGCCTTCAGAACTCGTTATGGACACTACGAGTTCCTAGTAATGCCGTTTGGGTTAACAAACGCACCTGCAGTGTTCATGGATTTGATGAATAGAGTTTGCAAGCCGTACTTAGATAAGTTCGTGATTGTGTTCATCGATGATATCTTGATTTATTCAAAGACGAAGGCTGAGCACGAACAACATTTAAGAGCCATTTTGGAATTGCTGAAGAAGGAACAGCTGTATGCCAAGTTCTCTAAGTGCGAGTTTTGGCTACGAGAAGTCCAGTTCCTTGGACACGTGGTGAATGGAGATGGAATCCACGTGGATCCAACCAAGATCGAAGCGATTAAGAATTGGGAAATGCCAAAGACGCCAACCGAGATTCGACAATTCTTGGGTTTGGCTGGCTATTATCGGAGATTCATTGAGGATTTTTCAAAAATCGCTCAACCATTGACACTCCTCACGCAGAAAGATAAGAAGTTTGATTGGGGAATCAAACAGGAAGAAGCATTCCAGATATTGAAGGATAAGCTCTGCAATGCGCCAATCTTAGCACTACCGGAAGGTACAGATGATTTTGTGGTATACTTCGACGCTTCGCGTAAAGGATTGGGTTGCGTATTGATGCAACGCCAAAAGGTTATTGCTTACACATCGCGTCAATTGAAAGTGCACGAAAAGAACTATACCACACATGATTTAGAACTTGGCACAATGGTTTTTGCATTAAAGATCTGGAGACACTACCTTTATGGTATGAAATGTACGATCTTCACAGATCATAAGAGCCTACAACACATATTCAATCAGAAGGAGTTGAATATGAGGCAAAGACGATGGGTTGAGTTGCTGAATGATTATGACTGCGAAATAAAGCATCATCCAGGGAAGGCGAATGTGGTCGCCGATGCCCTAAGTCGAAAAGAAAGGATCAAGCCCATAATGATTAGGGCTTTAGAAATGATTATTCAGACCGATCTTTCCTTGCGCATTCGTGCCGCACAGAAAGAAGCTCTCAAGGAAGGGAACCTTGAAGAAGAATATCTCTGTGGGATGGAGAAGCTATTGGTACCAAACGAGGAAGGAACGTTATGTTTTGAGAAAAGGATTTGGGTTCCTCTGTTTGGAGGTTTGAGGAAAGTTATTTTTGATGAGGCACACAAATCACAGTACTCTATACATCCAGGAGCGGATAAGATGTACCAAGACCTTAAAGATTATTATTGGTGGCCTAGGATGAAAGGCGATGTTGCTGTTTGTGTGAGCAAATGTTTAACGTGCGCTAAAGTGAAAGCGGAATACCAGAAGCCTTCAGGACTTCTGCAACAACCAGAGATTCCCAAGTGGAAATGGGAACAAATCTCCATGGATTTTATTACAAAGTTGCTAAGAACGCCAGGAGGCCATGACACTATTTGGGTAATAGTGGACCGATTAACGAAATCTGCACATTTCTTACCTATCAGGGAGAAGGATAATACGAGAAAGTTGGCTGAAATTTACATGAGAGAAATTGTTACCCGCCATGGAGTACCTCTCTCGATCATCTCTGATAGAGACGGAAGGTTCGTATCAAGGATTTGGCAATCCTTCCAAGAAGCTTTTCGCTCACAACTGAATTTGAGCACCGCATTTCACCCGCAGATCGACGGTCAAAGCGAGCGAACGATACAGACTTTGGAAGATATGCTGAGAGCATGTGTTATGGATTTGGGCGGTAGCTGGGATAAGCATTTGCCATTGGTCGAATTTTCATACAACAACAGCTACCACACCAGTATTGGTGCCGCGCCATTCGAAGCTCTATATGGCCGCAAGTGCAGATCACCGCTTTGTTGGTCTGATGCAGGTGATAGACAATTGGTTGGTCCTGATATGGTCCAGGAAACCACGGATAAGATCGCACAAATCCGAGATCGCATCAAGGCGGCTCGTGATCGTGAAAAGTGTTATGCGGATCGAAGAAGAAAACCTCTAGAGTTTGAGGTAGGTGATATGGTTTTGTTGAAGGTATCACCCTGGAAGGGTGTGGCACGCTTCGGGAAGCGTGGAAAGTTGAATCCGCGGTATATAGGTCCGTTCAGAATTTTGGAAAGAATTGGGCTAGTAGCATACCAACTCGACTTACCTGCTGAACTAAATGGAGTTCACGATACATTTCATGTATCCAATTTGAAGAGAAGTCCAACTCAAGATACCGTTGTCATTCCTACCGACGAAATTCATGTTGGCGACACGCTCCACTTCGTTGAAGAACCTGTTGAGGTTACGGATTGGAAAGTGAACAAAACCCGCCGGAGCAGTGTCAAACTCGTCAAAGTCAGATGGAATGCCAGACATGGTCCTGAATACACCTGGGAGCGTGAGGACCGGATGAAAGAAAAGTACCCCCACTTATTTCCCAAGAACCCTGCTTCTAGAAGCAGAACTTAAAATTTCGGGACAAAATTTTTCTAACTGGGGGAGAATGTGACAACCCTCACTAAACCAGGTATCCGTACGACTTAATTAATAATTAATTACTACTTAGTTACTGTGCTTACTTGAACTTATGGATAAACTGCTACTTGAATGTTGATACATGTACATACTTGCATCATACTCTATTTACTGTCACTACATTATTTACATGCTGAACCTTAGTGACAAACATGATGCACAAAAGCACAGTAGCACAATGAACGGATAATCTATTGAGCGTGCTGTCATAACTAGCACCAGGCAGATACTGCCTCTAAGGCCTGTATGAGCCTGAGATAATTTACTACACTAATAGTGAGTGTGGAGATACAAGGGTTGTAGAACTGCGTCTCTAGGAATAAGTTACAGTGACAGGATGTGCCAAAAACGTACTCTAAGTACAAAACTCAGCACTTTATCTAAAAATTCAGCTTCTAGCTAACTAATAAAGTGCCAAAACATGAGAAAAATATTACTAGACACTTTCCAAAGTGTCGGGAATAAGTTGTGTCACTAAAATTGATAATAACGACACTTTAAAGCTTTGTTAAACGCTTTAACGAATTACTATCCAACCAAACAACCGGACCTTACCCGGGACATGAAAATATTGCCATTAACATTGTTTATCTTTTTCTGAGCTAGTTAGGGTCCCTGAATACCCTAACACCCACTGAAAAGCACAACACACTAGTAACCGGGTTAATCCCTAAACTAACTAAACTAACCTAACTAATCCTTAGTGTTTAGTTGGAAATGAACTAGATTACCCCCCCCCCCCTAACCAAACCGTCCCCAAGGGGGGACACCCTTGTCCTTCTTGTGATTATTTTATTATACTTGTCCCATATCAAGAAAGCATGTAATCCAATGGATAATGATCATTCTAATTGCCTATAAGATCACCTCTTAATCCGTCATTCATTCACTTAACATTTCACCACAACAAAACTCTCTCTCTCTCTCTCTCTCTCTCTCTCAAGAGCTCTCGGCCGAACACCCACATAGCCATCCATGTGACACCCCAGGAAAATCTGTGAACGATGTAACTTACCTAGCTTCCTCAGTGAGTGCGTACCAAATTTCGGGACGAAATTTCTTTTAAGTTGGGGATAATGTGACAACTCGAGTTTCTGACTTTCACTTTCGCATTAAATGCGCGTTGACTTTGACTGTTTAGTAGTTGACTTGTTGGATTTGTAATTGTACGCGTTGTGTTTTAATGAAACGTGTTGTCATTGTGCATACATGTAACTACTTGTGGTTGTAAAAGATAATATTGGAATTATTATTTATTACACTTAGTCTAGATCACGAAACATGGCATACTGTTCGAAGGATTCGAAGGACCACGAAAGATATCCTTCGATTCGAAGGATCAGCTTTCGGTTCGAAGGATCTCGAAACATATCCTTCGACCAAGGACCCTATCCTTCGACATCTTTCGGCCCAGCCTTTCTGATGGGCATGGCCCATTTCTGTGATACGTTTATATACGTGATACATGCAAACCGGCAGTTATTTTTCAAAACCCTAGTGCTATTGTGTGTGTGTGACGGCATATAGCAAACCTACTCTCTGTTCGAAGGATTCCATACCGTAATCCAGATTTCCGGTTAGTGTGATGTTGTTTATGATGCTTTGATTTCATGATTTATAAATTGTCTTGCAATATATTGTTAGTATGTTAATCGGATCTGTTTTGATGATGTTCAATGATGATGTCTTGTGGATTGGCCATGATAACCGGATATGTATGTTGGTATTGCAATATGTCGTTTGCGTGTTAACCGGAATATGTATGTTAATCGGATGTAGGTTAATCGAATTGATCATATTGTAATCGGATATGTTTATGTAATCGGCACCTATGTGTAAATCGGATAGTTTGAATGATTTTGTTATTCAGATTAGGGTTCTTGATATACATGGGAATCATGCTTGTTTGATCTTGTTGATGCTAATTGATTTGTGAAATTGGTGTTAATTGATAATCAGTTAGGAAAAACTTGGAAACTTTGAGAAAAAAAAACGTAACTGACATTCCGTAACTGATGTTCATCGAAAGATATTAGTAATCGAAACATAGCTGTGACCGAAAGATACCTGTCCTTCGAAACATAGGTGTTGACCGAAGGATAGCATTGACCGAACCATAGTAGTGTTGACCGAAGGATAGCTTTGACCGAAAGATAGTGTGTTGACCGAAACATAATCTGTGTGCCGAAGGATAACTATGTCGAAACATAGCTGATGTGTCGAAAGATAACCATGAATCGTAAGATGCTAACTGTGTATCGATAGATGTGTCGAAACATATTTGTGATGGTTGTGATAATTGTTAGACCGAAGGATGAGCAATATATCGAAGGATGGGTAAATGTGAATCGAATGATAGTTAATGATTAAATGCGAAATGATACGTGATGTGCCGATATGCAAACTGACTGTTATGTGAACATTAAATTGCATGCGTATCATTGTGAACATGAACTGATTTGTTATACGTGCATACAATAGGACGTGATTAATCACTTGTGAGTGCATAACCTAGCATACCGAGCAAACCAAGGTGAGTTCACACAGCCAAGGCATGGGTTCCCAGGGTGGGAATGGGTTGGATGATTATTTGTGCATACTTTGATATTATAACGAACGATTAAACTGTTGATGCTTACGAACTGCCTTCGCACACACCCTGGTCGGTAAAGACTATGGTCGCGAACGAACTACTCAACTGCCTTCGCACACACCCTGGTCGGTAAAGACTATGGTCGCGAATTGATTAACCGCCTTCGCACACACCCTGGTCGGTAAAGACTATGGTCGCGAACTATACGAACCCAATCTTCGCGCACCTGCCTGGGAGGCCGCGATGGAACTAATCATATGGAACGTAACGATTAAACCATTACTCACACAATACGATATTGAACTTTAAACTGTGAACTCGCTCAACTAGTTTGTTGATTATCTGCTGCATGCCTTGCAGGACCTTAGGTACTTATGGAGCTTGCACTGGAGGAGCGGGACGTTGTGGGCAGTGGATTATGAACGCTATGTTTAAACATTTCGAATAATTGAACTTATGGTTTACTTGGGTTATTCACTTATGCTTCCGCTACTGATACTATGTTTGTTTTGAAACATCAATTGTATTGAATGAGGTTTTACGAACTACTTTATTTATGTTATGCTATGTTCAATATGATTGATGGCTTGATCCTGGTCAGTCACGCTCCCAAGCGGTGATACTCCGCAGGTGGATTTTGGGGGTGTGACAGATTGGTATCAGAGCCATTGGTTATAGAGAACTTGGTTTTAATATGGGAAAACGTTTTTATTAAAACCAGACTATAACCAGAACAGTGCTCTCAACGATCCACAACGACGCTTCGCTCCACGTGCAAGACTCGACATCCTAGGTAATAAGGTTTATGTTTATTACCTGCTTGCTAGAACTGCATAGAACTTTGCTCGTAGTATGCTTACATTACTTTGCTCACAACTTGTTATTGCTTGAGAACAAATACGTGCTTACACTCTTCTGTCATCGCACTATTCGTGAACCATTCTTACTTATGCTACCTTTACTGTTCGATCATGTCTGGACGTGTTGACATGACTCAAGCCCAGTTGACGGCTCTCATTAACGAACAAGTTGCTGCGGCACTTGCAGCCGCACAAGCAGGAGGTATAACCTGCTATCCCAGACCTATTCTAGGATGTTAGATCCTACTCTCGTGACCCAACTTTCGCGCTTAACCTTGATCTATCTTTCTCGCGCAACGGGTCAGAACGCACACATTCCAGAACATCATGGACTGTCGCCCAAGCACATTCAGTGGCACATTCAAGAACTTCATGTGTGAACGCCCTGAGGCTCGCAGGGGTCAAGTACGCCACTGGTACTTTGGTAGGAATCGCGCTAACCAGGTGGAACGCGCAAGTACAGATACTAGGGTTGGCAGCTGCTAACGCCACCCCCTGGAACGAATTCAAAGAACACATTAAAAGGGAATAATACACGCGTGATGACATCCACAAGTTGGAAGTGGAGCCTTACCATTCGAAAATGATGGGGTCAGAAATTGAAGCTCATACGAAACGATAGAACGGACTGGCCATCTTGTGTCCAACCATGGTGGACCCTCCAAACAAGCGTATCGAATTGTACCTCAAGGGTCTAGCCTCAGAGATTCAGAGCCAAGCTACATCGGCTAACCTCGACAAAATCCAAGACATTCAGTGTCTTGCTCATCGCCTCACGGATCAGGCAGTGGAACAGAACAGGCTACCTAGTTGTATCAGCGCTATTACTATCGCTACCACTTCTGCTACTCCCGCTACTCCTAGTGACAACAAGCGGAAATGGGATGGGTATTCCAGCAAGGGTTCAGCTACCGCTCGGTCTCAAGCACAACAGCAGCACAAGAATAGTGATCGCCTGAGCACAGCAGAAGCTAAGGAATTCAGGAGCCCACGGCTTGCACACCGGAATCGCCAGCAGCAACAGCAAGCAGGGATCCTATACAAAGAAAAGATTGTTCGCATTCCTCATTCTGGTCAAGAACCTCTCGAAGCTCAAGGCAACAAGAGTGGTGCCGTGGTTGGCATCACCTCTTTCTTGAAGGCTCAGAAATGTTTGCGGAAGGGCCACACCGCAACTTTGGCTCTCGTTACTGACTCATCAGCGAAAGAAAAGAAGTTGGAAGACCATTCAGTTGTACACGACTTTCCTCAGGTGTCTCGCAAGGATTTACCTGGTCTACCGCCGCATCATCAGGACGAATTTCAAATCGAGCTCGCTCCAGGAGCAGCACCCATAGCTCGAGCACCGTATCGCTTAACTCCACCAGAATCGGAAGAACTATCGACGCAACTACCAGGAATCTTGGATAAGGGATTTATCCGACCTAGCTCTTCGCCTTGGGGAGCTCCAGTGTTGTTAGTGAAGAAGAAAGACGGTAAGTTAGAATGTGCATCGACTACCGTGAACACAACAAGGTGACGGTGAAGAACCGTTATCCTCTTCCGCGCATAGACGACTTATTTGACCAATTGCAAGGGTCGTGTTACTATTCCAAGATCGACCTACGGTCAGGTTATCATCAGCTGAGAGTCCGGGATGAGGACGTCTCTAAGACAGCATTCAGAACTCGCTATGGTCCCTACGAGTTCTTGGTTATGCCGTTCGGGCTTACGAACGCACCTGCAGTATTTATGGATCTTATGAACAGGGTGTGCAAACCCTATCTCGACAAGTTCGTCATTGTTTTCATCGACGACATCCTGATTTACTCCAAGAGTCAGGAAGAGCACGAGCGACACCTACATCTTATCTTGGAACTTCTTCGAAAAGAGCAATCGTACGCAAAGTTTTCAAAATGCGACTTCTGGCTTCGTGAAGTCCACTTCCTAGGCCACGTGGTAAACAAGGATGGGATTCACGTCGACCCACCCAAGGTAGATTCGATCAGAAATTAGCCTGCACCGCGTACACCGACAGAAATACGCCAATTCTTGGGTTTGGCAGGTTACTACAGACGGTTTATTAGAGGCTTTTCAAAGATCACGCAACCACTTACGCTACTGACACAGAATGGTGTTACCTATCGCTGGGGAGAGCCCCAGGAGACTGCTTTTCAGCACCTAAAGGAATGACTTTGCAGTGCACCTATCCTCTCATTGCCAGAGGGCACAGACGACTTCGTGGTTTATTGTGATGCATCCATTCGGGGACTGGGATGTGTGTTAATGCAGCGCGACAAGGTTATCGCTTACGCCTCTCGTCAACTCAAGGTTCACGAGCGCAACTACACGACGCACGATTTAGAGCTGGGAGCTGTTGTTTTCGCGCTTAAGATATGGCGACACTACCTGTACGGTACCAGGTGCACGATTTACACCGATCACAGGAGTCTCGAGCATATCCTTAAGCAGAAGGGTCTGAATATGCGTCAACGACGATGGGTTGAGTTACTTAACGATTACGAATGCGCTATCAAGTATCATCCAGGCAAAGCCAATGTTGTGGCGGATGCCCTTAGTCGAAAGGACACTTTACCACGGCGTGTGCGAGCGCTACAGCTTACGATTCAGCCTAGCCTTCCTGCTCAGATACGAGCTGCTCAGACAGAAGCCCTGAAGCCCGAAAACGTCAAGGCTGAAGCCTTACGCGGCTCACAACAACAAATGGAACAAAAGGCGGACGGCGCCTACTATGTCACGGGCCGGATTTGGGTCCCTCTCTATGGCGGTCTACGCGAACTCGTAATGGACGAAGCACACAAGTCTCGCTACTCGGTACATCCAGGGTCGGATAAAATGTACCACGACAACAACACTACATATTGGTGGCCTAGTATGAAGGCCCACATTGCTACGTACGTTGGAAAATGCTTGACCTGTGCGAGAGTCAAGGTCAAATATCAGAAACCAGCTGGCCTACTTCAACAGCCTATGATACCACAGTGGAAATGGGAAGAAATTTCCATGGACTTTGTTACAGGCCTACCGAGAGCTCAGCGTGGGAACGACACAATATGGGTGATCGTGGATCGACTCACCAAGTCTGCACACTTCCTGGCTATTAAGGAAACGGATACGTTCTCCACTCTCGCAGATATCTACCTCAAGGAAGTTGTTTCGAGGCACGGGGTGCCCATTTCTATTATTTCGGATCGGGATGCACGATTCACGTCAGAACTACGGCATGCGATGCACAAAGCGTTTGGCTCACGTTTAGACATGAGCACAGCATATCACCCTCAGACGGATGGGCAGTCTGAGCGAACTATTCAAGACATGCTTCGAGCGTGTGTTATTGATTTCGGCAACGGCTGGGAAAAGCACCTCCCTTTAGTGGAGTTTTCGTACAATAACAGTTATCACACCAGCATTCAAGCCGCTCCATTCGAGGCATTCTACGGACGTAAATGCCGGTCACCTCTCTGTTGGGCAGAGGTGGGGGATACTCGAATTACGGGTCCAGAGATTGTAGTGGACGCTATAGAAAAGATTGCACAGATACAACAACGCATGACGGCAGCACGCGACCGTCAGAAAGCCTACGCGGGCAAGCGTAGCAAGCCTTGGAACTTCAGGTCGGGGACCGGGTTTTATTGAAAGTCTCACCCTGGAAGGGTGTGGTTCGATTTAGTAAACGAGGCAAACTCAATCCACGGTATGTTGGACCATTTGAAATCACTGAAGGAATAGGCCCAGTAGCCTACAGACTGAACCTACCAACTGAACTCGGTGCAGTTCACTATGTATTTCACGTGTCGAATCTGAAGAAGTGTCTGTCAGATAAGACCCTCATAGTTCCTTTAAGGAACTCACTATCGACGAGCGGTTGCAGTTCGTCGAGGAACCAGTTGAAATCACGGACCGGGATGTGAAGGTCCTCAAAAACAAGAGAATCCCTCTTGTTCGAGTTCGTTGGAACTCCAAACGTGGTCCAGAGTACACCTGGGAACGCGAAGACAAGATGAAAGAAAAGTGTCCCCAGTTATTCGAAACCAATGCATCCACTTCTGAGGCTGAAGCTACTACTACCGAATTTCGGGACGAAATTCCAAATCAACGGGGGGATGATGTGACACCCCAGGAAAATCTGTGAACGATGTAACTTACCTAGCTTCCTCAGTGAGTGCGTACCAAATTTCGGGACGAAATTTCTTTTAAGTTGGGGATAATGTGACAACTCGAGTTTCTGACTTTCACTTTCGCATTAAATGCGCGTTGACTTTGACTGTTTAGTAGTTGACTTGTTGGATTTGTAATTGTACGCGTTGTGTTTTAATGAAACGTGTTGTCATTGTGCATACATGTAACTACTTGTGGTTGTAAAAGATAATATTGGAATTATTATTTATTACACTTAGTCTAGATCACGAAACATGGCATACTGTTCGAAGGATTCGAAGGACCACGAAAGATATCCTTCGATTCGAAGGATCAGCTTTCGGTTCGAAGGATCTCGAAACATATCCTTCGACCAAGGACCCTATCCTTCGACATCTTTCGGCCCAGCCTTTCTGATGGGCATGGCCCATTTCTGTGATACGTTTATATACGTGATACATGCAAACCGGCAGTTATTTTTCAAAACCCTAGTGCTATTGTGTGTGTGTGACGGCATATAGCAAACCTACTCTCTGTTCGAAGGATTCCATACCGTAATCCAGATTTCCGGTTAGTGTGATGTTGTTTATGATGCTTTGATTTCATGATTTATAAATTGTCTTGCAATATATTGTTAGTATGTTAATCGGATCTGTTTTGATGATGTTCAATGATGATGTCTTGTGGATTGGCCATGATAACCGGATATGTATGTTGGTATTGCAATATGTCGTTTGCGTGTTAACCGGAATATGTATGTTAATCGGATGTAGGTTAATCGAATTGATCATATTGTAATCGGATATGTTTATGTAATCGGCACCTATGTGTAAATCGGATAGTTTGAATGATTTTGTTATTCAGATTAGGGTTCTTGATATACATGGGAATCATGCTTGTTTGATCTTGTTGATGCTAATTGATTTGTGAAATTGGTGTTAATTGATAATCAGTTAGGAAAAACTTGGAAACTTTGAGAAAAAAAAACGTAACTGACATTCCGTAACTGATGTTCATCGAAAGATATTAGTAATCGAAACATAGCTGTGACCGAAAGATACCTGTCCTTCGAAACATAGGTGTTGACCGAAGGATAGCATTGACCGAACCATAGTAGTGTTGACCGAAGGATAGCTTTGACCGAAAGATAGTGTGTTGACCGAAACATAATCTGTGTGCCGAAGGATAACTATGTCGAAACATAGCTGATGTGTCGAAAGATAACCATGAATCGTAAGATGCTAACTGTGTATCGATAGATGTGTCGAAACATATTTGTGATGGTTGTGATAATTGTTAGACCGAAGGATGAGCAATATATCGAAGGATGGGTAAATGTGAATCGAATGATAGTTAATGATTAAATGCGAAATGATACGTGATGTGCCGATATGCAAACTGACTGTTATGTGAACATTAAATTGCATGCGTATCATTGTGAACATGAACTGATTTGTTATACGTGCATACAATAGGACGTGATTAATCACTTGTGAGTGCATAACCTAGCATACCGAGCAAACCAAGGTGAGTTCACACAGCCAAGGCATGGGTTCCCAGGGTGGGAATGGGTTGGATGATTATTTGTGCATACTTTGATATTATAACGAACGATTAAACTGTTGATGCTTACGAACTGCCTTCGCACACACCCTGGTCGGTAAAGACTATGGTCGCGAACGAACTACTCAACTGCCTTCGCACACACCCTGGTCGGTAAAGACTATGGTCGCGAATTGATTAACCGCCTTCGCACACACCCTGGTCGGTAAAGACTATGGTCGCGAACTATACGAACCCAATCTTCGCGCACCTGCCTGGGAGGCCGCGATGGAACTAATCATATGGAACGTAACGATTAAACCATTACTCACACAATACGATATTGAACTTTAAACTGTGAACTCGCTCAACTAGTTTGTTGATTATCTGCTGCATGCCTTGCAGGACCTTAGGTACTTATGGAGCTTGCACTGGAGGAGCGGGACGTTGTGGGCAGTGGATTATGAACGCTATGTTTAAACATTTCGAATAATTGAACTTATGGTTTACTTGGGTTATTCACTTATGCTTCCGCTACTGATACTATGTTTGTTTTGAAACATCAATTGTATTGAATGAGGTTTTACGAACTACTTTATTTATGTTATGCTATGTTCAATATGATTGATGGCTTGATCCTGGTCAGTCACGCTCCCAAGCGGTGATACTCCGCAGGTGGATTTTGGGGGTGTGACAATCCATCCATCTTTCGTTCTTGAACATCCAATTCCAAGTTCATACAAGTGCTAAGGATCACGTACGAGGAGGCTTGGTGCATTCAGAAAGCAAAGGACCTCACCCTATTGCTTTTATCCACTCATTTTGCGTCTAGAATCTTCCCTAGACTCGAGCTAGTAGTAAGTTACTATAATCACACTCTCGATCTATTTTAAAGTGGTTAAAATGGAATATGACGGTTAAAACTCGTGGACATACAAAATGATCCTTAAAAGTCTACTAAAAATACTAAAAGTGATTGTTAAAAGCTAGATTGTTGTGTAAATCATGTAGGATTTGTTTTGTGTTGTTATTTGGGCCCGATCTATGTTGTGGTAGCTCGGATCATCGTTTAACCCGGATTGGTCATGATCATGGATCATGACATAGAGCTTGTTTAAGTGTAACAAGGGTTAAGTGATGAAACTCTACCACACACGAAACTTGAACTTGTGTAAAAGCAACTTTACTTATGAAATAGTGTTTAAAACTAGTAGATCTACGGATCTACAAACGGTATTTTCAAAGGACCAAGTGTCCAAGAAATCATATTTTTCTAAAGCCGGATCTTACACGAACAAGAATGGTTTGTAAAACACACAAGTGTGTAAACACTTGTGTAACACTAAGTTTCGACAAAGAACTAGTTTTGTCAAATTTTACAATAAGTTGTAAAGATGGAATTTCTTTAAAAACGAGGTTTTTTATGAAATCGGATTGATATATATAAAGATCCACTAAAAGTAATGAGATTTACTTCATAGTTTTGGAAAACTACAAGTTCATGTGATTCTTGCGATTTACATATTTATTGACTAGTTTGTTGCTTTGAACGTTGTTTTGATTGAATGAGAAAATTGTTGGTTTGATTTATAAAAGAAAATGATACGCTTGAAAGCGTGGCCACCTCCAGTTATAGAGGAAACTCTAGCGAAATTTTTCCAAAAACCTAACACTTAGAAATATTTTCACTACAAGTGTTAGAAATACATTTTGACATGTTTTCAAATTATAGATTTTGCCACGACTTTATTTACAAAATATCGGAGGTGGGATTTCACAAAATAAAACTTGGTAAATATATATTTAGTATATATTTTTTTTTTCATAACGTCATTTGTTATGTGTTTATGATTATTTTGTGAAATATACAAATATTATTTTTAGGGTAAAAATAATAATATCATGTTAACGACTCCAAAATAATACGAACGCCTTCGCAATAATTATTTAAGTTACACCGGTAATTATTATTACCACTCGATCTTTAAAACGTAACTTACGCATTTAAGGAAATATTTATGAACGCGTATTTTTGTCAAGGTATTATTTTGGGAAAATTATATGTATTAAAATATAATATTTTTGGGAAGAATATTTATATTTTGGAATAAGAAGTAAGATATATATTAAGTGAGACTTAATAATATATTCCGAAGTATACGAACGCACATGTATTAAATCCCCCATCCTTGGGAAGGAAAAATAATCACCAAGTATATACAAAATGTTAACACGAAGTAGTTGTCTAACTATTTCCCAAAAACTTAAACCATAAAGCTAAGGCACGGACGTCCGTCTAATAGAGTTAGTACGTGTAGGTCGTCGCACCGCTGCTTGATCAGGAGATATACTTGGTAGAGACGCACCACGGTGAGTTCATGTCCCCCTTTTCTCTTAACTGTTTTCAGTTTTCTAAACTGCGGGGGTGAAATACATGTTACAATGTTTACGAATACTTTATACATGGTATGGTTAGCGTAAGGAGGTTTACTACTTAGATCATGTGAGTGGGTAGGCGGAAACTTGAGGCCATTAATCCTCTGGGTAGGACCGAGGGACAGGAGCAGTAGATCTACTTGGGTGTAGCGAGCCCGTCCCAGGCCCAACAGTACGGACCTCGGGGTGACTTTGTGCCCAACGCATAAATCCGCTAGGTTTGAGTCTCCCTACTTGCACTTCACACATATCAATGGCCTTGCAAACCATTGGTGATCTCTTTTTCCTTATTTGCTACATACCAGGATTATTTATACATACAAAGGTTTATTTACTCACTTACACATGAACTCGCTCAACATTATTGTTGATTTTTCCAACTTACATGTATTTCAGGAAATTAAAGGATCTGGCGCGGTATGTTGTGTTTTCCTGCTGCATATGGGTTCCGAGGTCATCCCGGTTTAGGAAATGTGACTTTTTCCTGGACGAGTCACAAATCTTAAACTGCGTTTTATTCATGTTGATGTCTTCCAAACAATATTTTATGTTATGTTGTTGTAGTTTCCAAGACAATGTTGTGCTACGTTTGTTTTAAAACTTAGTCCTATGGATGATCTTGCATGGTTTTTATTTCATATAGCTTTGTTATGATTAAGCTATGGTATTAAGAAGTCACACCAAAATTAACCATGCTTCCGCAAAGCCAGGGTGTGACAGCTGTTACCGTCTCACACCTCAAACTGTCTCCTGCTGCCAAAGAGAGACTCGCTGCTTTTGGAAGGCTTAATCCTGAAACAAGAACATTCAACACCAACACCCAGGATTCACAAGAGATATCCTCAGGCTCAGTCACCATGTCAAGTAAGTATCCTGTTTTTGGTATAATTAGTAGTTTAAATAAATAGTTACACAAAAATAGGATAAGGATACTTATCTTGTTTTGAACGTGTAGGTGCCGGAAAATCCTCCAAAGCTGCCTCCAAGTTCGGTATGGCTGATCTTGACACTGTCAAATCCAAGAAGAAGGCCATTGCAAGCCCGAGCGTCTCAATCCCCAAGGCACCCAGCAAAGGAAGGGGTGGCAAAAAGAGAAAGAGCTCTGATGTTGAGGACCTACAAGGCCCACCACTGATCCGCCACCAGTTCCTCGAATACTTTAATGAGGTAAGGATCACTGATTCTGCTTACATATCCTGCTCATATATCCTGCTCATATATCCTATTCATTTGAGGATCACCTGACCTTGAACTGCTTTGTCTTCTTTGCAGAAATTTGCTGAGATTGAGGATTACGTGGGGAGCGTCGAGGAGTTGGATAAGAAGATGGCTGACCTCCAACAAATCTCAGTGCTCAAGGATCACAAGATCGCTGATCTTGAAAAGGCCCTCCAAGCTGCCAGGACCGAAACAACGAAACTCCTGATTGACATAGACTACAAGAAGCATGAAATCGTGGAAGGTGCAAAGGTCTCTGCTGCTATCACAATGTACAAAACAAGACTGCAGATGGCCCAGGAAGCCAGGATCCTGACTTCGACAGAAGCAGCTGGGATGTTGAAGGCTGGAAGGCAAGGCTAGCTGACCTGGAGGATGATGAGGAGGCTGAGGAGATGTTGGCGCTGAGGCCGGAGGCAGTGGCAAGGATCAAGTGAAGGATGCTGGAGCTGGAGAGGAAGAAGGGGTAGCGAAGGTGTAGGCTGCGTGATTGGGCAATGATGGACACTTCTAGACATAGCCGGAGCCCAATTTTTTAAGTTTGATGGTAGTTTTTGCTGAACAATTGTCGGTTTGTACTTTGAACAATAGTTTTAGGATTAAGGATCCAGGATCCTTCAGACAATAGGTAGGATTGCAAATGGTGGAGGGATCCTCTGTTTGGGGGATGAAGCCATTGTGATCCTGCCGCCTTTTAATTCCCTGCATGCTATGACCGCACAAACAATGGACACTCGTTGCCAACCCATGTGGACGGGCCACGTTTTGCTGGTAGAAACGTGGGTTGGCAATCTTGACAACTTTTGGTGGTTTAATCTTTGTTAATAAAATAACTATAATCTTTTTTGGCTTATCTTGTGTTGTTATCCTTGTTTGTCTTTTTAATTTTCAATTGTTTTGATGTATACTTGTCTAAATAAGAAATCTTGGATAAGTAAGATAGAAAATATTTAGGATATGATCCAAGATCCAAGATCAAATATCCTATAGTTGAAAAATCCCAAAAAGTAGTATATTTTAAGGATCACAAGTTTAGTTGTCAAAATACAAGGGTTATCCAAATAAACAATGAACAAAATTAAAATAGTTAAGGATCATACCTGAGGATCCAAGTTAGGATCCTAACCTTTAATACCATAACCAGGATAACTATAAGACAAACCTTAGAGAGAAGTAAGGATCAAGGATCCTTGTTTGTTTAACTTCAAAGACCTGAACTAGAACATAACTTGGGACTAAGCCAATATAAGATAAAAGTTAGCAACTGGGGACAAGCCCAAGGATAACTGGGGACAAGCCCAAGGATAACTGGGGACAAGCCCAAGGATAACTGGGGATTAGCCCAAGGATCGTTTGTAAACTGGAGTATGGCCCTAACTGGCGACTATCCAAACTTAGTGGCATGAAAATGCCAAAACCTTAGCTAACGTGAAAACGTTAGAAACCTTAGGAACAGATGTATGGTACGTCTACCATTATACGTAGGATCCTAGGTATAGCCAGTACAATGGAATTATCAGCCTCTAAAGCGAGTACTGGTCCCACTGCCATGAACTATACATGGATCATCATGCGCTACAGGCGGAACTAGGGTCAAGCCCAAATTACTGGGGTCAAACCCAAGTGACTGGATGCTTCTGTGGATAACCAACATTTTGCTAAGGATACCTGAATTTTCAAAACTCAGAATCACGTGAGAAGTGGACAAAGGATGCAGGATCCTTATCCTTAGGTGAGAAAGTAAGGGAATGAAATAGTTTGAGATTAGGATGTTACCAAAGTAAGGATCATCGGTGCTTTAAGGATCCTTCAAGGATACTCATGATGTAAGGATCATCTGATCTATGAGGATCCTATTCACATGAAATATTTCTTCAAGTGGACAGCATTCCAGGCTCTTGGTAGCAGATCACCTTCCATGGTCAGCAATCGATATGCCCCCTTTCTTGCCTCAGCTTCAATCAAATAAGGACCTTCCCATTTTGGTGCCAATTTTCCATCAGCAGGATTGATGGTATTCTGAAATGCTTTCCTTAACACCATATCACCAATTTGAAACTTCCTGATCCTGACATTTTTGTTGTAAGCACCAGCCATTCTTTGTTGATAACTGGCCATCTTTATCCTAGCCAGATCCCTGATTTCTTCAATAGTATCCAGGTCTTTAACCAAGTTCACATCATTTTCCACAGGATCACGGATACTTGTTCTAGCAGTTGGAACCACCATTTCTGTAGGGATCACTGATTCTGCCCCAAATACCAAACAGAATGGAGTCTGGCCTGTAGCATTCTTTGGGGTCGTCCTATCACCCCAAAGCACATAAGGTAGTTCTTCTACCCATTTCCCTTTTTTGGATCCAAGCTTCTTCTTCAAATTGTTGATGACGATCTTGTTGGATGATTCTGCCTGACCATTAGCTTGTGGGTGGACTGGTGTTGATGTTATCATCTTAATCCCCCAACTGTCACAAAAGTTAGTAGTTCTGCCCCCAATAAATTGGGAACCATTATCACATATAATTTCAGAAGGGATACCAAATCTAGTAATAATATTTCTTTTAATGAAGGATATAACTTCCTTTTCTCTGACTTGGGCAAAAGCTTCAGCCTCTATCCACTTGGAGAAGTAATCAGTCATAGCAAGCATGAACACTTTTCCACCAGGTGCCTTAGGGAGCTTACCAACTATATCCATACCCCATCTCATAAATGGCCAAGAGGAGGATATGGGATGCAAACATTCGGCCGGCAAATGAAGGATATTGCTGTGTCTCTGACAAGGATCACACTTCTTAGCATATTCCACATCATCTTTTTTCATAGTTGGCCAATAGTATCTTATCCTCAGGATCCTTGAGAATAATGTTGTAGGTCCCCCGGAGGTTGAGGTTAAACCTTATCCTTGTTATGTTTAACACACTAGCAAGTGCGGAATCCAAGCTAGAATGCAAACCGGTAGTTTATATGAGAACACAAGCTACAAAGAGAAAGATAGACACACAAGATATCAAAGTTTTCTCTTGTATTTCAGTGGACACGGTTACAGCCCTTGACCAAACTGAAAATACGCTCTCTACAAGACTAAGTTCACTCACATTCTTTCTCACACTTGTAAAATGAAGTGAACACATTACATGAGTATATATACCCATCACAGCTGGTCTGGTCGAAGGATCAGATAGACTGATCGAAAGATCATCTATCGATCTGAAACCTATCGAAGGATCCACATATACCTCGAAGGATGATATCCTTCGAGGTCCATCAACATCCATCGAAGGTTTATCTTTCGAGCTCATCGAAGGATCTAAACAATCCTTCGATGACTCATCCTTCGACACAAAACATGTTACAACCATGTTCTAACTGTTTGGCCAAGTCAAACCAGGAGGATGGTTGACTTGGTCAAACTTACATCAAAAACACATATTAACAAACCTAAGACGTAACCCAGACTAACAAAAGACATCGTTTTGTATCATGACAAAATACAGACAAAGTACAGACACAAGTGCACCAACAAACTCCCCCTTGGCTGTAGCTTTGTCTCGATCTTCGTGTCTTCAAGTCTCTGACGTCCTTTCAAGTCTTCAATGTCGGGGGATCTTCAAAGTCTTCACGTCTTGAAAGCAGAAAGTGTATCAACAAACTCCCCGTTTCATGTAGGAAGTGTGTTGACAAACTCCCCCTTAACATAAGCTCCCCCTTGAGTTATGCTCGTGAAAGACTTGATCCTTATAGCTTGAGATCCTTGTGGTGTTGATGATGGTCAGCGGCAACTCGATCATTTTCATCTTTTGAGGGCCTTCACGTCGTATCTTCATTCCGAAGCTTGTCATCGACCATGTTCTCCTTGCCTTTAGAATCTGCACATGCAAGAAATCTAAACGCGTAATGAGAACAACTGCTTGGAATATAGTTTATATAAACAAATGACACACAAATGACCATGTCACAATCAAACACCGTCCGACAGTTTGAAAGTTTAGTAAATTTGTCAGTTTTTGTTTCTAACTTTCAATACTTGCAAATTTCGACCGTTTATGAAGATTTAGTCAATTCGGTTTTCGTTCAGGTTTCAGGCAACGAAGACTCGAGTTCCAACATCGTACGATCGAAAATAAAATAGAAATAAAATCTTTTTGGCTTTTATAAAGTTTATATTAAAACACACCTAAAATCTTTTTGGTATTTTTGAATTTTTCAAATGTAAAGACTGAAAGCAGTAAATAAATATATACATACATTCTTTTTTCGAGTTTCGAGGGTAAGAGAATCATATCAGTGCATGGTCAAGCCAAAACACTCTCTTTGTTCAGTTAGTTAACATTAAGATAAGCATCCTATAACAATTATCGGTATTGTTGTCCACATAAGCTCAACTTATCAGATGTAATCATGGCGAGGGGATACGTTGAGGTATGATTTATACTTACCGACCGGTGTTCATCCACATCACGACACATTCCCGTATCAAGGTATGCACGAGGATTCATCTTACAGGTGAGTATACTGATTATCATCTGTTTGACCGTATATGATGTGAGATTCTCACTTATTTTGATTTGAAAACAAGCCCTATGTGATAGAATCACTTATTGATGAGGAACTTGATTTTCATATGCATGAGGGCACAGGAGCAAGTCCGTGAACAGGTTAGTACTTCCATACAGCAGAGAGACGAACTTGACTCCCGGATAAATGTGATATTTTATCACTTATTTGTTTGGACATGTGATTGTTTATCACTTATTGAGGTCGAATGCAGTATGTACACGTATGTATAGTATCATGGAAGATCTAGACTTGCGTCCCCGTTATTTTTCGGTAAAAGATACAACCATGATACCCAGATGATAAGCAGCATAAAGACCGAATATCTCAGAACCTCGGCAATCTCTCAAACGAAATTTCGGTACTAAGACCATATGCCAATGAATGGTTCCCACCTGGTCTTCAGTCGATTTAAGATTTATATCACCCTGCACACTTTAAAATGATTGTGAGCCTACCGATACATCTTATATAGAGCTGCTTATCGTTTTTCATTTAAGGTTTAAAGAGGTTTGGATAGACCACTGATGTACTATCATTTTCTCTTTTGCTCGCCAGGAAACTCATTTTTGTTTTTCTATTGTTTTTGTGTTTTTGAAATTTTTCGATGTTTTTGGATTTTCAGATTTTTGGATTTACTCCCCCTAAAATCAATAAACTAAGACAAATTTAAAACACAAAGGTATTTACAAAAATGATTTTCCGATGTTGGTTCACTCTTGCTTGACCTTAATGCCGTTTACCAATAATAAAAAGTCAAATCTTGATTTGTCAAACGCTTTGGTAAATAGGTCGGCACGTTGGTCATCAGTGTGGACCTTAACAACATCGATTAGCCTTTTATCAAAGCAATCACGTATGAAGTGATATTTGATATCGATGTGTTTGGTCTTTGAGTGCTGCACAGGATTTCTAGTGATCTGTAAAGCAGCTTCATTATCAACATAAATAGGAGTAGTTAGGAATTCAAAACCGTAGTCCCGCATCTGTTGTTGGATCCATAGAACCTGGGAGCAGCAACTAGATGCAGCAATGTATTCCGCTTCACATGTAGACGTAGCCACACATGTCTGCTTCTTGCACTGCCAAGTGACTAGGCGATTGCCTAAGAACTGACATCCTGCTGTAGTTGATTTGCCATCTTTCTTGCAGCCACCGAAATCAGAATCACTGTAAGCCTTGAGATCGAAGTTATCATCCTTAGGGTACCATAAACCAGTGTCAGGGCAACCCTTCAGATAACGAAAAATCCTTTTGACAGCAGCATAGTGAGAGACCTTCGGATTCGCTTGGTATCTGGCGAGAAGGCACGTTGGATACATAATGTTGGGTCTTGATGCGGTGAGATACATTAAAGATCCAATCATAGCACGATAAAGTGAAGAGTCCACAGCTTCCCCTTTTTCATCCGGAGTAATCCCGTGATTCTACGGAAGAGGAGTAGAAATTGGCTTCGAATCGGACATCTGGAACCGGCTCAAGATGTCTCCGACATACTTGGTTTGATGGATAAAAATTCCAGATTCGGACTGATTAACTTGCAAACCCAAGAAGAACGTCATTTCACCCATCGCACTCATCTCGAATCGATCTTGCATCACCTTCTCAAATTCCTTGCATAACTTATCATCGGTAGAACCAAAGATAATGTCATCGACGTATACCTGTACCAACAGAAGATCTTCACCTTTTTCCTTGATGAAGAGGGTACAATCGATCAAACCCCGTCTAAACCCGTTGTTCAGCAGGTAGGTAGACAGTGTCTCATACCAGGCTCGGGGTGCTTGATGAAGACCATATAACGCCTTGTTAAGTAGTAAAACTCTGTCAGGATGTAATGGATCTTCAAACCCCGGTGGTTGCTCGACATATACTTCCTCTTCGACTACTCTGTGAAGAAATGCATTTTTAACGTCCATCTGGTACACCTTGAATTTCTTGAAGGATGCGTAGGCTAGAAAGATTCTAATAGCCTCCAGACGTGCAACAGGTGCATACACTTCATTGTAGTCAATACCTTCTATCTGACTGAAGCCTTGAACAACTAACCTTGCTTTGTTTTGGACAACAATCCCACGGTCGTCCTTCTTGCACTTAAACACCCAACGAGTTCCGATCTTCTTGTAGTGGTCGGGCCTATCAACCAATTTCCATACGCCCAACTTCTCGAACTGCTGAAGTTCTTCTTGCATGGCTTCCACCCAGGAATCATCTTTCAATGCCTCCTTCCAAGATCTAGGCTCTTCTTGGCTAACATAGCAGGCGAAAGACCAATCATTTTGTTGTCCCGATTCTCGTATCTCAGCATACAAGCCAGCATTTTCGTTATTTCTGATTTGATTCCTTGTCCTTACACCACTGAGAACATCACCTATAATATTCTGCTGAGGATGAATGTTATGAATTCGGGTTTCAGGAACTAGAGGAATTTCAACATTGGTCCTCAAGTTATTGATATTTAAATTCCCGATATCATTCTGAAGCTGTTGAGTTGTAGAAGATGATGCATTTTATTCTTGGACAATTGGCGCAGACACTGGATCCGTTGCTTCTGAAGTACCTTGAACCGGACGCGGTGCTTCACCATCATTTGCATCAACATACTCCTCATCTTCCGATGACAAATTGTAGTCGACAGCATCATTAAACACCTCATTTGAAACGAGATTGTTGACAGAAGAAGATGCTTGAGAGTCAACAGTGATTGGGCGAACTAACTGAGAGCCAGTCGCATTCTCGCTTTCAGACAACATTTGAGCAATTGCATTATCATCATCAAATGTAGGCAGATTGAATGAGTCGAAAAGACCATCATAATCGAACATCCATGGATCTCCAGAAGGCTTCGGTGGATTAGAATATCTTTGAACTTTTACTTCACCCCACTCTTCAATCTTCTTGGTAGTCAGGTTCCATACTCGCAGATTAGGAGTAGCATACCCAAGGAAGTAACCTTCGGTAGCTTTGGCACCAAACTTCCCGTCAGGCTCAATCATGGTAAATGGTGCACCAAAAGGTTCTAGATATTCCAAGTTAGGAGTCTTCTTGTGTAGGAGTTCGAAGCACGTTTTGCCATGTCTTTTCACTGTGAGAACCCTGTTTAACGTGTAGCAAGCCGAGGCAACAGCTTCAGTCCAGAATCGAACTGGAAGCTGAGACTCAACCAACATGGTTCTTGCAGTCTCAATTAAGGTTCTGTTCTTTCTTTCAGCGACTCCGTTTTGTTGTGGCGTGTACCGAGTGCTGTATTCATGAAGGATTCCTTTTGCAGTGCAAAATTCATCCATAACCCCGTTTTTGAACTCGGTTCCGTTGTCGCTTCGAATTCGCCTCACCTTTAGATTATAAAGATTTTCCAACAAGGTGATCAAACTCTTTAGAATTTCTGGAGTCTTGCTCTTGTGGACCATGAAAGCAACCCATGAAAATCTTGAATAGTCATCAGTGACTACCAAGCTGAAAACCTCCCCGTGCACACTCTTGTGTTTGATTGGGCCGAAAAGGTCCATATGCAGACGTTCGAGTGGCATGTTTACAGTGTTAACCTTCTTCAATGGATGTGATTTCTTGATCTGCTTCCCTTTCTGACACGGCACACAGACATCTTGAAGTTGAAAATTCTTCACATTGACACCTCTCACCAGATTGTTTTTGACAAGGTGATTCATTTTTCTGAGGTGAATATGACCCATCCGTCTGTGCCACGAGATCGTCTCCTTTTCAGTGGCTTTTGAAATAAAGCAAGTAACTTGTTTGGACTTAGTTATTGCTTGGCTCATATCGAGGACATACAAATCATTAACTCTTGGTGCTGATAAGAGAATCCATTCTTCGGGAATCTTGAATCCTGGTGCAGATCTGAGAAACACTCAGGAGATTGTGATCCAACTGTTCCACATAATTGATTTTGTCGAAACTCACAACTCCATTTGAGATCATTCCCTCGCCGGTGATATACCCTCCTTTGTCTCCAGCAAATGCAACATATCCTCCTCTTATACTTCGCACATCGAAAAGAAGACGATAGTCGCCCGTCATGTGCCTGGAAGCCCCACTATCAACAATCTAATGACTATTAATAGTTCCTCCTAGAGCTGCCTGCACATGAAACTAACTTATCAGTTTGAGAGGGGGACCCAAGCCTTTGTGGACTTGGGTCGTCCTTGATCATCAAGGAAAGTGATTTCAATCACTTTATGATTAGGAAAAAGAACCTGTGGTGCTCCCCCTGATTGAATTACATGCTTTTGCTTCCAAGCTGTTTGTCCTTTACCAGTATTTGAATTTATTGTTCTAGCATTTACTGGTTTTACAGTTTCAGGTTTTGCTTGTACAGGTTTTTCTTCTTTGACCTTTGATTTTAAGGCCTTTTCAATTACCTTTTGATTCTTTTGCTTTAACTTCTTTTCCCTTTCTTTCAAGACACGTGGGTCTTGTTTCGGGGAAACTGATCGTTTTTTGTAATCGATTTCTTGGGGAGCACTCGTTTTTGACTTCAGCTTTTGCACGTGTGGGCAATATCTTACAATATGCCCAACTGTGCCACATTCAAAACATGTTCTCCGCTCTACAAACTTCGGAGAAACATGTTGATGACTAGACGAAGAACCAGACAATGAACTTTGTGATCTAGACGTGCTTGGACCTAAATCACATCCGTTGGTGTGTTGGGTGTAATTATTCTGATCATTTCGTTTTAAAATTCTAACTTGTTTAACAAAATCAACGTTAGATTTATCCTGAAATGTTTCAAGTTTGTCTGAACCCGTGGATCCAACAAAGTTCATTTTCGGTTCTCGTTTCTTAACAGGAGCTCTTTTGTTTTGCACCTTTTGTTGTTGAACCTTAGGTTGCTCAACCTTTGATTGTTGAATTTTAGGTTGTGCAGCCTTAGGTTGAGTAGCCTTAGACTGTTCAACTTTAGGTTGTTGAACCTTTGGTTGTTCAGTCTTAGGCTGCTGAACTTTAGGTGCTTGAACATTCTTGTTCTGAGCCTTCTTTCCCTGTACCTTACCCTTTCCGGAGTTGACTTGTTGTTTTCGCTCAATTGGTAGTTTTTGGTTTCCGTATTGTTTTCTAATTTGTTCACACGGAATTGGATCACATTGAGTGACGGTAACTTTGCCATTTTTGTTCCCCAAAAACTTATCAGTGCATCTTTCAAAAATTTGCTCAATTAAATCTTGATTTACATTTTTAATTGGAAAATCTTTGTTAGAGTAGATTTTGCTATCTCCTTTGAGCGTGTACAACAAATTATTCCCTTCAAGGCTAGATATAAGAGACTCCATTGCTTTTGACATTCAGTCTTACTCGGTTTCACTGGTGGATCACACAGGATGTGATTCTCGATTGGAATATCTGTTGTAACCGAGTTAGACTGTTGTTTCACAATTTCTTCAGATTCATCGTCCAAAGAATCAGCATCCTCAACAATGGGAGGACTCTGTTCCTTAACACACGATGAATCTGTCACATTCTCAGATTCTGATTGACCCAAGGATGATGTACCAGTTGTGAACCCGAGGCCTGCTGCAAAGTCATCTAGACCGAGTGGCACAGTAGGTTCAAAACGGGGCATATCCTCGTCATCAGGCAATTTGGAGTAATTGTGATTCATTGGGGGAGGACATGATTTGAATCCAATACATTTTGCATCCCCCTTTTTCCTTTGAACGTCAATGATGTGATCCAATACATAGCGGGAATTGGAATAGCTTTCCAGTTTCTGCTTAATTGTCTCACATTCACATCGAGCTGTTGCTAACTCTACCATTTGCTTTTCAATTGTGTCAATAAGATTATTGTTAGCATGTTGTTTTCGCAAAACAGCCTTTTGTAATTCTGAAACATCATGTCTTAATGACGCAATTGTTGCTTTAAATTCCTTTTCATTTCTGGTAAAAACAAGTTAGCTTCGGTTGCTTTAGAAAGATCTACAATCAATTCTTGATTGTGTTTGTGTGTGATTTCAAACTGACATTCCTTTTCAGCATCTTTTAAACACTTTGCACATTCAATAGGAACAGAAATAGAGTCAGAATTTGTATCACATACCTGAGAAGTCTGATCTTCTACGTGAGCCATAAAGGCTGTATGAAAAGAAAAAGATCCATCTTCAGAGAAGAACTGAGCAAGCTTCTCGGAAGTTCCAGCAGATTTCTGGCAGACAATAGATCTCCTCTTTCATAATGCTTCAGCTTCAGCCAAAAGCTCATCAACCTCCAAATCTAAAGCATTACTTGATAAATCACCAGCATCAAGTGATTCCCCATCCATGCTCCCACTATAACCCGAACTATCTTCATCTTCTGATGATTCACCAGCAGATACGGGTTCTACTACCTTCTCAATCACTTTAGCGTAACATGCTGTTCCACCATTTCCTCCTTCTCCAAGCTGAAGGTTCCAGTTGCAGATTTCATCAGCTTGAACAACCAATCCTCTGTGGGGATTAGTGTTTGTGGTTCCAGATGCATTTCCTCCAACGGGAACTATTGATCTGACAGAATTGTTGTTCAGTTGTTGTTGTGGCTGTCCTTGATTCCTGAAGGGATTCTGATTTCCTTGCTTAGGTGGCTTCTGACACTCCCGCTTGAAGTAACCCTTTTCACCACAATTGAAGCAAGTGACAGCATTCTTATCAAAACCATACTTGGTGTTGTTGTTGCTATCCAAGTTGGTTCTCCCCGTCCTTTCCATAAACTCCTTTGCTCTTCGAATTGCACTAGCAAGAGCCCATTTGATATCCATCATTTCAAACTCTTCTCTATCCACTTGTTGATAATCTTCATTGGTTAGATTGATATTCCCAATCTGACCTGCGATCAATCCACAATAAGCACTAACCAAGGTGTTCAACATCTCCATATGCTCCTTGGCTATTTCGACACTGACTTTGGAAAGGTTGGAAGTGTCTAATCTGACTGTGTTCGGATTGGAAGTGGCTTGAAAGTTTGAAGAGCTTCCATAAAACCCTTGCTGTTGCGGTTGTTGCTGCTGAGCTCTGCTTGGGTCTAAGAAAGGCGGTGGTGTGAATTGCTGAGCTGTCGGTTGCACATACTGTTGTTGAGAAGAAGAATCTGGTCTTGAAAACATCATCGTGTATGCTGAAGGATCAAACTGATTTGTTGTGGAAAGTCCGGTGTTTGAGATGAAAGCTGTTTGAAGCTTCGCGTGTTGAGAGGCTGGTTTTTCTCCACTGATACCTCCTGCAATCCCATAGTACATCTCTGGATTTTGAGGAGTTAGTGTTCTTTTTGCCTTAAGCTTTTCTTCTGTATCCTTGTTCTCCAATTTTTGAATTAATTCATAGACGGTGATTGTGTCTAGAATACCATTTTGTTTGAGAATTTCAAGAAAACTGCTCCACTTTACTGGTAAGCTATCAACGAATCTCTGCACCATTTCTTGTGGAGTGGCAGTGACTCTAAAAGCAAACATCTCGCTCAACAAGTGATGGAACCTTGTAGATAACTCTGCCAAAGTCTCATTCTCCATACACGTGAATCCTTCAAACTCTTTCTTCAGTAATTCTTGCTTGATCTTTCTAGATTGAGCATTTCCTTCACATCGTAACGTGAGCATATCCCACAAGCTTTTAGTAGTCGTGCAGTAAACAAACTGGTGGTAAATGTCTCTGTGAAGAGCTTGTGTGAGAATCATGAATGCTTTCTTTTCTAACTCAAATTTCTTCTTATCATCATCAGACATAGTGCTGTAAGTTGTTGGATTAGATCCTGCAACTTCCAAATCATTGTCAAATGCGGTGAAGAAACACATCCATAGATCTTGACCTTGCCCCTGAACACAAGTTTTCAGCCTTTCTTTCCACCATCCCCAATCATTGATGTGATTTAGCTTTGGTGGTTTTGTGCTTGTACCAGTTTCACTGTCGTTCTGCATCATTGCTTGAATTGCTGCTGCTTTGATTTGTGACCAATGCCCATTGATTTGCAGTTCTCATTGCAGTTTGAGGTGGGGCAATAGCCCGCATCCATGCAGTTTTGTCGAAATCTGACGCAGATTGCGTAGCTGATGATTGTGGAGTCAAAGTTGTTTGAGTCCACGCGGTTGGATCCCACTGACCGTTTGTTCCCATTTAATAAAAATTAATATATTAAGTGAAAATTGATTTAAAATTTGAAAACCAAGTTTTCCCTTTTTAAAAATTAATTTTCACAAACTATGTTAATATCTCGAATGAAAACAACCAGCCGAAGGATCCCTGATCGAAAGACCTGAAAAACACAAACTTGTTAAACTTAAAACAGACTAGGATCGAAGGATCAATACTTGTTCGAAGGATCAACAGTGTTCGAAAGATCACTGTTGAATTTCGAACGATGATTTCGAAAGATTCTCCAATCGAAGGATCCTTATCTTTGGAATAAGAACTGTAGATCGAAAGATATATCCTTCGAAAAGATTCCTTGGATCGAAGGATAAGTCACAGACTTCGAAGGATGTTCGAAGGATGATTATCTATCGAACCTCCTTTGATCGAAAGATGATCTTTCGACTTCGAAGGATATCCTTCGATCTGTACTGACACAGTTGACAAAAAGTGACAGGTTGGTGAAAAGGTGATGGGTTGGTAGAAAGCTTTCGGCAGAAGGTATGTTCAGACCATACCTTTTACCAAACCAGATTTGACCCAATAAAATATTTCTTAAAAAAGGAAGGTTCTTACCCAGAAAACCGGTCACCGGAGTAAGCCGGAATTTGGCCGGAAATTACCAAGCTTCTTAAAAACAAGTTTTTAAGTTACCCAACCCGTCCTTTAACACACCGGTTAGTTTAGAACACGTTTTTACGTCTAGAAATGCGAGAAAAACACTAAAAACGGGTGCTAAACCATGTGAGTTTTTGTTCAAACACTCCAAAGTCTTGTATAAACTCGTTTTTTAACAAGGAAAAGAGCCACGGCTCTGATACCACTTGTAGGTCCCCCGGAGGTTGAGGTTAAACCTTATCCTTGTTATGTTTAACACACAAGCAAGTGCGGAATCCAAGCTAGAATGCAAACCGGTAGTTTATATGAGAACACAAGCTACAAAGAGAAAGATAGACACACAAGATATCAAAGTTTTCTCTTGTATTTCAGTGGACACGGTTACAGCCCTTGACCAAACTGAAAATACGCTCTCTACAAGACTAAGTTCACTCACATTCTTTCTCACACTTGTAAAATGAAGTGAACACATTACATGAGTATATATACCCATCACAGCTCGTCTGGTCGAAGGATCAGATAGACTGATCGAAAGATCATCTATCGATCTGAAACCTATCGAAGGATCCACATATACCCCGAAGGATGATATCCTTCGGGGTCCATCAACATCCATCGAAGGTTTATCTTTCGAGCTCATCGAAGGATCTAAACAATCCTTCGATGACTCATCCTTCGACACAAAACATGTTACAACCATGTTCTAACTATTTGGCCAAGTCAAACCAGGAGGATGGTTGACTTGGTCAAACTTACATCAAAAACACATATTAACAAACCTAAGACGTAACCCAGACTAACAAAAGACATCGTTTTGTATCATGACAAAATACGGACAAAGTACAGACACAAGTGCACCAACAAAGTACAGACACAAGTGCACCAACAAATGCCATGCCCCTAGTGTCGTTTCCACAATCTCCTTCGTGGAAGTCTTTTAAAACTTCTTGGATTTCAGGATCCTCAATGCATCTTAAATATGGTCCTGCAAGAGATCGCTTATACAATACATTATTTAAAATTGTGAATTGAGATACCTTAATTTTGAAAGCTCTAGGGTTTTCTCCTGTAGGAATCTCTCCATGTTGTAAGTATCTCATGATTAGCAGGATCCATGATCCTGATCCCGAATGAGATCGAGTATCCTCACTAGGGATAATTGCAGAATCCACTCCTATTTCCATGGCCACATGATCCTCGATGGCAGGAGCCAGGATATGGATAATGAGGATACTTATATCCTCCGGGATCTTCAAAGATGATCCTAGATTAGCCAATGCATCAGCTTCTGTATTTTCTTCCCTTGGTACCTGTGTCAAACTAAAGGAAACAAAAGAGAGTGCCAATTCTTTGACTATCTCAAAATATTTGGTTAGCTTTTCACCTTTAACAGCATAGGATCCATTAAAGTGATTAGTTATTAACAATGAATCTACATGTACCTCAAGATACCTGATCCCCATATGCTTAGCAATTTGCAAACCAGCTATCAAGGCTTCATACTCAGCCTCATTGTTAGTGGTTTGGAACTCACAAGCTATAGTGTGGGGTATTATGTCCCCCTGTGGCGATTTTAGTAGTATTCCAAGCCCTGTTCCTTTGACGTTTGAGGATCCATCAGTATAGAGTATCCAAGGATCCTTGGTCTCCTCTAGCTGTTGGACTTCTAACTCAGCTTCCTTTTGCAAATCACTACTGAAATAAGCCACAAAGTCAGTTAACGCTTGGGATTTAATGGTTGTCCTTGGCTCATATCTTATATCATATGCACTAAGCTTCACTGCCCACTTAGCAATCCTTCCTAACATTTCAGGTTTCCTGAGGACATTCTTAATTGGAAAATTAGTTTTAACAATAATAACATGAGTTTCAAAATAATGTCTTAATTTAGTGGATGCCATAATTAAAGCGAGGATAAGCTTTTCTAGGTGTGAATACCTGGATTCAGCAACAAGTAAACTCTTACTTACATAGTAGACATGATGTTGTGTACCTTCGTGATCCTTAACAAGGACTGCACTTACTGCTTTTAAGGATACTGCAAGATATAAGTGATAGGGGAGGATTTTCTAACAATTAGTGATCCTTACTTGTTATCCTAATAGTGATCCTTACTTCTGTGACAGATGGTGATCCTCAGAAGAGCTTCAGGATCAGGATCATGGATCACCCTAAGGATCCTCATACTAACGATTGGTTGTTTATGTTTCGTATTGTTTTGCAGGAGTAATAAGCTTGACTTGGTCTTGGCAACGTTACTATGGAATATTCCACAGGTATTTCGCACACGTTTGAATGGAAATGGACGTTGTGGAGAACGTGGGAGCACGGCACAAAAGTCGGACAGTTTGTTAGCTTAGTTAGCTTTTATTTTTAAAGGGGTGACGAGCTATTTTTAGAACACTTAGCCATTTTCAGCTACATACACTCTCGTACAACTGCACTCTCGAAGCTTTCAGCAAACACTTAACAGTTTTCACACACTTTTACACAATTAACCATAGTGATCCTTGTACCTAGCTTGTCACTATCCGAAGTTGTAAACATTTATTGATTTATTTGAGCTTGGTGATCGGTAGTTTCCATCACCCGAGGTTTTTTATGCTGGAGATCATTCATTGATCAAGGGCTTTTTCCTCGTTTAAATCCTTGTGTTTGTTTTGGTCAAAAATCGCACAAGGATAATGTAACCAAACTTTATGTAAACGGGGTATGATGCTTGGTTAATTATGAAAGTAAAGGATCACTTCTGTGATAAAAGATGCAAAGACACAATGATTTATACGAGGAAAAAGCCCTTGATCAATGAATGATCTCCGGCATAAAAAACCTCGGGTGATGGCAACTACCGATCACCAACTTCAATATAACAAAAATATGATTACAACTTTGGATGATAATGAGCTGAGTACAAGGATCACTATTGCTTTTGGTGTCTAAGTGTGTGAGAGTTGCGTTGTATGTCGTGTGTATTCTTCCGAATGAGGAAGAGGGGTATTTATACAAGTGTAGGTGACTTATTTTAGGTAAAATGACTAATTATCAGCTCATTACCCCTTTAGAAATAAAGACAATCTAGCCTAAATTGCTGCCCATGAATCAAGCCATGTTTCCATATCCTGTGCAACGTCTTTCTTCAATTAAGCTCTTGCCATAATTGTGAAGACGCGTCCCTGGATCATGATGCCTAGAGCATATCCTGCTAGATATTCCTGCAAAAATAACATTGCATTAAGCGAAGATGATCGTTAGTATGAGGATCCTATAATGTCCCATGATCCTGATCCTGAAGTCCTGCTGAGGATCACTGTCTGCCAAAGAAACAAGGATCACTGGTTAGGATCACGTGTAAGGATCACCTATAATAAAAATCCAGCCCTAACAATTGCCCCCAAAATATAAGGAGTTAATTGTAAAATAGACGAGTTATATTTTGTTTTGATCTTTTCTCCAACGGGCGACTCCGAATAACTAGCCGTTACACATGGACTAGCCGTTGTGATCATTACGTCATAGATGTGACAATCCCTGCAGATCATGATTATAAATAGGAGATAGGGTGAGGATCAGTTTGTATTTAAATTCAAGATACACTCCCTTTATATTCTGCACCGAAGATTGATCAGGTATCTTTCTCTCTTTCTTTTCTCTTTGCTCTGTTTTCTGCTTCTACTCTGTTTCCGTCCCGTCACAAACATGTTGCTCCGGAATTCTCCACACAAGGATCCCAGGAAGGATAGTCCCTTAAAAAGCCAGGGGATTATCAAGGATTCTCCTACGGAGAGGTGTTGCTTTACTGATGTTCATATAGACAGAATTCGTCATTGCTTTCCGGCGAATGCTGTTTTCAAGTCCTTCACGCCTACCGCTCTGAGTGACTCTGTTTCGGATACCTGGGTGGCTTTTCCTGCTACTCCATTCACCATAGGGTATTCATATCCTTTTCCATCCTTCACCCAATCCTTCTTTTCTTTAACCGGCATCTCTTATATCCAAGCTATGCCGATGATCTGGAGGGTTCTGTATACCTTCGAGAGGATCATTGAGCAGAAAGGGATTGATCTGGGGATGACGGAGTTGGCCGAGCTTTACGATCTTACCACTTTTGGTTCTTACCGGTATCTGCTGAAACGGAAAGCCGGGGAGGATCACCCTGTTTTGAAAGTTACCAAAAATGACACAAATTGGAAGCGTCGTTTTTTCTTCGTGAGAAGGGATTCCATCCCAGATGGGAAGGATCTGCCCAAAGAATGGGCCACTCATGGTAGGATAGAGGATCCTCGAAGGATCACTATCAGCCTTGTCTCATATAATGAGGATCACTAATATCTCTTTTTATCTTTTGTGCAGCTATATCCATTACTCATCTGAAATTAAGCCCTGCTGCAAAAGAGAGAATCCTAGCTTTCAAAAAGCTTGATCCTGAAGTTAGGAGCTTCCAAGTCACTATCCAAGATTCTCAAGAGATATCCTCTGCATCTGCCACAATGTCAAGTAAGTATCCTCATAGAAAGTAAGTTTTATGTAAGAGTATTTAATTTAATAAGGGAACTTATCTTGTTTCTGAATTGTGTAGGTGATGGAAAATCTGCCAGGTCTGTTAAATCTGCCTCCAAATTTGGGATAAGTGATCTTGCCAATGTCACGTCTTCAAAGAAGAAGGCTCCTGCTGCCAGTCCTTCAGCATCAGCTCCTAAAGCGCCTATCCGAGGCAAAGGGAAGAAGAGGAAGGCTTCAGATGATCTCCAGGGATTTCCCCTCCTCCGTCAGCAATTCCTCGACTACGTGAATGAGGTAAGGATTACTGCCCCTGTTGGTTATCCGTCTCGCATATCCTGTTTGTGTATCCTGCTTTTCTTGAGGATCATCTGATCCTAAGCTTATCTTTTTTTCTCCTGTTGCAGAAACATGCCGAGATTGAGACCTATCTTGGCCATGTTGAGGACAAGGAGAGCCAAATTGCCGACCTCCAGCAAATGGGTGTGTTAAAGGATCTCAAGATAGCAGATCTTGAGAAGGAACTCCGGGTCACGAAGGCTGAGGCTGCTCAGAGGTTGATTGATATGGATAACGAGAAGCAGGAGATCACCCAAGATGCTAAGGTCTCCGCGGCAATTGCTATGTACAAGATACAACTTCAGATGGCCGAGGAGGCTCAGGATCCTACCTTTGACAGAGGCTCGTGGGACGTTGAAGGTTGGAAGGCAAGGCTGGCAGACCTGGAGGACGAGGATGAGGCTGAGGAGATCCCCATGCTGGAAGGTGGTGGTGCTGAGAAGGATCAAGGTGGAGATGCTGGTGGTGACGAAGCAGCGAAGGAGTAGGCTGCATGATTGGGCGATGATGGATATTGTTGACTAGGCCGGAGCCCAATTTTTTAGGTTTGGTAGTGGTTTTTTGTGGTTGTTGATGGTTTGAAACAATTATGGTCTGTAATCTCTGAACAATAGTTTCTTAGGGTTAAGGATCCTGGATCCTTTGAACAATGGGTAGGATTGCAAAAGGTGGAGGGATCCTCTGTTTGGGGGATGAAGCCTTTGTGATCCTGCCGCTTTTAATTTCCTGCAAAATGCTAAGACCGCATAGACAATGGACACCCTTTGCCAACCCATGTGAACGGGCCACGTTTTGCTGGTAGAAATGTGGGTTGGCAATTTTGACAACTTTCTTGAAAGGGTTAATGATCCTTTTGTTTAATAATATAACTTTAACTTTTCTGGCTTATCTTATGTTGTTATCCTTTAATTATCTTCTTTTTTGTAGTATATTTGTTAAAGTGGCAAGAGTTGAAAATATATTTAATAAATTTAGGATATGATCCTAGATCAAATATCCTGATATTGAAAATATTCAAAGTATTTCAGTTCAAGGATCATAGGTTTGGTTGTCAAAGTATAAGGGTCGGTTAGGATAATGAATATAATCAAAATAGTCAAGGATCATACCTGAGGATCCAAGTTAGGATCCTAACCTTCAATCGAGACAATCGTGGATAAGATTTTGATGGATAATAAGGATTAAGGGTCCTTATGTATTTTACCTTTGACAATCCTGAAAAACGAAGCACAACTTGGGACTAAGCCAATGTAAGAAATAAATTAGTAACTGGGGTCATGCCCAAAGGATAACTGAGAATGATCCCAGAGGATCACTGGGGACAAGCCCATAGGATAACTGAGAATGATCCCAGAGGATCACTGGGGACAAGCCCATAGGATAACTGGGGACAAGCCCAAAGGATCGTATGTAAACTGGAGTATGGCCCTTTTCTGGCGACTATCCAAACTTAGTGACATGAAAATGTCAAAACCTTAGCTAACGTGAAAACGTTAGAAACCTTAGGAACGGATGTATGGTACGTCTACCATTATACGTAGGATCCTAAATATAGCCAGTACGATGAGGTTGTCAGCCCCGAAAGTGGGTACTGGTCCCAAAGACGTGAACTATATCAGGATCATCGTGCGCTGCTGGCGGAAACTGGGGATAATCCCACGGATAACTGGGGTTGGACCCAAGGATCTGTGGTGCTTTTGGAGATCTTTGACGATTTGCTGACGATACCTGAACTATCATAACTCAAATGGTTCGTGAGTAGAGGATGAAGGATACATGATCCTTATCCTTAGGTAAAAAGTAAGAGAATGCAATAGTTTTAGGATAAGCGTATTACCAGAGTAAGGATCACTGATATCTCCGGGATCCTTCAAGGATACTTCAATGTAAGGATCACATGCATGAAGGATCATGTTCACATGAAATATTTCTTTAAGTGAACAGCATTCCAGGCTCTTGGTAACAAGTTTCCTTCCATGGTTAGCAACCTGTATGCCCCCTATCCTGCTTCAGCTTCAATCAAGTAGGGACCTTCCCATTTTGGTGCTAGCTTCCCGTCAGCAGGATTGATAGTATTTTGAAATGCTTTTCTCAATACCATATCTCCAACTTGGAACTTCCTTATCCTGACATTTTTGTTGTAGGTACCAGCCATTCTTTGTTGGTAGCTTGCCATCCTTATTCTAGCTAGATCCCTGATTTCCTCAATAGTATCCAAATCCTGAGCTAGGATTGCAGCATTTTCTTCAGGGTCACGAGCAATTGTTCTAGCAGTTGGGATCACCATCTCTGTTGGGATCACTGCTTCTGCCCCAAATACTAAAGAGAAAGGTGTTTGACCAGTGGCATTCTTGGGAGTTGTCCTATCAGCCCATAGCACATAAGGTAACTCCTCTGCCCATTTTCCTTTCTTGGATCCTAGCTTCTTCTTCAGATTGTTGATGATGATCTTGTTGGATGATTCTGCTTGACCATTGGCTTGTGGATGAACTGGTGTTGATGTTATCATCTTGATTCCCCAACTGTCACAAAAGTTAGTGGTTCTGCTTCCAATGAATTGGGAGCCATTATCACATACAATTTCAGAGGGAATGCCAAATCTAGTTATAATGTTTCTTTTAATGAAGGATATGACTTCCTTTTCTCTGACTTGAGCGAAGGCTTCAGCTTCTATCCACTTGGAAAATAGTCAGTCATGGCAAGCATAAATACTTTTCCACCAGGTGCTTTAGGGAGCTTGCCAACTATATCGATTCCCCATCTCATGAATGGCCAAGAGGATGGTATTGGGTGTAAAAATTCAGCTGGCTGATGGAGGATATTGCTATGCCTTTGGCAAGGATCACATTTCTTAGCATACTCTACAGCATCCCTTTTCATGGTTGGCCAGTAGTATCCTGTTCTAAGGATCCTTGAGAATAATGCCCTGCCCCCAGTGTGGTTTCCACAATCTCCTTCATGGAAGTCTCTCAACACTTCTTCAATTTCAGGATCCTCAATACATCTTAAATATGGTCCTGCAAGGGATCGTTTATATAGCACATTATTCAAGATTGTAAATTGAGATACCTTGATCCTGAAAGCTCTAGGATTTTCTCCCATTGGAATCTCTCCGTTTTGCAAGTATTTCATGATTGGTGGGATCCATGATCCTGAATAAGATTGAGCTTCTTCACTAGGGATTACTGCAGTATCCTCTTCTATTTCCATGGCCACTTGATTTTCAATAGCAGGAGCCAGGATATGGATGATAGGGATACTTATGTCTTCTGGAATTTTTAAGGATGATCCTAGGTTGGCCAATGCATCAGCTTCCGTGTTATCCTCCCTTGGTACCTGTGTTAAGCTAAAAGAAACAAAAGAGAGTGCCAATTCTTTGACTATCTCTAAATATTTGGTTAGTCTTTCACCTTTAACAGCATAGGATCCATTAAAGTGATTGGTGATCAATAATGAGTCTACATATACTTCGAGATATTTTACCCCCATATCCTTAGCAATCTGTAAGCCAGCAATTAAGGCTTCATACTCAGCCTCATTGTTAGTTGCTTGGAACTCACAGGCTATGGAGTGGGGTATTATGTCCCCCTGTGGCGATTTTAGTAGGATCCCTAGCCCTGTGCCTTTGATATTTGAGGATCCGTCAGTGTGTAGTATCCAAGGATCCTTGGTTTCACCCAGCTGCTGGACCTCCAATTCTGCTTCTTTTTGTAGATCACTACTGAAATCAGCCACAAAGTCGGCTAAGGCTTGTGATTTAATGGCTGTTCTTGGTTCGTATCTTATATCATGGGCACTAAGCTTCACTGCCCACTTAGCCATTCTCCCTGACATCTCCGGTTTCCTGAGGACATTCTTAATTGGATAATTAGTTTTAACAACAATAGTATGGGTTTCAAAATAATGCCTTAACTTAGTGGATGCCATGATTAATGCAAGAATAAGTTTTTCGAGGTGTGAGTACCTGGATTCGGCATCAAGTAGACTTTTACTTACATAGTAGATAGGATATTGTGTACCTTCGTGATCCTTGACGAGGACAGCACTTACAGCGGTTGAGGATACCGCTAGGTATAAGGATAACAAATCTCCTTTTTCCGGTTTTGCTAATGCTGGTGCTGAGGACATATATTCTTTAAGGGCTTGTAAAGCGTTCTCATGCTTCTCAGTCCATTCAAACTTCTTATTCTTCCTTAGGATATCGTAAAATTCTTTGCATTTTTCTGAGGATTTCGATATGAACCTGTTCAAAGCTGCTATCCTGCCTGTCAGTCTTTGAACATCCTTGGCATTGGCAGGAGATTTGATATTTATTAATGCTTTGATTTGTTCCGGGCTTGCTTCAATGCCCCTCTGGGTTACCATGTATCCTAAGAACTTTCCTGCCTTAACACCAAAATGGCATTTTGAAGGATTAAGTTTCATGTTGTAATTATCAAGGATATCGAATGCTTCTTCCAAGTCCCTTAGGTGATCCTCAGCTTTCTTTGATTTGACTACCATATCATCTATGTATACTTCCATAGTTTGTCCAATTTGATCTTTGAACATCATATTCACCAGCCTTTGGTATGTTGCACCTGCATTTCTCAATCCAAAAGGCATGGCAATATAACAATACAAACCTGTTGGGGTCATAAAGGCTGTATCCTCTTGGTCCGATGGTTCCATCTGAATTTGTTGGAATCCAGATGATGCATCCATGAAGGTTAACAGTTCATGCCCCGCCGTTGCATCCACCATGGAGTCAATGTGGGGTAATGGGAAAGGATCCTTGGGACATGCCTTGTTCAAATCAGTGAAATCGACACATACCCTCCACTTTCCATTTTTCTTTTGGATAACAACCACATTGGCTAACCATTTTGGATACTTTACCTCTCTGATCATACCTGCTCGAAGTAGTCTCTCTACTTCTTCTTGGATAATGGCATTCCTTTCTGGTGCAAATTTCCTCCTTTTTTGATGGATTGGTTTGATAGACCTGTCAATGCCAAGTTTGTGAGTAATAATATCCTTAGATATACCTGTCATATCTTCATGTTTCCAAGCAAAGGTAGATTTTCTTCTTTTGAGGAAGGATATCATGTCTTCTTTCATCTTGCCAAGGATCCCTGATCCGATATAGATTTTTGATTCAGGATCACTAGGATCCAAGAGGATTTCATCTACATCTTGTTCCCTTGCCTCCAAGACATTCCTTGGAGGATACTGTAATTGCTATTGCTCCCTTGGCTTCGAGGTTGGCTTCATAGATGAGGTATAACAATCCTTGGCCTCCTGCTGATCACTATCGATCTTGATTATTCCCCATGGGCTAGGGAGCTTCACACATTGATGGTAGGTAGATGGGACTGCTTTCATATCATGTATCCAAGGCCTGCCAAAGATAACGTTGCAACAAGATAAACAGTCAATAACACAAAATTTTTGGTAATTATGTAATCCTTCCACGTAGATTGGGAGTTTGATGTCCCCCAGAGTTTTCTTCGTCTCCCCACTGAATCCTACAAGCACGGAGGATCTTGGTGTGATGTCTGATTCTGGGATTCCCATTTTCTTCAGGACATCAAGCTGGATAATGTTCACTGAGCTCCCTCCATCAATAAGGATCCTGCGGACAAAATGGTTAGAGATAAAGAGAGTGATAACTAAACTATCATGGTGAGGATCCTGAATGTTGATGCGATCATCCTCATCAAATGTTATCATCTTCCCTTCTGAGACACTTGATGTTCTAATAGGCCTTTCTCCATTATCCATTTTTGATTCTTTTGCATGTCTTTTGGCCGCCGAGAAGGATGTACCACAGATGTCTGATCCTCCGGATATAAAGTTGATCACTTGTGCATTTGCCGGAGGTGCTGGAGCTTTTTCGGGGATCCTTTCAGGATCCTGGGTCCTTTGCTTTTTTCTCCCCAACAACTCTTTTAGATGCCCCTTGCTTAGCAGGTATCCGATTTCTTTTCTTAAGGCTATGCAATCTTCAGTTAGATGCCCGAAATCCTCATGGTATGCACACCATTTTGACTTGTCTTTAGTCCCGGATGGTTTATCATTCTTCCTGGGCCATCTAGCTTTTTCACCTAGATTCTGCATTGCAAGGATCAGTTCATGATTATCAACGGAGAAACAATATTCTGAGATTGGAGGATAATCTTCATCATCCTCTTCCTGGTCAACAGCATGCACATTCTTGTTCTCATTTCTATGGTAGGATTTGAATTTGTTGTTCTTGAAGGAGGATCCTTGCTTCTCCGGTTTTGAGGATCCCACTTGTCTCTCCTGGATCCTCTTGTCATCCTCTAGCCGGATAAACCTGAGTGCTCGAGTTCTTACTTCATCTAAATTCCTGCATGGTGTCATAACAAGATCATCATAGAATAATGAATCCTTAAGCAGTCCCATTTTGAAGGCTTCAACAGCTGTAGCCATATCCAAGTTGGGAATGTCCAAGGATTCTTTACTAAATTTAGTTATATAATCCCTTAATGATTCATTATGATTTTGAGTTATCCTGTACAAATCACTAGTTAATTTTTCAAATTTTCTGCTACAAGAGAATTGGTTATTGAATAAATTAACTAAATTGGCAAATGAAGTAATAGAGTAAGGGGGAAGACTTAGCAGCCACTTAAGAGCTGATCCAGTAAGAGTGGATCCAAATCCTTTACATAGGCATGCTTCCTTCAATTTTTCTGGGATAGGATTGATCTCCATCCTCTCCCTGTATTGTGCTATATGCTCCTCTGGATCCGTTGTGCCATCATACAACTTCATGGTAGGGATATGGAACCTTTTGGGTACCTCTGCATCACAAATTGGTGGTGCAAAACGGGATACCTTGTGGCTTCCATCCGCAATCTCTGGGATAGGCTTGACTACCCCTGGAACACTTGAGATCATATCTTTTAGCTTCTGCAACTCCCTGGCCATAGCATGATTGGTACCTGTATCCTGCATGAATCCATGGTTAGTGGTAGGATAATTGTTTAAAGTGTTACCTCCCATTGGGTTCAAGTTAGGGAATCCATATTGCTGGGGTTCTGGAACAACGGAGGGACCAGTGGAAGCAATGGTCTGCATTGGAATGAAGTCCCCTTGATGGACATCTAGACTTCCTGTTTGCAGATTTTTTAGGGATCCTGGTATCTGGAAGGATCCTGGTGTCTGGGATGATCCTGGAACGAAGGAGGATCCTTGAACCTGGGATGATCCTGGAACAAAGGAGGATCCTTGAACCTGGGATGATCCTGGAACAAAGGAGGATCCTTGAACCTGGGATGATCCTGGAACAAAGGAGGATCCTTGGCCCTGGAATGATCCTGGAATAAAGTAGGATCCTTGAAACTGCTGTGTCTCCGGATAGGCTCCCAAATTCCTGAAGGATCCCATGTACTGAGGATAGGATCCTACAGGCTGAAAATGTGAGCCTGACGTCTGAGTCATTGCTGCCAAGTTGAGATGTGATCCTCTTGACTCCCCTATGATTTGCACGTCCGGGATCCCTGATGGCTGGGAAGTGATCATTGGAGTATCAAAACTCAAGGATTTGGGCATCAGTGGAGAATGATCCTCTGCCGCTTTCTTTTGTCTTTTGAGATCTCCAATTTCCCTGAGGATCCTTTCGTTAGTTTCATCTTGCCGCTGCATACGATCCTTCATCTGCAAAATTAAAGCAAATACATCACTAGTACTGGGAATAGAAGAATTCATAGCAGAAGAAGATAGAGGTTTAGAGAAAGTGGGAGTTGATCTCTTCTCAGTATTTTTCTGAGATCCTGCCGGTGGAGGAGGCAAGGTGATCTCTGATGAGGTGACTGCAAACATCGCCGTGGACGTGTTCTTCAATGATGAAGCCATGTAACTCTTTCAAATGATTTCGAACAAAAGATTTTCTTATGAATGAAGCACCAATGGCCCCACGGTGGGCGCCAAACTGTTTTGGTCAAAAATCGCACAAGGATAATGTAACCAAACTTTATGTAAACGGGGTATGATGCTTGGTTAATTATGAAAGTAAAGGATCACTTCTGTGATAAAAGATGCAAAGACACAATGATTTATACGAGGAAAAAGCCCTTGATCAATGAATGATCTCCGGCATAAAAAACCTCGGGTGATGGCAACTACCGATCACCAACTTCAATATAACAAAAATATGATTACAACTTTGGATGATAATGAGCTGAGTACAAGGATCACTATTGCTTTTGGTGTCTAAGTGTGTGAGAGTTGCGTTGTATGTCGTGTGTATTCTTCCGAATGAGGAAGAGGGGTATTTATACAAGTGTAGGTGACTTATTTTAGGTAAAATGACTAATTATCAGCTCATTACCCCTTTAGAAATAAAGACAATCTAGCCTAAATTGCTGCCCATGAATCAAGCCATGTTTCCATATCCTGTGCAACGTCTTTCTTCAATTAAGCTCTTGCCATAATTGTGAAGACGCGTCCCTGGATCATGATGCCTAGAGCATATCCTGCTAGATATTCCTGCAAAAATAACATTGCATTAAGCGAAGATGATCGTTAGTATGAGGATCCTATAATGTCCCATGATCCTGATCCTGAAGTCCTGCTGAGGATCACTGTCTGCCAAAGAAACAAGGATCACTGGTTAGGATCACGTGTAAGGATCACCTATAATAAAAATCCAGCCCTAACAGTGTTGTTTGTGCAATTTACATCGAAGTGATCCTTATTATTGTTCTCCATTTCAAGCATCATTCCCCGTAACTAAGAGTTTGGTTGCATTATCCTCATTAGATTTTTGACCAAAACAGTTTGGCGCCCACTGTGGGGCAATTGGTGCTTCATTCCTAAGAAATTTTTCTGTTGGTGATCATTCCGGTTCATTGCATACAAGTACACGGCTTCATCATTGAAGAATACCTCTACTGCAATGTCTGCGGTCAATTCGTCTCAGGGCATTCCACCTTTGCCTCCACCACCTGCTGGATCTCAGAAAAATGCTGAGAAGAAACCAACTCCTATTTTCTCCAAACCTCCAACTTCTTCTGCTTCTTACACTCCCACTACTAGTGACATGTTTACTTTGATTTTGCAGATGAAGGATCATATACAACAACAGGATAAGACCAATGAAAGGATTCTCAAAGAAATCGGAGATCTCAAGAAACAAAAGAAAGCGGCAGAGGATCATTCCCCACTTGTGCCCAGATCTTTGAATTTTGATACTCCGGTGATTACTTCTCAGCCATCAGTGGTTCCAGATGTTCAATATGTGGGTGGACCAAAAGGAGTGCACTACGGATCAGCAATAGTGACTCAGGCATCAGGTTCATATTTCCAGCCAGCAGGATCCTATCCTCAGCATATGGGATCCTTCATGAATTCAGGAGGATACTCAGGAACGCAGCAGAATCAAGGATCTTCCTTTGTTCCAGGATCATCCCAGGTTCAAGGATCTTCCTTTGTTCCAGGATCATCCCAGGTACAAGGATCCTCCTTCGTCCCAGGATCATCCCAGGTTCAAGGATCCTCCTTCGTCCCAGGATCATCCCAGGTTCAAGGATCCTCCTTCGTCCCAGGATCGTCCCAGGTTCAAGGATCCTCCTTCGTCCTAGGATCATCCCAGGTTCAAGGATCCTCCTTTGTTCCAGGATCGTCCCAGTTTTAGGGATCCTTCCAGATGCCAGGATCCTTGAGGAGTTTGCAAACAGGAAGTTCCGATGTCCATCAAGGAGATTTTATTCCGATGCAGACCATTGCTTCTACTGGTCCTTCCATCATTCCAGAGTCCCAGAAATATGGATTCACATCCGGTGTTCCTAATTTAAACCCGATGGGAGGTAACACTTTTAATAATTCTCTCACCACTAACCATGGATTCATGCAGGATACAGGTATCAACCATGCCATGGCCAGAGAGTTGCAAAAATTGAAGGATATGATATCAAGTGTTCCAGGAGTGGTCAAACCTATCCCGGAGATTGCAGATGGAAGCCATAAGATATCTCGTTTTGCACCACCAGTTTGTGATGCTGAGATACCCAAAAGGTTCCATGTGCCAACCATGAAGCTGTATGATGGCTCGACGGATCCTGAGGAACACGTAGCACAATACAGGGAGAGGATGGAGATCAATCCAATTCTAGAAAGGTTAAAGGAAGCATGCCTATGCAAGGGATTCGGATCCACTCTTACTGGATCAGCTCTCAAATGGCTGCTAAGTCTTCCCCCTTACTCTATTACCTCATTTGCTAATCTAGTTAACTTATTCAATAATCAGTTTTCTTGTAGTAGAAAATTTGAATGATTAACTAGTGATCTATATAGGATAACCCAGGGTCATAATGAATCATTAAGGGATTACATTACCAAATTTAGTAAAGAATCCTTAGACATTCCCAACTTGGATATAGCCACGGCTATTGAGGCCTTCAAAATGGGATTGCTTAGGGATTCATTGTTCTATGATGATCTTGTTATGACACCATGCAGGAACTTAGATGAGGTAAGAACCCGCGCACTCAGGTTCATCCGGCTAGAGGATGACAAGAGGATCCAGGAGAGATTAGCAGGATCCTCAAAGCAAGAGAAGCAAGGATCCTCGTTCAAGAATAACAAGTTCAGATCCTATAACAGATCTGATAACCAGAACGTGCATGCTGTTGATCAAGAAGAGGATGATGAGGATTATCCTCCAATTTCTGAATATTGTTTTTCCGTTGATAACAATGAACTAATCCTTGCGATGCAGAACCTAGGTGATAAAGCCAGATGGCCTAGAAAAAATGACAGACTAGCTGCAACCAAAGATAAGTCAAAGTGGTGTGTGTTTTGGTCAAAAATCACACAAAGGATAATGCAACCAAACTCTATGTAAACGGGGTATGATGCTTGGTTTGTTGAAAAAGTAAAGGATCACTTTCACTATGAAATATGCAAAGACACAATGATTTATACGAGGAAAAAGCCCTTGATCAATATATGATCTCCGGCATAAAAAACCTCGGGTGATGGCAACTACCGATCACCAAACTTTAATATAAGAAAAATAGTTACAACTTCGGATGATAATGAGCTGAGTACAAGGATCACTATAGTTTCGAGTGTCTAAGCGTGTGAGAATTGTGTTGTCCATTCTTGCGAATGAGGAAGAGTGTTATATATACAAGTGTACGTGACCTATTTTAGGTAAAAAGACTAATAATCAGCTCATTACCCCTTTAGAAATAAAAGTAAATCTAGCCTAAATTATCGCCCTTAAATTATGCCAAGTTTCCATATCCTTCACAACGTCCATCTCCGATTAAGCACATGCTATAGTTGTAAAGACGTGTCCTTTAATTGTGATGCTTAAGAGCGGATCCTGCTAGATGTCCTGCAAAATAACATTAAATTCAACGAAAGCAACTGTTAGCATGAGGATCCTACGATGGTCCGTGATCCTGATCTTGGAACTCTACTGAGGATCACTATCTGCCAAAGAAACAAGGATCACTGGTTAGGATCACACGTGAGGATCATGTATTGTAAAAATCCAGCCCTAACAATTGCCCCCAAAATATAAGGAGTTTATTGTAAATTAATGAGTTATATTTTGTTCTGATCTTATCTGCAACAAACAACTCGGATAACTAGCCGTTAATCTCGAACTAGCCGTTGCAACCTTTACGTCATTGAGGTGACATCCCTGCAAATCATGATTATAAATAGGAGATAGGGTTAGGATCAATCTGCATTTAAATTCAAGATATACTCCCTTTATAATCTCAACCGAAGATCAATCAGGCATTCTCTTCTTTTCTTTTCCTCTCTTGCTCTGTTTTTCTGCTTTTACCCTGCCAAGAGTATGTTGCTCCGAAATTCCCCTCACAAGGATCACAAGAAGAGCAGTCCCCTGAAGAGCCAAGGGATCGTCAAAGACTCTCCTACGGAGAGGTGCTGCTTTACTGATGCTCATGTTGATAGGATCCGTCACTGTTTTTCGGCGGATACTGTCTTCAAGTCTTTTACTTCCACCGCTCTGAGTGATTTCGTTTCCGATGCCTGGGTGGCCTTTCCTGCAACTCCGTTTACCATAGGATATTCATATCCTTTTCCAGCCTTCACCCAATCCTTCTTTTCTCTGACCGGCATGTCCTATATCCAAGCCATGCCGATGATCTGGAGGGTTCTGTGTACCCTTGAGAGGATCATTGAGCAGGAGGGGATTGACTTAGGGATGTCGGAGCTGGCCGAGCTATATGATCTTACCACGTTTGGTTCTTGTCGGTACTTATTGAAACAGAAAGCTGGAGAGGATCACCCTGTTTTTAAGGTCACAAAAAATGATACCAACTGGAAGCGACGATTCTTCGTTGTTAGGAGAGATACCATCCCTAACGGGGAGGATCTGCCCAAGGAGTGGGCTACTCATGGTAGGATAGAGGATCCTGGAAGGATCACTATCAGACTTGTCTCTCATGATGAGGATCACTAATGTTTTCTTTGTCTTTTGTGCAGCCATATCCGTTGCTCATCTCAAGTTAACTCCTGCTGCAAGAGAGAGAGTTTTAGCTTTCAAAAAGCTTGATCCTGAGACAAGAAGTTTTCAAGTCACCGTCCAAGATTCACAAGAAGTATCCTCCGCATCTGCCACTATGTCAAGTAAGTATCCTTATTAAAAAGTAAGTTATATGTAAGACTGTTTAGTTAGTAAGGGAACTTATCTTGTTTTGATTGTGTAGGCGCTGGGAAACCTGCTAAGTCTGCCAAGTCTGCCTCCAAGTTCAGGATTGATGAACTTGCCAATGTCAAGTCTTCAAGAAAGAAGACCCCTGCTGCTAGTCCCTCTGCTTCTGCCCCTAAAGCTCCTATTAGGGGTAAGGGAAAGAAGAGAAAGGCTTCTGAGGATCTTCAAGGATTTCCCTTGATTCGCCAGCAGTTTCTTGATTCTGTCAACGAGGTTAGGATCACTGACCCTGTTGGTTATCCTGATGGTTTTTGAGGATCACCTGTGTCTGACGTCATATCTTGTTGTTTTTGCAGAAACTTACTGAAATAGAGACTTATGTTAACCACGTTGAAGATCAAGATCGCCAAATTGCCGACCTCCAACAGATGGGTGTGCTGAAGGATCTCAAGGTAGCTGATCTTGAGAAGGAGCTCCAGGCTACCAAGGATGAAGCTGTCAAAGCATTGATCAAGTTTGACTACGAGAAGCATGATATCACCCAGGATGCTAAGGTCTCTGCTGCGATAACCATGTATAAGATCCAGCTGCAAATGGCTGCAGAGGCTCAGGATCCTTCCTTTGACAAAGGCACATGGGACGTGAAAGGTTGGAAGGCAAGGCTGGCAGAGTTGGAGGATGATGATGATGCTGAGGATATCCCTATGCTTGAAGGCGGTGATGCTGGCAAGGATCAGGGAGAAGCAAGTGGAGCTGGTGGTGATGGTGCAGCGAAGGTTTGAGCTGCAGGATTGGGCAATGATGGAAATTTCTAGACATAGCCGGAGCCCAATTTTTAAAATTTGGTAGTGGTTTTTGTGGTTGTCGGTGTTTTTAAACAATGATGGTCTGTACTTAAACAATAGTTTTTAGGGTTAAGGATCCTGGATCCTTTGGACAATAGGTAGGATCGCAAATGGTGGAGGGATCCTCTGTTTGGGGGATGAAGCCTTTGTGATCCTGCCGCCTTTAATTTTCTGCACCTGGTAAGACCGTATAGACAATGGACACCCTTTGCCAACCCATGTGGACGGGGCACGTTTTGCTGGTAGAAACGTGGGTTGGCAATTTTGACAACTTTTTGAAAGGGTTTAAGATCCTTTTGTTAATAAAATAACTTTAATCTTTCTGGCTTATCTCGTGTTGTTATCCTTTATTTATCCTCTTTATTTTCCAGTTGTTTTAGGAATATATTTGTTAGAGTAACAAGAGTTGAGCAAACCATGTTTAATAATTTTAGGATATGATCCTAGATCAAATATCCTGACACTGAAAATTTCTGAAGCAATCAATTTCAAGGATCATAGGTTTAGTTGTCAAAGTGTAAGGGTTGTTTAGTATAATCAAAAATAGTCAAGGATCATACCTGAGGATCTAAGTTAGGATCCTAACCTTTAATCAAGATAACCGTAGATGAGATTTTGATGGATAATAAGGATTAAGGATCCTTATGTGTCTAACTTTAAAAACCTGAAAAATGAAACATAACTTGGGACTAAGCCAATGTAAAAGATAAGTTACTAGCTGGGGACATGCCCAAAGGATAACTGGGGATGATCCCAAAGGATCATTGGGGACAAGCCCAAAAGATAACTGGGGACAAGCCCAAAGGATAACTGGGGACAAGCCCAAAGGATCGTATGTAAACTGGAGTATGGCCCTTACTGGCGACTATCCAAACTTAGTGACATGAAAATGTCAAAACCTTAGCTAACGTGAAAACGTTAGAAACCTTAGGAATGGATGTATGGTACGTCTACCATTATACGGAGGATCCTGGGTATAGCCAGTACGATGAGGTTGTCAGCCCCGGAAGTGGGTACTGGTCCCAAAGACATGAACTATATCAGGATCATCGTGCGCTGCTGGCGGAAACTGGGGATAATCCCAAGGATAACTGGGGTTGAACCCAAGGATCTGTGGTGCTTTTGAAGAGCTTCAACGATATGTTGAAGATACCTGAACTATCATAACTCAAATGGTTCGTGAGAAGAGGATGAAGGATACATGGTCCTTATGTAACAACCCGCACCTTCGTGCGTTGTTACTACTCGATACACTCGTTACGCCTAGCACCGGAGATTCGGATCATAATGTAACTATATCAATTTTATCGCTAAATCGAAGTACAATCGAATAATTACGCATATTCTATCATTAGTACAAATCTATTTTGTATAACACTCACGATGATGTCGAGTAAAGGCCCAATCTACCCTTCTCGATGAGCGTGAGGTGTCAAAACGTAAGTAACCAACGCTAACAAGGACCATCGGGTGAGTGCTATGACTCCAGCCGTCATGACGATGATAGCAATACGAGTAAGTAGTGCCCCGGTAATCATTGTGGCACATCACATCGAAGAACGCACTCGAAGGCACGCGTAACTCGATCAACGCACTGAATATTGGATACATAAATACGTATACACGGCCCTTTGTGATTAATAATAATAATAATAATAATAATAATAACTGTGGTGGTTGGTGAAGCTAATCGAATCAAATCAATCCAAATCGAAATCGAAAGGTGATAAAGTGTACTGGTAAATAATAATAATAAATAAATATAAATTAGTGAACGACAAAACCATAGCAACGTCAAACGCAAAACGCCGAAGGACCAGTCGATAGGCTGGAACCGGCCGAACAGGCCAAGCCAGCCGATCGGACAGGCCAGCCGTTCGGCTGGGCCAGCCGATCGGACAGGCCAGCCGTTCGGCTGGGCCAGCCGATCGGACAGGCCAGCCGTTCGGCTGGGCCAGCCGATCGGACAGGCCAGCCGTTCGGCTGGGCCAGCCGATCGGACAGCCTTTCCCTCCTTCTTCCTTCCTCTTGGCCTATAAATACTCCTCTTTCACCCCATTCACTCTAGAGGTGACTGCTCCTGCTCGGCCAGAGGATACTTCTCCATTTTCGCTCACTATCACGCGATTCTTGTAATTTTTTAACCCGAATCTTGTACTTTCTTGTTCAAAACTCAATCCTCCATCTTTCTATCTTTCAAATCTGGATTTTTAACCGTGAAATCGGCGGAATTGAGGTGTTCTAAGATGATGTCATCATGGTGTTCTTATGAACTTCATGTTTTGGCCTCATTTCACCAAGAACAACTCAGATCTGGAAGATTTCCACAAGGTTTAACAACTTTTCATACAAATCTGTAATCAATCACATGTGAGAGAGCTGAAAGGGAGTTTTCCAAACTTTCTTCAACTTTTTCACCCTCATTATACATGAAACCGAAGGAATCAGACTCTGAATCGACTTTTCTACTCAATCTTAGTGCTAAGTTGGTTCAAGGACTGATTTCTAGGCAAAAACGGGTGATTACGAATAAAACGAGTGAAAGCCGTTAAGGACGGCCAACACTGATCGGACGGGGTGAGTCCCAGCCGGCAGGACAGGTCGAAATTAAGGGAATTTCAGTTGTTTAGGACGAAAGCACACTGTCTCAGTCAAAACCATCGGCAAACCTTCGAAACTTAGCCAAAACTCAATGGAATAGGCTAACGGAACGAACAAGCTAGCTGATCGAACAAGCAAGCCGATCGAACAGGCCAGCCGGTTGGCCAGCCCATTCGATCGAACATGCCAGCCGATCGGCCAGCCCCTTTCGATCGAACATGCCAGCCGATCGGCCGGCCCATTCGATCGAGTATGCTAGCCGATCGGCCAACCTACTAAATCTAGGAATGCTAGCGGATTGAATGGACCATTCGATCGAGCCAGCAAGCCGATCGATTAGGATATTCGATCGACCAGCACCCTTAACCAACTAACACATGGGATCGAACAGGCCGATCGATCGACTAGCCAAGTCGATCGACCAGCCTAGTCGATCGACCAGCAGTCCTTTCAACCAAAGTGTTGCCCAATTTCGTAAACACGCTATCCAATACTTATGCAATCGAGCTGTAATCAGGGTAACTTCGGACGTGCTCCCTTCAACCCAATCAAGTTGTGATTAATCGTTAAACACCGACTGTGAGTATACTTGACCCCTTTTATCGAATTTTGGGTGTAACATACGTTCCATAAAAACCAAACTTATCAAACGAATGATTTAATTGGACTATTTATCACTTGCGAATAACTGTTTGCATAGATATACGTGATGCTAGTACATGTATGCTAGGACTTATACTCGTGACGTCCCACCAAGACTAGTATAGTACTATTTCGCCCGACGGGGTCTAGTTATGCCATCAAGAGTCGAGCATCGAGGACTTAGCTGGTAGTATCAGTTTTGTGAGTATATATGTTGTGTATTACGTTTATGCATGTGGAAATTCGCAGTACTTTTAATCTATCACACTATCACATATCAAACCTGTATACTCGCCAATACTTTTGTATTGACAAAGTTTTAACGTATGTTGCAGGTTTAGCCGAAGTTTACATCAAATCAAGCTAGGAAGTCTAGAAACTCATCTAAATTATAGGTTGTCGGATTTGAATTGTTCGAGAGGACAAGAAATCTGTGATAACTTATGTGATTGTATTGTTTGTTAGTATGGGATGACAAATGTAATAGATATTATCGCAATATAGTTGTTATGGATTCTCTTGAGCAATCTGATTCGCCTAGTGCCGCGCCCCGATGATTCCGCCATCGGTTGGGGTGTGACAGATTGGTATCAGAGCCATAACTATAGGGAATTAGGCAAAGTTTGAGACTTGACCTAGTCCGGGTCGATGTCTTAGAAAAATTGACCTAGTCTATAGTCTAAGTACCTACAGGCCGACTCTTACGAACTCGTTAGGGTTTGTTTGGGCCAACTTGCTACCCTCGATCGAATTTGTTGAAAAGTTACAACTATTGTGTGAACACCGCATACTACAGCTTCGCACAAAGAGCCTTTCCTAAGGCTAGAAGGTTACTTAGCCTTTCCTAAGGCTGACACAATACACATGTTTTCAAAACTACTCGCATAACAAAACCGAGTGATCTAGTCGAGACCAGGTGTGAAAACCAATAACTCTCGATAGGATCACTCACTCAGCGTATTTTTCTAGCACGAGAACTCTTTGTTGAGCTAGGAGTGACATCCACATCTCGACAAAAGGTCTCCATTTCGAAATTCTGGTGGAACTCTCGGATTTATTCGATGAGCACAACCACAAATGGGAACGAAGTTGTTAAGCCAGGGGTGAAACCCATACCTTAATCAACTGTTCCACTCTATAAAATGGTTTACAAAAGCTCTCACCAAGGACACGACCATAACAACGACTCAGGCTGTGCGAAGACTAGAGAGACGAATGTTAGGAGCTGCATCCCAGTGGAAGCGTGAGTCCTCTAGGTCAACGCGTATGCCCGAACCTGTTGGTTATAGTCGGGTTACTTGGGTAGTCAACGCCTAAACACCCAAGGCATTCCATCTAAATTTTACGTGTATGGTTTACGTCTATGAGTTTTCAAATTTAAGCTTTACGATTTATCGATTTCTCGATTTATCGGATTTACGAACCTCGATTTACAAAGCGCACAACCTGCACAGCCATCGCAATCTAAAACAAAGACCGAATGATCGCAACGAAACAAACGCCTAAGTACTCGAATCGCTTACGCTATTTCTCTTGTCACGTCCTCACAAATTCTGAATCAATATCTATGTGTAACCTACAACTATATCTATATGTATTAAATACAAAACGAATCAATTATGTGAGAGTTTAGGAACCTAGAATTTTCCTATGTGGCTCCTATGTGATAAATTAAATTCTATAACAAGTTTTGATCGAATCAAATCGCATCAAAAGTACAAAAATCATTATGATCGAATCTCATTCCGAATCCTTCTGTCTAGATGCCTTCCAACAACTCTATTTCGAGACGAAAGGCTAGGAGAAGAGCCAGACGACGCGCCGATAAGAGGATTGCCTCAATTGTGACCAAGGAAGTGGTCAAGCTCATTCCTCAAATTGTCGCGCAAGTGCACTCTCAAAGCCACTCTCGAGCCCCGGAAGACGTCAAGACGGAATCTGCATTCCTCTACAAACACTTCAAAGCCTGTGATCCAATGCCTTTCACGGGTGAAGGAGGTGTTTCACAATTACTCCAGTGGTTCGATGCCATCGAGGCTACCTTTCGTCAGAGTGGGTGCCCCGAGGACTTTCAAACTACTTGCGCCACCGGAGTATTCCAATCACGAGCACTCGATTGGTGGACCACCGAACGCAACAAACGTGGGATCTCCACAGCTTACGCCCTCTCATGGGGTGAGCTGAAGGAACTCATGAAGGAAGAATATTGTCCCCCTCACGAAATCCAGAAGCTAGAGAACGAATTTTGGGAAATCAAGCAAACCGAAGGTGACAATGCGAGCTATACAGCAAGGTTCAAACAGCTCAGCATAATCTGCCCAAGTCAAGTCGACACTCCGAAGAAAGCTATCGCGAAGTATATTCGTGGCTTACCAGAGTGTGTGGGTGATTTTGTCGAAGTTGCAAAACCTACTACCATCGAAGAAGCCTACCGACTAGCCGCGGAGCTCAACAGCAAACGAGTCGTGGACGGATTCTTCTCCAAGAAGCCTGTCACACGAGCTCATCAAGCAATCATCATCAACTCGTCTGACGATTCCTCTGGAGAATCGGTCGATGGATCATCTGACAGCTCCTCGGAGGATTCTTCTAAGAATTACTCCGACAATGCCTCCGCTAAATTGTCAGGCGAATCCGAAGACGACACTGCATCAACTCAGGAAGCCCAACCTAGCCGCAAACGAAAGACCGTGAGCCCAGACTCCTCAACAACTGGACTGCCACAACCCGAACCTCTCCGATCAGTTCCAGTTCAGTCAAAGCGAGCTTACAATGGATCTCATCCCCTGTGTTTCACATGCACGTATCATCACCCGCTAGAAGCGAAATGTCGCTATTGCGCAAATTGCAACTGGTATGGGCATTATACGTCGCAGTGCCGTACAAGACCGTAACCTGGAAGGAAGTCATCAGCAACCGCCGTCTCCACAAGTATCCACAACAACGTTATTTTGATCCTAATGTTGATTGTAATAATCCGACTTATCGCTATCATTTCTGGAACTCATTTCATATATCATCGTGTGTGGATTCTATTTCTCTTACAACCGAGCACTATCTAAACACTAGCACTATGTACTATATTATGTATTTTATCCCTATAACACTCTTAGAACGAGGTACGGTATACGTGCAAGGGACAACTAATCACGGGTGCACACGGGATTATCTTGGTCAGTGCACGGAGATCGTAGTGAAGTTCTAATGGTGCCATAACGTTTAAAAGCACGGTCAAGGCCGTGTCAACAAAGTGTGACACCAAAGCACGGGGCATAAGTAGTAGGGGTGACGCGGGGGTACGCTTTACCATACTACCGAAACTTCGTGAAGAAAGTGCCATGTGGAGTTGGACGTTATTAGACCTATTATACTATTATGGTTAATTTGACACTCTACCATCAATCACAAGGCGTAACAAAAACTAAACCGCATCACTGCGAGGCTTCTCGTAAGTCCGCGTACACAAATTGCCACATCGATGAACTTAGGTAAGTTCACCCCGAAGAGCAATTGGAGCAACGCGAGACTGGTCGTAAAGTCTAGAACGCAACTTAATCGCAGTTTTGCCGGATCAATCTCGCAATCAAATCATTCGATATGTGGCTCGTAATCGCAATCGCATCATGTGTTGTCTAGAAATCTCTAACGCTAGTTATTGTCAATTGTGTGAATCTCTATCAGCTGGTGTGGATCGCCCATTGTGGATTCGCTAGACGAGTATCGAGGATCACTCGCCGCCTTCCACTATTAACGCGCCTCGCACCTAATCCATCCACTCGATATTCTTATCATGGTTCGCTATTACTTATCAATGCACGCATTCTACGTGTCATGTTAGCGCACAAGACCTCGCTTCACGAGACGAAACTAACAAGGTTGAAACATGGTGATGTTTTGACCATATTAGTTGACTTTGTGGAAAAAGGCCGTGTGGGCTAGCCTTAGTACTATTCGTGGTGTAATCAGTTCAATCAATCGTCTATCACTCGCAACGCAACAATCGTCGCTTATCAATCTGTTGAAATCTATTGTCTATCAATGTTCGAATGTTACTTGGAAGTCATCGCAGGTGGCGTAATGTTAGGGTGCATGACATTGCTTCACAAGATAAAACTAATATGGAAACATGGTGTTTGTCATATTAGCAAGTCTTGTGGAAACGTGCCATGCGAGCTTCGTGTGGAATCAAATCGAAATCTCATTTACCCGAATCAAAATCGTGTCATTCGTTGCCCAACCAAGCATACCATATCAGCGTTGTGCGGCCGGACTACTCGCACCCGCTGCCTACGCTTGGTTTGCATCCAACTTATTTCTATTCAAAACTCGGTCTAGCACCTCATCGCTAGGATCAAGGGAATCGAAATTCTATCTGTGTCTTATCGGCACACATGACACTGCCTCATGAAACAGAGTTAATATGGGTAAAGCATGGTGGATACGCCGCTGGTACTTCCTATATATAAGTGTTTTAACCATATTAACGAACTTTTGTGGGAAGGTGCCACGTGGGGCCCGATGTAAGTTATTTTTCCATAGTATTAAGGAAAACCTATTTTTATAAAATTTTTACTAAAACCGTTGGACAAATGAAATTCCTGACAACATGGAGAAAACATTGAATCAGTTTGGCTCCGTGCCCAATGAAAATTTCATAAGTCCAATTCTTTTCTTAAAAACCTTTGCAATGACCGACAGGAATCTTCCCGAGAACGAGGGTTCGGCCGTCGAGTCCTGCTCGAACCCACGTTGTAGGAAAACTTTCTTAAAACTTATTTTGCCGCCGAATTCTTTTAAAACGTATAACTCACAACCTATTATCAACTAACAAAAACCCTCCCCATAGCGCTGGGGTGGACATCGATACAGTCAACGCCGCGCCATGAGGAGATTTTCCTAAATAACTTCGAAGATTAATCGAGTATTGGTAAGTTTAAAACGCTATGGAATTACTTTTTGTGTGTGTTATCACTTTTAACTAATCGAATCGTATGCTCTCTCTATTTTCACTCGCCAAATCGTAATCGATCGCTCGTTATCTAGACGCTAATAATCTCTACTCTCAATCGCATCAACTCTTACGACCCTACTATTGGATTAATTTCGGGACGAAATTTCCTAAAGGAGGGGATACTGTAACAACCCGCACCTTCGTGCGTTGTTACTACTCGATACACTCGTTACGCCTAGCACCGGAGATTCGGATCATAATGTAACTATATCAATTTTATCGCTAAATCGAAGTACAATCGAATAATTACGCATATTCTATCATTAGTACAAATCTATTTTGTATAACACTCACGATGATGTCGAGTAAAGGCCCAATCTACCCTTCTCGATGAGCGTGAGGTGTCAAAACGTAAGTAACCAACGCTAACAAGGACCATCGGGTGAGTGCTATGACTCCAGCCGTCATGACGATGATAGCAATACGAGTAAGTAGTGCCCCGGTAATCATTGTGGCACATCACATCGAAGAACGCACTCGAAGGCACGCGTAACTCGATCAACGCACTGAATATTGGATACATAAATACGTATACACGGCCCTTTGTGATTAATAATAATAATAATAATAATAACTGTGGTGGTTGGTGAAGCTAATCGAATCAAATCAATCCAAATCGAAATCGAAAGGTGATAAAGTGTACTGGTAAATAATAATAATAAATAAATATAAATTAGTGAACGGACAAAACCATAGCAACGTCAAACGCAAAACGCCGAAGGACCAGTCGATAGGCTGGAACCGGCCGAACAGGCCAAGCCAGCCGATCGGACAGGCCAGCCGTTCGGCTGGGCCAGCCGATCGGACAGGCCAGCCGTTCGGCTGGGCCAGCCGATCGGACAGCCTTTCCCTCCTTCTTCCTTCCTCTTGGCCTATAAATACTCCTCTTTCACCCCATTCACTCTAGAGGTGACTGCTCCTGCTCGGCCAGAGGATACTTCTCCATTTTCGCTCACTATCACGCGATTCTTGTAAGTTTTTAACCCGAATCTTGTACTTTCTTGTTCAAAACTCAATCCTCCATCTTTCTATCTTTCAAATCTGGATTTTTAACCGTGAAATCGGCGGAATTGAGGTGTTCTAAGATGATGTCATCATGGTGTTCTTATGAACTTCATGTTTTGGCCTCATTTCACCAAGAACAACTCAGATCTGGAAGATTTCCACAAGGTTTAACAACTTTTCATACAAATCTGTAATCAATCACATGTGAGAGAGCTGAAAGGGAGTTTTCCAAACTTTCTTCAACTTTTTCACCCTCATTATACATGAAACCGAAGGAATCAGACTCTGAATCGACTTTTCTACTCAATCTTAGTGCTAAGTTGGTTCAAGGACTGATTTCTAGGCAAAAACGGGTGATTACGAATAAAACGAGTGAAAGCCGTTAAGGACGGCCAACACTGATCGGACGGGGTGAGTCCCAGCCGGCAGGACAGGTCGAAATTAAGGGAATTTCAGTTGTTTAGGACGAAAGCACACCGTCTCAGTCAAAACCATCGGCAAACCTTCGAAACTTAGCCAAAACTCAATGGAATAGGCTAACGGAACGAACAAGCTAGCTGATCGAACAAGCAAGCCGATCGAACAGGCCAGCCGGTTGGCCAGCCCATTCGATCGAACATGCCAGCCGATCGGCCAGCCCCTTTCGATCGAACATGCCAGCCGATCGGCCAGCCCATTCGATCGAGTATGCTAGCCGATCGGCCAACCTACTAAATCTAGGAATGCTAGCGGATTGAATGGACCATTCGATCGAGCCAGCAAGCCGATCGATTAGGATATTCGATCGACCAGCACCCTTAACCAACTAACACATGGGATCGAACAGGCCGATCGATCGACTAGCCAAGTCGATCGACCAGCCCAGTCGATCGACCAGCAGTCCTTTCAACCAAAGTGTTGCCCAATTTCGTAAACACGCTATCCAATACTTATGCAATCGAGCTGTAATCAGGGTAACTTCGGACGTGCTCCCTTCAACCCAATCAAGTTGTGATTAATCGTTAAACACCGACTGTGAGTATACTTGACCCCTTTTATCGAATTTTGGGTGTAACATACGTTCCATAAAAACCAAACTTATCAAACGAATGATTTAATTGGACTATTTATCACTTGCGAATAACTGTTTGCATAGATATACGTGATGCTAGTACATGTATGCTAGGACTTATACTCGTGACGTCCCACCAAGACTAGTATAGTACTATTTCGCCCGACGGGGTCTAGTTATGCCATCAAGAGTCGAGCATCGAGGACTTAGCTGGTAGTATCAGTTTTGTGAGTATATATGTTGTGTATTACGTTTATGCATGTGGAAATTCGCAGTACTTTTAATCTATCACACTATCACATATCAAACCTGTATACTCGCCAATACTTTTGTAATGACAAAGTTTTAACGTATGTTGCAGGTTTAGCCGAAGTTTACATCAAATCAAGCTAGGAAGTCTAGAAACTCATCTAAATTATAGGTTGTCGGATTTGAATTGTTCGAGAGGACAAGAAATCTGTGATAACTTATGTGATTGTATTGTTTGTTAGTATGGGATGACAAATGTAATAGATATTATCGCAATATAGTTGTTATGGATTCTCTTGAGCAATCTGATTCGCCTAGTGCCGCGCCCCGATGATTCCGCCATCGGTTGGGGTGTGACACCTTATCCTTAGGTAAAAAGTAAGGAAATGTAATAGTTTTAAGATAAGGACATTACCAGAGTAAGGATCACTGACATCACCGGGATCCTTCGAGGATACTTCAGTGTAAGGATCACATGCTTTGAAGGATCATGTTCACATAAAGTATCTCTTTAAGTGAACAGCATTCCAGGCTCGTGGCAACAAGTTTCCTTCCATAGTTAGCAATCTGTATGCCCCCTTTCCTGCTTCAGCTTCAATCAAGTAAGGGCCTTCCCATTTTGGTGCTAACTTCCCACCAGCAGGATTGATAGTGTTTTGGAATGCTTTTCTCAAGACCATATCTCCGACTTGGAACTTTCTTATCCTAACATTTTTGTTGTAAGCACCAGCCATTCTTTGTTGGTAGCTTGCCATTCTTATCCTAGCCAGATCCCTGATTTCCTCAATAGTATCCAAATCCTGAGCCAGGATTGTAGCATTCTCTTCAGGATCACGAGCACTTGTTCTAGCAGTTGGGATCACCATCTCTGTTGGGATCACTTCTTCTGCCCCAAATACTAAAGAGAAAGGTGTTTGACTAGTGGCATTCTTGGGAGTTGTCCTATCAGCCCATAGCACATAAGGTAACTCCTCTGCCCATTTTCCCTTCTTGGATCCTAGCTTCTTCTTCAGATTGTTGATGATGATCTTGTTGGATGATTCTGCTTGGCCATTGGCTTGTGGATGAACTGGTGTTGATGTTATCATCTTAATTCCCCAACTGTCACAAAAGTTAGTGGTTCTGCTTCCAATGAATTGGGAACCATTATCACATACAATTTCAGAGGGAATGCCAAATCTAGTTATAATGTTTCTTTTGATAAAGGATATAACTTCTTTTTCTCTGACTTGAGCAAAAGCTTCAGCTTCTATCCACTTAGAGAAGTAGTCAGTCATGGCAAGCATAAATACTTTTCCACCAGGTGCTTTAGGGAGCTTGCCAACTATATCCATCCCCCATCTCATGAATGGCCAAGAGGATGGTAAGGGGTGTAGCAATTCAGCTGGTTGATGAAGGATATTGCTGTGTCTTTGACAAGGATCACATTTCCTAGCATATTCTACAGCATCCCTTTTCATGGTTAGCCAGCAGTATCCTGTTCTAAGGATCCTCGAGAACAATGCCCTGCCCCCAGTGTGGTTTCCACAATCTCCTTCGTGGAAGTCTCTCAACACTTCTTCAATTTCAGGATCCTCGATACATCTTAAATATGGTCCTGCAAGAGATCGTTTATATAGCACATTATTTAAGATTGTAAATTGAGATACCTTAATCCTGAAAGCTCTAGGATTTTCTCCCATCGGAATCTCCCCGTATTGCAAGTATCTCATGATTGGTGAGATCCATGATCCTGCATAAGATTGAGCTTCTTCACTAGGGATTACTGCAGTATCCTCTTCTATTTCCATGGCCACCTGATTTTCGATAGCAGGAGCCAGGATATGGATGATAGGGATACTTATATCTTCTGGAATCTTTAAGGATGATCCTAAGTTGGCCAATGCATCAGCTTCCGTGTTATCCTCCCTTGGTACCTGTGTTAAGCTGAAAGAAACAAAAGAGAGTGCCAATTCTTTGACTATCTCCAAATATTTGGTTAGTTTTTCACCTTTAACAGCATAGGATCCATTAAAGTGATTGGTGATCAATAATGAGTCTACATATACTTTAAGATATTTCACCCCCATATCCTTAGCAATTTGCAAGCCAGCAATTAAGGCTTCATATTCAGCTTCATTGTTAGTTGCTTGGAACTCACAGGCTATGGAGTGAGGTATTATGTCCCCCTGTGGCGATTTTAGTAGTATCCCGAGCCCTGTGCCCTTGACATTTGAGGATCCATCGGTGTGTAGTATCCAAGGATCCTTGGTCTCATCCAGCTGCTGGACCTCCAATTCTGCTTCTTTTTGTAGATCACTACTGAAATCAGCCACAAAGTCAGCTAGTGCTTGGGATTTAATGGTTGTTCTTGGCTCATATCTTATATCATGGGCACTAAGCTTTACTGCCCACTTAGCCATTCTTCCGGACATCTCTGGTTTCCTGAGGACATTCTTGATTGGAAAATTAGTTCTAACAACAATAGTATGGGTTTCAAAATAATGCCTTAACTTAGTTGATGCCATGATTAATGCAAGAATAAGTTTTTCGAGGTGTGAGTATCTGGATTCGGCATCAAGTAAACTCTTACTTACATAGTAGATAGGATATTGTGTACCTTCATGATCCTTAACAAGGACAGCACTTACAGCGGTTGAGGATACCGCCAAATATAAGGATAACACATCTCCTTTTTCGGGCTTTGTTAATGCTGGTGCTGAGGACATATATTCTTTAAGGGCTTGTAAAGCATTCTCATGTTTCTCAGTCCATTCAAACTTCTTGTTCTTCCTTAGGATATCGTAAAATTCTTTACATTTTTCTGAGGATTTTGATATGAACCTGTTCAGAGCTGCTATCCTGCCTGTTAGCCTTTGCACATCCTTAGCATTGGCAGGGGACTTGATGTTCACTAGTGCTTTAATTTGCTCCGGACTTGCTTCAATGCCTCTCTGAGTTACCATATATCCTAGGAATTTTCCTGCCTTAACACCAAAGTGGCATTTTGAAGGATTAAGCTTCATGTTATATTTATCAAGGATATCAAATGCTTCTTCCAAATCCCTTCGGTGATCCTCAGCTTTCTTTGATTTGACTACCATATCATCTATGTATACTTCCATAGTTTGTCCAATTTGATCTTTGAACATCATATTCACCAGCCTTCGATATGTTGCACCTGCATTTCTTAATCCAAAAGGCATGGCAATATAACAATACAAACCTGTTGGGGTCATAAAGGCTGTATCCTCTTGGTCAGATGGTTCCATCTGAATTTGTTGGAATCCAGATGATGCATCCATAAAGGTCAACAGTTCATGCCCCGCTGTTGCATCCACCATGGAGTCAATGTGGGGTAGTGGGAAAGGATCCTTGGGACATGCCTTATTCAGATCAGTGAAATCGACACATACCCTCCACTTTCCGTTTTTCTTTTGGACAACGACCACATTGGCTAACCATTTTGGATATTTTACCTCTCTGATCATACCTGCTCGAAGTAGTCTCTCTACTTCTTCTTGGATAATGGCATTCCTTTCTGGTGCAAACTTCCTCCTTTTTTGATGGATTGGTTTGATAGACCTGTCAATGCCAAGTTTATGAGTTATGATATCCTTAGATATACCTGTCATATCTTCGTGCTTCCATGCAAAGGTAGACTTTCTTCTTTTGAGGAAGGATATCATGTCTTCTTTCATCTTGCCAAGGATCCCTGATCCGATATAGATTTTTGATTCAGGATCACTAGGATCCAAGAGGATTTCATCCACATCTTGTTCCCTTGCCTCCAAGACATTCCTCGGAGGATACTGTAATTGCTATTGCTCCCTTGGCTTCGAGGTTGGCTTCATGGATGATGTATAACAATCCTTAGCCTCCTGCTGATCACTGTCGATCTTGATTATTCCCCATGGGCTAGGGAGTTTCACACATTGATGATAGGTGGATGGGACTGCTTTCATATCATGTATCCAGGGCCTGCCAAGGATAACATTGAAACAAGATAAACAGTCAATAACACAAAATTTTTGATAATTATGTAATCCTTCCACGTAGATTGGGAGTTTGATGTCCCCCAGAGTTTTCTTCGTTTCTCCACTGAATCCTACAAGCACGGAGGATCTTGGTGTGATGTCTGATTCTGGAATACCCATTTTCTTCAGAACATCAAGCTGGATAATGTTCACTGAGCTTCCTCCATCGATAAGGATCCTGCGGACAAAATGGTTAGAGATAAAGAGAGTAATAACTAAACTGTCATGATGAGGATCCTGAATGTTAATGCGATCATCCTCATCAAACGTTATCATCTTCCCTTCTGAGACACTTGATGTTCTAATAGGTCTTTCTCCATTATCCATTTTTGACTCCTTTGCATGCCTTTTGGCCGCCGAGAAGGATGTACCACAGATGTCTGATCCTCCAGAAATAAAGTTGATCACTTGTGCATTTGCCGGAGGTGCTGGAGCCTTTTCAGGGATCCTTTCAAGATCCTGAGTCTTTTGCTTTTTTCTTCCCAACAATTCTTTTAGGTGCCCCTTGCTTAACAGATATCCAATCTCTTTTCTTAAAGCTATGCATTCTTCAGTTAGATGCCCGAAATCCTCATGGTATGCACACCATTTTGACTTATCTTTAGTCCCGGATGGTTTATCATTCTTCCTGGGCCACCTAGCTTTTTCTCCTAGATTCTGCATTGCAAGGATTAGCTCATGATTATCAACGGAAAAACAATATTCTGAGATTGGAGGATAATCTTCATCATCCTCTTCTTGGTCAACAGCATGCACATTCTGGTTGTCGTTTCTATGGTAGGATTTGAACTTATTGCTCTTGAAGGAGGATCCATGCTTCTCCTGTTTTGAGGATCCTACTTGTCTTTCCTGGATCCTTTTGTCATCCTCTAGCCGGATGAACCTGAGTGCCCGAGTTCTTACTTCATCTAGATTCCTGCATGGTGTCATAACAAGATCATCATAGAACAGTGAATCCTTAAGTAGTCCCATTTTGAAGGCTTCAACAGCCGTAGCCATATCCAAGTTGGGAATGTCCAAGGATTCTTTACTAAATTTAGTTATATAATCCCTTAATGATTCATTATGATTTTGAGTTATCCTGTACAAATCACTAGTTAATCTTTCAAATTTTCAACTACAAGAGAATTGGTTATTGAATAAATTAACTAAATTAGCAAATGAAGTAATAGAGTAAGGGGGAAGACTTAGCAGCCATTTAAGAGCTGATCCAGTAAGAGTCGATCCAAATCCTTTACATAGGCATGCTTCCTTTAGCTTTTCCGGGATTGGATTGATCTCCATCCTTTCCCTGTATTGTGCTATGTGCTCCTCAGGATCCGTTGTACCATCATACAGCTTCATAGTAGGGATATGGAACCTTTTGGGTACCTCTGCATCACAAATTGGTGGTGCAAAGCGAGATACCTTATGGCTTCCATCTGCAATCTCTGGGATAGGCTTGACTACCCCTGGAACACTTGAGATCATATCTTTTAGCTTCTGCAACTCCCTGGCCATAGCATGATTGATACCTGTATCCTGCATGAATCCATGGTTAGTGGTAGGATAATTATTTAAAGTGTTACCTCCCATTGGGTTCAAGTTAGTGAATCCATATTGCTGGGATTCTGGAATAACGGAGGGACCAGTGGAAGCAATGGTCTGCATTGGAATGAAGTCCCCTTGATGGACATCTAGACTTCCTGTTTGCAAACTTTTTAGGGATCCTGGCATCTGGAGGATCCTGGTATCTGGAATGATCCTGTAACGAAGGAGGATCCTTGAAGCTGGGATGATCCTGGAACAAAGTAGGATCCTTGAAACTGCTGCGCTCCCGGATAGGCTCCTGATTTCATGAAGGATCCCATATGCTGGGGATAGGATCCTGCCGGCTGAAAGTGTGAGCCTGATGTCTGAGTCATTGCTGTTGATCCGAGGTGCAATCCTCTTGATTCTCCCATAATTTGTACGTCTGGAATTTCCGATGGCTGAGAAGTGATCATTGGAGTATCAAAGCTCAAGGATTCGGGCATCAGTGGGGAATGATCCTCTGCCGTTCTCCTTTGTCTTTTGAGATCTCCAATTTCCCTGAGGATCCTTTCATTAGTTTCATCCTGCCGCTGCATACGATCCTTCATCTGCAAAATCAAAGTAAATACATCACTAGTACTGGGAATATAAGAATTCATAGCAGAAGAAGATGGAGGTTTAGAGTTAGTAGGAGTTTGTCTCTTCTCAGCATTCTTCTGGGATCCTGCCGGTGGAGGAGGCAGATTGTTCTGAGACGAGGTGACCGCAGACATCGCCGTGGACATGTTTTTCAATGATGAAGCCATGTAATTCTTTGAAATGATTTCGAACAGAAAGTTTTCTTATGAATGAAGCACCAATTGCCCCACGGTGGGCACCAAACTGTTTTAGTCAAAAATCACACAAAGGATAATGCAACCAAACTCTATGTAAACGGGGTATGATGCTTGGTTTGTTGAAAAAGTAAAGGATCACTTTCACCATGAAATATGCAAAGACACAATGATTTATACGAGGAAAAAGCCCTTGATCAATATATGATCTCCGGCATAAAAAACCTTGGGTGATGGCAACTACCGATCACCAAACTTTAATATAAGAAAGATAGTTACAACTTCGGATGATAATGAGTTGAGTACAAGGATCACTATAGTTTCGAGTGTCTAAGCGTGTGAGAATTGTGTTGTCCGTTCTTCCGAATGAGGAAGAATGTTATATATACAAGTGTACGTGACCTATTTTAGGTAAAAAGACTAATAATCAGCTCATTACCCCTTTAGAAATAAAAGTAAATCTAGCCTAAATTATCGCCCTTAAATTATGCCAAGTTTCCATATCCTTCACAACGTCCATCTCCGATTAAGCACATGCTATAGTTGTAAAGACGTGTCCTTTAATTGTGATGCTTAAGAGCGGATCCTGCTAGATGTCCTGCAAAATAACATTAAATTCAACGAAAGCAACTGTTAGCATGAGGATCCTACGATGGTCCGTGATCCTGATCTTGGAACTCTGCTGAGGATCACTATCTGCCAAAGAAACAAGGATCACTGGTTAGGATCACACGTGAGGATCATGTATTGTAAAAATCCAGCCCTAACAGTGTGCATACCATGAAGATTTTGGGCATCTAACGGAAGAATGCATTGCATTGAGAAAGTAAATTGGATACTTGTTGAGCAAGGGGCATCTAAAAGAATTGTTGGGTAGAAAAAAGTCAAGGACTCAGGATCCTGAAAGGATCCCTGAGAAAGCTCCGGCCCCTCCAGCAGATGCACAAGTAATAAACTTTATTTCTGGAGGATCAGACATCTGTGGTACATCCTTCTCAGCAGCTAAAAGGCATGCAAAGGAAACTAAAATGGATAATGGAGAAAGACCTGTTCGAACATCAAGTGTCTCTGAAGGAAAAGTCATAACCTTTGATGAGGATGATCGTGTTGATATCCAGGATCCTTATCACGATGGTTTAGTTATTACTCTTTTCATTTCTAACCATTTTATCCGCAGGATCCTTATTGACAGAGGAAGCTCAGTGAACATTATCCAACTTGATGTTCTAAAGAAAATGGGTATCCCTGAATCAGATATCATACCAAGATCCTCCGTGCTCGTGGGATTTAGTGGCGAAACTAAGAATACCCTGGGGGACATTAAACTCCCAATATACATAGAAGGCCTACATTCTTATCAAAAATTTTGTGTTATTGACTGTTTATCTTGTTGTAATGTTATCCTTGGCAGGCCCTGGATACACGATATGAAGGCAGTCCCATCTACCTACCATTAATGTGTGAAGCTCCCTAGTCCTTGGGGAATAGTCAAGATTGACAGTGATCAGCAGGAGGCTAAGAACTGCTACACTTCATCGATGAAACCAGCCTCGAAGTCAAGGGAGCAATAACAATCAAAGTATCCTCCAAGGGATGTCTTGGAGGCAAGAGAGCAGGATGTGGTAGAAATCCTCATGGATCCTGATGATCCTGAATCCAGAATCTATATCGGATCGGGGATCCTTGGCAAAATGAAAGAAGATCTCGTATCCTTCCTCAAAAGAAGGAAGACTACCTTTGCATGGAAACACGAGGATATGACAGGTATATCTAAAGATACTATAACTCATAAACTTGGCATTGACAGGTCATTCAAACCAATCCATCAAAAAAGGAGGAAGTTTGCACCTGAAAGAAATGCCATTATCCAGGAAGAGGTAGGGAAATTGCTCTGGGCAGGTATGATTAGAGAGGTCAAGTATCCAAGATGGTTGGCCAATGTGGTTGTTGTTCAAAAGAAAAATGGAAAGTGGAGGGTATGTGTCGATTTCACAGATTTAAATAAGGCATGTCCCAAGGATCCTTTCCCATTACCCCACATTGACTCCATGGTGGATGCAACGGCGGGTCATGAACTGTTGACTTTTATGGATGCTTCATCTGGATTTCAACAAATTCAGATGGAACCATATGATCAAGAGGATGCGGCTTTTATGACTCCAACCGGTATATATTGTTATATTGTTATGCCGTTTGGATTAAGGAATGCAGGTGCAACATATCAAAGGCTGGTGAATATGATGTTCAAGGATCAGATTGGACAAACTATGGAGGTTTACATAGATGATATGGTGGTGAAGTCCATAAAAGCTGAGGATCACCTAAGGGACTTGGAGGAAGCATTTGATATCCTTGACAGATATAACATGAAACTTAATCCTTCAAAGTGTCACTTTGGTGTTAGAGCAGGTAAATTCTTAGGATACATGGTGACCAAGAGAGGCATTGAAGCTAGCCCGGAACAGATCAAAGCCTTAGTGAATATCAAATCTCCTGCCAATGCTAAGGATGTCCAAAGGCTAACAGGCAGGATAGCAGCTTTGAACAGATTTATATCCAAATCCTCAGAGAAGTGAAAAGAATTTTATGATATCCTAAGGAAGAACAAGAAATTTGAGTGGACTGAGAAGCATGAAAATGCCCTAAGAGCTCTCAAAGATTACCTATCCTCAGCCCCGGCCTTGATAAAACCAGAAAAAGGCGATGTGCTATCCTTGTATCTAGCAGTATCCTCAAAAGCAGTAAGTGCGGTCCTTGTTAAGGATCACGAAGGTACACAACATCCTGTCTATTATGTAAGTAAGAGTTTACTTGATGCCGAATCCAGGTATTCACACCTTGAAAAGCTTATTCGTGCATTAATTATAGCATCTACTAAGTTGAGACATTATTTTGAAACTCATGTTATTGTTGTTAAAACTAATTTTCCGATTAAGAATGTCCTCAGGAAGGATGGCTAAGTGGGCAGTGAAGCTGAGTGCCTATGATATAAGATATGAGCCTAGGACAGCCATCAAATCCCAAGCATTGGCCGACTTTGTGGCTGATTTCAGTAGTGATTTACAAAAAGAAGCTAAGTTAGAAGTCCAGCAGCTAGAGGAGACGAAGGATCCTTGGATACTCTATACTAATGGATCCTCAAACGTCAAAGGCACAGGGCTTGGTATACTACTAAAATCGCCACAGGGGGACATAATACCCCACTCTATAGCTTGTGAGTTCCACACCACTAATAATGAGGCCAAGTATGAAGCCTTAATTGCTGGTTTGCAAATTGCTAAGCATATGGGGATCAGGTACCTTGAGGTACATGTAGATTCATTATTAATTACAAATCACTTTAATGGATCCTATACTGTTAAAGGTGAAAAGCTAACCAAATATTTAGAGATAGTCAAAGAGTTGGCACTCTCTTTTGTTTCCTTTAGTTTCACACAGGTACCAAGGGAAGAAAATACAGAAGCTGATGCATTGGCTAACTTATGATCATCCTTGAAGATCCCGAAGGACATAAGTGTTTTGGTCAAAAATCACACAAAGGATTCTGGAATAACGGAGGGACCAGTGGAAGCAATGGTCTGCATTGGAATGAAGTCCCCTTGATGGACATCTAGACTTCCTATTTGCAAACTTTTTAGGGATCCTGGCATCTGGGAGGATCCTGGTATCTGGAATGATCCTGTAACGAAGGAGGATCCTTGAAGCTGGGATGATCCTGGAACAAAGTAGGATCCTTGAAACTGCTGCGCTCCCGGATAGGCTCCTGATTTCATGAAGGATCCCATATGCTGGGGATAGGATCCTGCCGGCTGAAAGTGTGAGCCTGATGTCTGAGTCATTGCTGTTGATCCGAGGTGCAATCCTCTTGATTCTCCCATAATTTGTACGTCTGGAATTTCCGATGGCTGAGAAGTGATCATTGGAGTATCAAAGCTCAAGGATTTGGGCATCAGTGGGGAATGATCCTCTGCCGTTCTCCTTTGTCTTTTGAGATCTCCAATTTCCCTGAGGATCCTTTCATTAGTTTCATCCTGCCGCTGCATACGATCCTTCATCTGCAAAATCAAAGTAAATACATCACTAGTACTGGGAATATAAGAATTCATAGCAGAAGAAGATGGAGGTTTAGAGTTAGTAGGAGTTTGTCTCTTCTCAGCATTCTTCTGGGATCCTGCCGGTGGAGGAGGCAGATTGTTCTGAGACGAGGTGACCGCAGACATCGCCGTGGACATGTTTTTCAATGATGAAGCCATGTAATTCTTTGAAATGATTTCGAACAGAAAGTTTTCTTATGAATGAAGCACCAATTGCCCCACGGTGGGCGCCAAACTGTTTTGGTCAAAAATCACACAAAGGATAATGCAACCAAACTCTATGTAAACGGGGTATGATGCTTGGTTTGTTGAAAAAGTAAAGGATCACTTTCACCATGAAATATGCAAAGACACAATGATTTATACGAGGAAAAAGCCCTTGATCAATATATGATCTCCGGCATAAAAAACCTCGGGTGATGGCAACTACCGATCACCAAACTTTAATATAAGAAAAATAGTTACAACTTCGGATGATAATGAGCTGAGTACAAGGATCACTATAGTTTCGAGTGTCTAAGTGTGTGAGAATTGTGTTGTGTGTTCTTCCGAATGAGGAAGAGTGTTATATATACAAGTGTACGTGACCTATTTTAGGTAGAAAGACTAACAATCAGCTCATTACCCCTTTAGAAATAAAAGTAAATCTAGCCTAAATTATCGCCCTTAAATTATGCCAAGTTTCCATATCCTTCACAACGTCCATCTCCGATTAAGCACATGCTATAGTTGTAAAGACGTGTCCTTTAATTGTGATGCTTAAGAGCGGATCCTGCTAGATGTCCTGCAAAACAACATTAAATTCAACGAAAGCAACTGTTAGCATGAGGATCCTACGATGGTCCGTGATCCTGATCCTGGAACTCTGCTGAGGATCACTATCTGCCAAAGAAACAAGGATCACTGGTTAGGATCACACGTGAGGATCATATATTGTAAAAATCCAGCCCTAACAATTGCCCCCAAAATATAAGGAGTGATTTTGTAAATAAATGAGTTATATTTTGCTCTGATCTTATCTGCAACGAACAACTCGGATAACTAGCCGTTAATCTCGAACTAGCCGTTGCAACCTTTACGTCATTGAGGTGACATCCCTGCAAATCATGATTATAAATAGGAGATAGGGTTAGGATCAATCTTCATTTAAATTCAAGATATTCTCCCTTTATAATCTCTACCGAAGATCAATCAGGTATTCTTTTCTCTTTTTTCCCTCTCTTGCTCTGTTTTTCTGCTTTTATCCTGCCAAGAGTATGTTGCTCCGAAATTCCCCTCACAATGATCACAAGAAGAGCAGTCCCCTGAAAAGCCAAGGGATCGTCAAAGACTCTCCTACGGAGAGGTGCTGTTTTACTGATGCTCATGTTGATAGGATCCGTCACTGTTTTCCGGCGGATACCGTCTTCAAGTCTTTTACTCCTACCGTTCTGAGTGATTTCGTTTCCGACGCCTGGGTAGCCTTTCCTGCAACTCCGTTTACCATAGGATATTCATATCCTTTTCCAGCCTTCACCCAATCCTTCTTTTCTCTGACTGGCATGTCCTATATCCAAGCCATGCCGATGATCTGGAGGGTTCTGTGTACCCTTGAGAGGATCATCGAGCAGGAGGGGATTGACTTAGGGATGTCAGAACTGGCCGAGTTATATGATCTTACCACATTTGGTTCCTGTCGATACTTGTTGAAACGGAAAGCTGGAGAGGATCACCCTGTTTTTAAGGTCACAAAAAATGATACCAACTGGAAGCGACGATTCTTCTTTGTTAGGAGAGATACCATCCCTAACGGGGAGGATCTGCCCAAGGAGTGGGCTACTCATGGTAGGATAGAGGATCCTGGAAGGATCACCATCAGACTTGTCTCTTATGATGAGGATCACTAATGTCTTTTTTGTCTTTTGTGTTTTTTCAGCTATATCCGTTGCTCATCTCAAGTTAACTCCTGCTGCAAGAGAGAGAGTTTTAGCTTTCAAGAAGCTTGATCCTGAGACCAGAAGTTTTCAAGTCACCATCCAAGATTCACAAGAAGTATCCTCCGCATCTGCCACAATGTCAAGTAAGTATCCTTACCAAAAAGTAAGTTCTATGCAAAAATATTAAATTAGTTAGGAGACTTATCTTGTTTTGATTGTGTAGGTGCTGGGAAATCTGCTAAGTCTGCCTCTAAGTTCGGGATTGATGAACTTGCCACTGTCAAGTCTTCAAGAAAGAAGACTTCTGTTGCCAGTCCCTCTGCTTCGGCCCCTAAAGCACCTGTTAGGGGTAAGGGGAAGAAGAGTAAGACTTCTGAGGATCTCCAAGGATTTCCCCTGATCCGCCAACAGTTTCTCGACTATGTCAATGAGGTAAGGATCATTGCCCCTGTTGGTTATCCTTCTCGAATATCCTGCTTGTGTATTCTGCCTGTATATCCTGCTTCTTTGAGGATCACCTGATCCTGAACTTACCTTTTTTCTCTTTTCCAGAAACTTGCTGAGATTGAGACCTACCTTGGCCATGTCGAGGATCAGGAAAGCCAAATCGCCGACCTCCAACAAATGGGCGTATTGAAGGATCTCAAGATAGCCGATCTTGAGAAGGAACTCCGGGCTACAAAGGATGAGGCTGCTCAAAGGCTGATCGACATGGATGGCGAGAAGCAGGCTCTGCCGCAATTGCCATGTACAAGATACAACTACAGATGGCTGCGGAGGCTCAGGATCCTGCCTTTGACAAAAGCTCATGGGACGTGGAGGGTTGGAAGGCAAGATTGGCAGAGCTGGAGGATGAGGACGAAGCTGAGGATATCCCTATGCTTGAAGGCGGTGATGCTGGCAAGGATCAGGGAGAAGCAAGTGGAGCTGGTGGTGATGGTGCAGCGAAGGTTTGAGCTGCAGGATTGGGCAATGATGGAAATTTCTAGACATAGCCGGAGCCCAATTTTTAAAATTTGGTAGTGGTTTTTGTGGTTGTCGGTGTTTTTAAACAATGATGGTCTGTACTTAAACAATAGTTTTTAGGGTTAAGGATCCTGGATCCTTTGGACAATAGGTAGGATCGCAAATGGTGGAGGGATCCTCTGTTTGGGGGATGAAGCCTTTGTGATCCTGCCGCCTTTAATTTCCTGCACCTGCTAAGACCGCATAGACAATGGACACCCTTTGCCAACCCATGTGGACGGGCCACGTTTTGCTGGTAGAAATGTGGGTTGGCAATTTTGACAACTTCTTTGAAAGGGTTTAAGATCCTTTTGTTAATAATATAACTTTAATCTTTCTGGCTTATCTCGTGTTGTTATCCTTTATTTATCCTGTTTATTTTCCAGTTGTTTTAGGAATATATTTGTTAGAGTAACAAGAGTTGAGCAAACCATGTTTAATAATTTTAGGATATGATCCTAGATCAAATATCCTGACACTGAAAATTTCTGAAGCAATCAATTTCAAGGATCATAGGTTTAGTTGTCAAAGTGTAAGGGTTGTTTAGTATAATCAAAAATAGTCAAGGATCATACCTGAGGATCTAAGTTAGGATCCTAACCTTTAATCAAGATAACCGTAGATGAGATTTTGATGGATAATAAGGATTAAGGATCCTTATGTGTCTAACTTTAAGAACCTGAAAAATGAAACATAACTTAGGACTAAGCCAATGTAAAATATAAGTTAGTAGCTGGGGACATGCCCAAAGGATAACTGGGGATGATCCCAAAGGATCACTGGGGACAAGCCCAAAAGATAACTGGGGACAAGCCCAAAGGATAACTGGGGACAAGCCCAAAGGATAACTGGGGACAAGCCCAAAGGATCGTATGTAAACTGGAGTATGGCCCTTACTGGCGACTATCCAAACTTAGTGACATGAAAACGTCAAAACCTTAGCTAACGTGAAAACGTTAGAAACCTTAGGAACGGATGTATGGTACGTCTACCATTATACGGAGGATCCTGGGTATAGCCAGTACGATGAGGTTGTCAGCCCCGGAAGTGGGTACTGGTCCCAAAGACATGAACTATATCAGGATCATCGTGCGCTGCTGGCGGAAACTGGGGATAATCCCAAGGATAACTGGGGTTGAACCCAAGGATCTGTGGTGCTTTTGAAGAGCTTCAACGATATGCTGAAGATACCTGAACTATCATAACTCAAATGGTTCGTGAGAAGAGGATGAAGGATACATGATCCTTATCCTTAGGTAAAAAGTAAGGAAATGTAATAGTTTTAAGATAAGGACATTACCAGAGTAAGGATCACTGACATCACCGGGATCCTTCAAGGATACATCAGTGTAAGGATCACATGCTTTGAAGGATCATGTTCACATCAAGTATCTCTTTAAGTGAACAGCATTCCAGGCTCGTGGCAACAAGTTTCCTTCCATAGTTAGCAATCTGTATGCCCCCTTTCCTGCTTCAGCTTCAATCAAGTAAGGGCCTTCCCATTTTGGTGCTAACTTCCCACCAGCAGGATTGATAGTGTTTTGGAATGCTTTTCTCAACACCATATCTCCGACTTGGAACTTCCTTATCCTAACATTTTTGTTGTAAGCACCAGCCATTCTTTGTTGGTAGCTTGCCATTCTTATCCTAGCCAGATCCCTGATTTCCTCAATAGTATCCAAATCCTGAGCCAGGATTGTAGCATTCTCTTCAGGATCACGAGCACTTGTTCTAGCAGTTGGGATCACCATCTCTGTTGGGATCACTGCTTCTGCCCCAAATACTAAAGAGAAAGGTGTTTGACCAGTGGCATTCTTGGGAGTTTTCCTATCAGCCCATAGCACATAAGGTAACTCCTCTGCCCATTTTCCCTTCTTGGATCCTAGCTTCTTCTTCAGATTGTTGATGATGATCTTGTTGGATGATTCCGCTTGGCCATTGGCTTGTGGATGAACTGCTGTTGATGTTATCATCTTAATTCCCCAACTGTCACAAAAGTTAGTGGTTCTGCTTCCAATGAATTGGGAACCATTATCACATACAATTTCAGAGGGAATGCCAAATCTAGTTATAATGTTTCTTTTGATAAAGGATATAACTTCTTTTTCTCTGACTTGAGCAAAGGCTTCAGCTTCTATCCCCTTAGAGAAGTAGTCAGTCATGGCAAGCATAAATACTTTTCCACCAGGTGCTTTAGGGAGCTTGCCAACTATATCCATCCCCCATCTCATGAACGGCCAAGAGGATGGTATAGGGTGTAGCAGTTCAACTGGTTGATGAGGGATATTGTTGTGTCTTTGACAAGGATCACCTTTCCTAGCATATTCTACAGCATCCCTTTTCATGGTTGGCCAATAGTATCCTGTTCTAAGGATCCTCGAGAACAATGCCCTGCCCCCAGTGTGGTTTCCACAATCTCCTTCGTGGAAGTCTCTCAACACTTCTTCAATTTTAGGATCCTCGATACATCTTAAATATGGTCTTGCAAGAGATCGCTTATATAGCACATTATTTAAGATTGTAAATTGAGATACCTTAATCCTGAAAGCTCTAGGATTTTCTCCCATCGGAATCTCCCCGTATTACAAGTATCTCATGATTGGTGAGATCCATGATCCTGCATAAGATTGAGCTTCTTCACTAGGGATTACTGTAGTATCCTCTTCTATTTCCATGGCCACCTGATTTTCAATAGCAGGAGCCAGGATATGGATGATAGGGATACTTATATCTTCTGGAATCTTTAAGGATGATCCTAAGTTGGCCAATGCATCAGCTTCCGTGTTATCCTCCCTTGGTACCTGTGTTAAGCTGAAGAAACAAAAGAGAGTGCCAATTCTTTGACTATCTCCAAATATTTGGTTAGTTTTTCACCTTTAACAGCATAGGATCCATTAAAGTGATTGGTGATCAATAATGAGTCTACATATACTTTAAGATATTTCACCCCCATATCCTTAGCAATTTGCAAGCCAGCAATTAAGGCTTCATATTCAGCTTCATTGTTAGTTGCTTGGAACTCACAGGCTATGGAGTGGGGTATTATGTCCCCCTGTGGCGATTTTAGTAGTATCCCGAGCCCTGTGCCCTTGACATTTGAGGATCCATCGGTGTGTAGTATCCAATGATCCTTGGTCTCTTCCAGCTGCTGGACCTCCAATTCTGCTTCTTTTTGTAGATCACTACTGAAATCAGCCACAAAGTCAGCTAGTGCTTGGGATTTAATGGCTGTTCTTGGCTCATATCTTATATCATGGGCACTAAGCTTTACTGCCCACTTAGCCATTCTTCCGGACATCTCTGGTTTCCTGAGGACATTCTTGATTGGAAAACTAGTTCTAACAACAATAGTATGGGTTTCAAAATAATGCCTTAACTTAGTTGATGCCATGATTAATGCAAGAATAAGTTTTTCGAGGTGTGAGTATCTGGATTCGGCATCAAGTAAACTCTTACTTACATAGTAGATAGGATATTGTGTACCTTCATGATCCTTAACAAGGACAGCACTTACAGCGGTTGAGGATACCGCCAAATATAAGGATAACACATCTCCTTTTTCGGGCTTTGTTAATGCTGGTGCTGAGGACATAAATTCTTTAAGGGCTTGTAAAGCATTCTCATGTTTCTCAGTCCATTCAAACTTCTTGTTCTTCCTTAGGATATCGTAAAATTCTTTACATTTTTCTGAGGATTTTGATATGAACCTGTTCAGAGCTGCTATCCTGCCTGTTAGCCTTTGCACATCCTTAGCATTGGCAGGGGACTTGATGTTCACTAGTGCTTTAATTTGCTCCGGACTTGCTTCAATGCCTCTCTGAGTTACCATATATCCTAGGAATTTTCCTGCCTTAACACCAAAGTGGCATTTTGAAGGATTAAGCTTCATGTTATATTTATCAAGGATATCAAATGCTTCTTCCAAATCCCTTAGGTGATCCTCAGCTTTCTTTGATTTGACTACCATATCATCTATGTATACTTCCATAGTTTGTCCAATTTGATCTTTGAACATCATATTCACCAGCCTTTGATATGTTGCACCTGCATTTCTTAATCCAAAAGGCATGGCAATATAACAATACAAACCTGTTGGGGTCATAAAGGCTGTATCCTCTTGGTCAGATGGTTCCATCTGAATTTGTTGGAATCCAGATGATGCATCCATAAAGGTCAACAGTTCATGCCCCGCTGTTGCATCCACCATGGAGTCAATGTGGGGTAGTGGGAAAGGATCCTTGGGACATGCCTTATTCAGATCAGTGAAATCGACACATACCCTCCACTTTCTGTTTTTCTTTTGGACAACGACCACATTGGCTAACCATTTTGGATATTTTACCTCTCTGATCATACCTGCTCGAAGTAGTCTCTCTACTTCTTCTTGGATAATGGCATTCCTTTCTGGTGCAAACTTCCTCCTTTTTTGATGGATTGGTTTGATAGACCTGTCAATGCCAAGTTTATGAGTTATGATATCCTTAGATATACCTGTCATATCTTCGTGCTTCCATGCAAAGGTAGACTTTCTTCTTTTGAGGAAGGATATCATGTCTTCTTTCATCTTGCCAAGGATCCCTGATCCGATATAGATTTTTGATTCAGGATCACTAGGATCCAAGAGGATTTCATCCACATCTTGTTCCCTTGCCTCCAAGACATTCCTCGGAGGATACTGTAATTGCTATTGCTCCCTTGGCTTCGAGGTTGGCTTCGTGGATGATGTATAACAATCCTTAGCCTCCTGCTGATCACTGTCGATCTTGATTATTCCCCATGGGCTAGGGAGTTTCACACATTGATGATAGGTGGATGGGACTGCTTTCATATCATGTATCCAGGGCCTGCCAAGGATAATATTGCAACAAGATAAACAGTCAATAACACAAAATTTTTGATAATTATGTAATCCTTCCACGTAGATTGGGAGTTTGATGTCCCCCAAAGTTTTCTTCGTTTCTCCACTGAATCCTACAAGCACGGAGGATCCTGGTGTGATGTCTGATTCTGGAATACCCATTTTCTTCAGAACATCAAGCTGGATAATGTTCACTGAGCTTCCTCCATCGATAAGGATCCTGCGGACAAAATGGTTAGAGATAAAGAGAGTAATAACTAAACTGTCATGATGAGGATCCTGAATGTTAATGCGATCATCCTCATCAAACGTTATCATCTTCCCTTCTGAGACACTTGATGTTCTAATAGGTCTTTCTCCATTATCCATTTTTGACTCCTTTGCATGCCTTTTGGCCGCCGAGAAGGATGTACCACAGATGTCTGATCCTCCAGAAATAAAGTTGATCACTTGTGCATTTGCCGGAGGTGCTGGAGCCTTTTCAGGGATCCTTTCAAGATCCTGAGTCTTTTGCTTTTTTCTTCCCAACAATTCTTTTAGGTGCCCCTTGCTTAACAGATATCCAATCTCTTTTCTTAAAGCTATGCATTCTTCAGTTAGATGCCCGAAATCCTCATGGTATGCACACCATTTTGACTTATCTTTAGTCCCGGATGGTTTATCATTCTTCCTGGGCCACCTAGCTTTTTCTCCTAGATTCTGCATTGCAAGGATTAGCTCATGATTATCAACGGAAAAACAATATTCTGAGATTGGAGGATATTCTTCATCATCCTCTTCTTGGTCAACAGCATGCACATTCTGGTTGTCGTTTCTATGGTAGGATTTGAACTTATTGCTCTTGAAGGAGGATCCATGCTTCTCCTGTTTTGAGGATCCTACTTGTCTTTCCTGGATCCTTTTGTCATCCTCTAGCCGGATGAACCTGAGTGCCCGAGTTCTTACTTCATCTAGATTCCTGCATGGTGTCATAACAAGATCATCATAGAACAATGAATCCTTAAGCAGTCCCATTTTGAAGGCTTCAACAGCCGTAGCCATATCCAAGTTGGGAATGTCCAAGGATTCTTTACTAAATTTAGTTATATAATCCCTTAATGATTCATTATGATTTTGAGTTATCCTGTACAAATCACTAGTTAATCTTTCAAATTTTCTACTACAAGAGAATTGGTTATTGAATAAATTAACTAAATTAGCAAATGAAGTAATAGAGTAAGGGGGAAGACTTAGCAGCCATTTAAGAGCTGATCCAGTAAGAGTGGATCCAAATCCTTTACATAGGCATGCTTCCTTTAGCTTTTCCGGGATTGGATTGATCTCCATCCTTTCCCTGTATTGTGCTATGTGCTCCTCAGGATCCGTTGTACCATCATACAGCTTCATAGTAGGGATATGGAACCTTTTGGGTACCTCTGCATCACAAATTGGTGGTGCAAAGCGAGATACCTTATGGCTTCCATCTGCAATCTCTGGGATAGGCTTGACTACCCCTGGAACACTTGAGATCATATCTTTTAGCTTCTGCAACTCCCTGGCCATAGCATGATTGATACCTGTATCCTGCATGAATCCATGGTTAGTGGTAGGATAATTATTTAAAGTGTTACCTCCCATTGGGTTCAAGTTAGTGAATCCATATTGCTGGGATTCTAGAATAACGGAGGGACCAGTGGAAGCAATGGTCTGCATTGGAATGAAGTCCCCTTGATGGACAAAAAGACTTCCTGTTTGCAAACTTTTTAGGGATCCTGGCATCTGGGAGGATCCTGGTATCTGGAATGATCCTGTAACGAAGGAGGATCCTTGAAGCTGGGATGATCCTGGAACAAAGTAGGATCCTTGAAACTGCTGCGCTCCCGGATAGGCTCCTGATTTCATGAAGGATCCCATATGCTGGGGATAGGATCCTGCCGGCTGAAAGTGTGAGCCTGATGTCTGAGTCACTGCTGTTGATCCGAGGTGCAATCCTCTTGATTCTCCCATAATTTGTACGTCTAGAATTTCCGATGGCTGAGAAGTGATCATTGGAGTATCAAAGCTCAAGGATTTGGGCATCAGTGGGGAATGATCCTCTGCCGTTCTCCTTTGTCTTTTGAGATCTCCAATTTCCCTGAGGATCCTTTCATTAGTTTCATCCTGCCGCTGCATACGATCCTTCATCTGCAAAATCAAAGTAAATACATCACTAGTACTGGGAATATAAGAATTCATAGCAGAAGAAGATGGAGGTTTAGAGTTAGTAGGAGTTTGTCTCTTCTCAGCATTCTTCTGGGATCCTGCCGGTGGAGGAGGCAGATTGTTCTGAGACGAGGTGACCGCAGACATCGCCATGGACATGTTTTTCAATGATGAAGCCATGTAATTCTTTGAAATGATTTCGAACAGAAAGTTTTCTTATGAATGAAGCACCAATTGCCCCACAGTGGGCGCCAAACTGTTTTGGTCAAAAATCACACAAAGGATAATGCAACCAAACTCTATGTAAACGGGGTATGATGCTTGGTTTGTTGAAAAAGTAAAGGATCACTTTCACTATGAAATATGCAAAGACACAATGATTTATACGAGGAAAAAGCCCTTGATCAATATATGATCTCCGGCATAAAAAACCTCGGGTGATGGCAACTACCGATCACCAAACTTTAATATAAGAAAAATAGTTACAACTTCGGATGATAATGAGCTGAGTACAAGGATCACTATAGTTTCGAGTGTCTAAGTGTGTGAGAATTGTGTTGTGTGTTCTTCCGAATGAGGAAGAGTGTTATATATACAAGTGTACGTGACCTATTTTAGGTAGAAAGACTAACAATCAGCTCATTACCCCTTTAGAAATAAAAGTAAATCTAGCCTAAATTATCGCCCTTAAATTATGCCAAGTTTCCATATCCTTCACAACGTCCATCTCCGATTAAGCACATGCTATAGTTGTAAAGACGTGTCCTTTAATTGTGATGCTTAAGAGCGGATCCTGCTAGATGTCCTGCAAAACAACATTAAATTCAACGAAAGCAACTGTTAGCATGAGGATCCTACGATGGTCCGTGATCCTGATCCCGGAACTCTGCTGAGGATCACTATCTGCCAAAGAAACAAGGATCACTGGTTAGGATCACACGTGAGGATCATATATTGTAAAAATCCAGCCCTAACAATAAGTATCCCCATTATCCATATCATGGCTCATGCCATCGAGGATCATGTGGCCATGGAAATAGGGGAGGATTCTGCAATTATCCCTAGTGAGGATACTCAATCTTGTTCAGGATCAGGATCATGGATCTCACCAATCATGAGATACTTACAACACGGAGAGATTCCTACGGGAGAAAATCCTAGGGCTTTCAAAATTAAGGTATCTCAATTCACAATCTTAAATAATATGTTGTATAAGCGATCTCTTGCAGGACCATGTTTAAGATGCATTGAGGATCCTGAAGTCCAAGAAGTTTTAAAAGACTTCCATAAAGGAGATTGTGGAAACCACACTGGGGGGCAGGGCATTATTCTCAAGGATCCTAAGGACAGGATACTACTGGCCAACTATGAAAAGGGATGCTATGGAATATGCTAAGAAGTGTGATCCTTGTCGGAGACACAACAATATCCTTCATCAGCCGGCTGAATTTCTACATCCTATATCCTCCTCTTGGCAATTTATGAGATGGGGCATGGATATAGTTGGTAAGCTCCCTAAGGCACCTGGTGGAAAAGTGTTCATGCTAGCCATGACTGATTACTTCTCCAAGTGGATAGAAGCTGAAGCTTTTGCCCAAGTCAGAGAAAAGGAAGTTATATCCTTCATTAAAAGAAATATTATAACTAGATTTGGTATTCCTTCTGAAATTATATGTGATAATGGTTCCCAATTTATTGGGGGCAGAACTACTAACTTTTGTGACAGCTGGGGGATTAAGATGATAACATCAACACCAGTCCACCCACAAGCTAATGGTCAAGCAGAATCATCCAACAAGATCATCATCAACAATTTGAAGAAGAAGCTTGGATCCAAGAAAGGGAAATGGGCAAAAGAATTACCTTATGTGCTTTGGGCTGATAGGACAACCCCTAAGAATGCTACTGGTCAAACACCATTCTCTTTGGTATTTGGGGCAGAATCAGTGATCCCAACAGAAATGGTGGTTCTAACTGCTAGAACAAGTACCCGTGATCCTGAGGAAAATGATGAGAACTTGGCTCAAGACCTGGATACTATTGAGGAAATCAGGGATCTGGCTAGGATAAGGATGGCCAGTTTTCAACAAAGAATGGCTGGTGCTTACAACAGAAATGTCAGGATCAGGAAATTTCAGATTGGTGATATGGTATTAAGGAAATCATTTCAGAATACCACCAATCCTGCTGATGGAAAATTGGCACCAAAATGGGAAGGCCCTTATTTGATTGAAGCTGAAGCAGGAAAGGGGGCATATAGATTGCTGACCATGGAAGGTGATTTGTTACCAAGAGCTTGGAATGCTGTCCATTTGAAGAAATATTTCATGTGAGCAGGATCCTCATGGCACAGATGATCCTTACATTAGGGGTATCTTGGAAGGATCCTTAAAGCATCGATGATCCTTACTATGGTAACGTCCTAATCTTGAACTATTTCATTTCCTTATTTTCTCATATATGGATAAGGATCATGTGTCCTTCATCCTTATCTCACATGATTTTGAGTTTTGAAAGTTCAGGTATCCTTAGCAAAGCGTTTATTATCTACACAAGCAATCCAGTGCCTTGGGTTTAACCCCAGTTATTTGGGCTTGACCCCAGTTCCGCCTATAGCGCATGATGATCCTGCTATAGTTCAAGGCAGTGGGACCAATACTCGCTTTAGGGGCTGATAATTCCATTGTACTGGCTATACCTAGGATCCTACGTATAATGGTAGACGTACCATACATCCGTTCCTAAGGTTTCTAACGTTTTCACGTTAGCTAAGGTTTTGGCATTGTCATGTCACTAAGTTTGGATAGTCGCCAGTTAGGGCCATACTCCAGTTTACATACGATCATTGGGCTTGTCCCCAGTTATCCTAGGGCTTGTCCCCAGTTATCCTTGGGCTTGTCCCCAGTTGCTAACTCTTGTCTTATGTTGGCTTAGTCCCAAGTTATGCTCTATTTCAGGTCCTTGAAGTTAAACAACTAGGGATCCTTGATCCTCACTTATCTCTAAGGTTTATCTTGTAATTGTCCTGATTATGGTACTAAGGGTAGGATCCTAACTTGGATCCTCAGGTATGATCCTTAACTATTTTTAATTCTATTCGTTGTTTATTTGAATAACCCTTGAAATTTGACAACTAAACTTATGATCCTTAAAATATATACTACTTTTTGGGATATTTCAACTATAGGATATTTGATCATGGATCATATCGTAAATGTTTTCAATCCGACTTATTCAAAATTGCTTATTTAATAAGTGTACATCAAAACAAGTGAGAATTAAATGAACTAAAAGGATAATAACACAAGATAAGCAACAAAAGATTAAGATTTTATTAACAAAAAGACTAACCCTTTAAAGGTTGTCAAAATTACCTACCCCGAGCATCTACCAGCAATACGTGGCCCGTCCGCTGGGGTAGGTAAAGGGTGTCCATGATAATAGGTTCAAAGTAGTGCAGGAATATAAAGGCGGCAGGATCACAATGGCTTCATCCCCCTAACAGAGGATCCCTCCACCATTTGCAATCCTGCCTATTGTCTGAAGGATCCTAGATCCTTAATCCTAAAAACTATTGTTCAATACAAACCATTAAATTGTTCAACAAACTACCATCAAAAAAAAATTGGGCTCCGGCTATGTCTAGAAGTTTCCATCATCGCCCAATCATGCAGCCTAGACCTTCACTGCATCACCACCTCCGGCTCCACTTGCTTCACCACCTTGATCCTTGCCACTGCCTCCAGCCTCAATTGTCGGGATCTCTTCAGCCTCCTCTTCATCATCCAGTTCAGCCAGCCTTGCCTTCCAGCCCTCCACATCCCAGGTGCTCTTGTCAAAGTCAGGATCCTGAGCTTCCAAGGCCATTTGCAGCTTGGTCTTGTACATCGCTATGGCGGCAGAGACTTTGGCATCCTCGGTGATCTCATGCCTCTCGTAGTCAAAGTTGAACAACACCTTGGCCGTCTCGTTTTTGGCATTCTGGAGATCCTTCTGAAGATCAACAATCTTGAGGTCCTTTAGCAGTGCAACCTGTTGGAGGTCAGCAATCTTACTATCCTGATCCTCAACGTGGCCAACGTAGTTCTCAATCTCAGCGAATTTCAGCAAAGAAGACAGAGGATAATTTAGGATCAGGTGATCCTTAAACAAGCGGGATATACAAGCAGGGACAGTGATCCTTACCTCACTGAAGTAGTCAAGGAATTGTTGGCGGATCAAGGGCAGACCTTGCAGGTCCTTAGCTTCGGAGGCATTTCTCTTCTTGCCTCCCTTTCCTTTGAGGGGTGCCTTGGGGATTGAAGCAGTCGGGCTGGCAGGAGTCTTTCTCTTGGAGGATCTGACAGTGGTAAGATCAGTGACACTGAACTTTGAAGCAGATTTGGTGGATTTTCCAGCACCTACACAACCAAACCAAGATAAGTATCTTAATTTCACTTGTATTTCATTATTTATTTGAATTTTTAAGCAAAGATACTTACTTGACATCATGACAGAACCTGAGGATACTTCCTGAGAATCTTGGGTGGTTGTCTTGAAAGATCTTGTTTCAGGATCAAGCCTCTTCAACGCGGCGAGTCTCTCTTTAGCAGCAGGAGTCAGTCTAAGATGTGAAACGGAGATAGCTGCACAACAAGAAAGCAAAAGAATGTCAGTGATTCTTATATTAAAGTATAAGTTCTCTGGTGATCCTTCTCAGGATCCTCCATCCTACCATGGGTAGCCCACTTCTTGGGTAGATCCTTCCCATCAGGGATAGAATCTCTCTTTACAAAAAAGAAACGCCGCTTCCAGTTGGTATCATTTTTGGTAGCTTTGAAGATCGGGTGTTCCTCACCAGGTTTACGTTTGAACAGATAACGATGGGAACCAAAGGTAGTGAGATCATACAATTCTCCCAGTTTTGCCATGCCTAAGTCTATCCCCTCCTGCTCGATGATCCTTTCAAGGGTATACAAAACCCTCCAGATCATCGGCATGGCTTGGATATAAGATATGCCGGTTAGGGAAAAGAAAGATTGGGTGAAAGCTAGAAAGGGATATGTGTAGCCTATGGTGAACGGGGTAACAGGAAACGCAACCTAGTTATCAGAAATATGATCACTGAGGGCGTTGGGATCAAACGATTTAAACACAGTGTTCGCCGGGAAGCAGTAGCGGATCCTATCAATTTGCGGATCGGAGAAGCAACATCGTTCTTTTATGGAATCTTCGATGATTCCCTGGCTCTTTAGCGGACTGTTCCTCGTGTGATCCTTAGATTGGGAGTTTCGGAGCAACATTTTCGACGGAATAATGAAAAGAGAAGGAAAACAGAGCAAGAGAAGGAAGAAGATGAAGAGAGAATACCCGTTTATCTTCGGATGGGATTATAAAGGGAGTATCTCTGAAATTTAAATGCAAAACGATCCTATCTATATCTCCTATTTATAATCATGATTCTGCAGGGATGTCACTTCTGTGACGTCATAGTTGCAACGGATAGTTCTACATCAACGGCTATATATCCGTTAGTTAGTTATGGATAAGATCAAGAAAACATAACTCATTCATTTTACATATTACTCCTTATATTTTGGGGGCAATTGTTAGGGGAGGATTTTCTAACAATTAGTGATCCTTACTTGTTATCCTAATAGTGATCCTTACTTCTGTGACAGATGGTGATCCTCAGAAGAGCTTCAGGATCAGGATCACGGATCACCCTAAGGATCCTCATACTAACGATTGGCTGTTTATGTTTCGTATTGTTTTGCAGGAGTAATAAGCTTGACTTGGTCTTGGCAACGTTACTATGGAATATTCCACAGGTATTTCGCACACGTTTGAATGGAAATGGATGTTGTGGAGAACGTGGGAGCATGGCACAAAAGTCGGACAGTTTGTTAGCTTAGTTAGCTTTTATTTTTAAAGGGGTGACGAGCTATTTTTAGAACACTTAGCCATTTTCAGCTACATACACTCTGGTACAACTGCACTCTCGAAGCTTTCAGCAAACACTTAACAGTTTTCACACACTTTTACACAATTAACCATAGTGATCCTTGTACCTAGCTCGTCACTATCCGAAGTTGTAAACATTTATTGATTTATTTGAGCTTGGTGATCGGTAGTTTCCATCACCTGAGGTTTTTTATGCCGGAGATCATTCATTGATCAAGGGCTTTTTCCTCGTATAAATCCTTGTGTTGTTTGTGCAATTTACATCGAAGTGATCCTTATTATTGTTCTCCATTTCAAGGATCATTCCCCGTAACTAAGAGTTTGGTTGCATTATCCACATTAGATTTTTGACCAAAACAATAACTATAGCACATCTCCTTTTTCTAGTTTCATCAAGGCCGGGGCTGAGGATAGGTAATCCTTGAGAGCTCTTAAGGCACTTTCAAGCTTCTCAGTCCACTCAAATTTCTTGTTCTTCCTTAGGATATCATAGAATTCCTTGCATTTCTCTGAGGATTTGGATATAAATCTGTTCAAAGCTGCGATCCTGCCTGTTAGCCTCTAAACATCCTTAGCATTGGCAGGAGATTTGATATTCACTAAAGCTTTGATTTGTTCTAGGCTGGCTTCAATGCCTCTCTTTGTCACCATATACCCTAAGAATTTACCTGCTTTAACACTAAAGTGACATTTTGAAGGATTAAGTTTCATGTTATATTTGTCAAGGATATCGAATGCTTCCTCCAAGTCCCTCAGGTGATCCTCAGCTTTTATGGATTTTACCACCATATCATCTATGTAAACCTCCATAGTTTGTCCAATCTGATCCTTGAACATCATATTCACCAGCCTTTGATAAGTTGCACCTGCATTCCTTAGTCCAAATGGCATAGCAATATAACAATATATACCAGTTGGAGTCATAAAGGCTGTATCCTCTTGATCAGATGGTTCCATCTGAATTTGTTGAAATCCAGATGAAGCATCCATAAAAGTCAACAGTTCATGACCCGCCGTTGCATCCACCATCGAGTCAATGTGGGGTAATGGGAAAGGATCCTTGGGACATGCCTTATTTAAATCTGTGAAATCGACACATACCCTCCACTTTCCATTTTTCTTTTGAACAACAACCAGATTGGCCAACCATTTTGGATACTTGACCTCTCTAATCATACCTGCTCGGAGCAATTTCTCTACCTCTTCCTTGATAATGGCATTTCTTTCTGGTGCAAACTTCCTCCTTTTCTGATGGATTGGTTTGAATGACCTGTCAATGCCAAGTTTGTGAGTGATAATATCTTTAGATATACCTGTCATATCCTCATGTTTCCATGCAAAGGTAGTTTTCCTCCTTTTGAGGAAGGATACGAGGTCTTCGTTCATTTTGCCAAGGATCCCTGATCCGATATAGATTTTGGATTCAGGATCACCAGGATCCATGAGGATTTCTACTACATCCTGCTCTCTTGCCTCCAAGACATCCCTTGGAGGATACTTTGATTGCTATTGTTCCCTTGACTTTGCGGCTGGTTTCATCGATGAAGTGTAGCAGTTCTTAGCCTCCTGCTGATCACTATCAATCTTCACTATTCCCCAAGGACTAGGGAGCTTCACACATTGATGGTAGGTGGATGGGACTGCCTTCATATCGTGTATCCAAGGCCTGCCAAGGATATCATTACAACAAGATAAACAGTCAATAACACAAAATTTTTGATAAGAATGTAGGCCTTCGATGTATATTGGGAGTTTAATGTCCCCTAGTGTATTCTTAGTCTCGCCACCGAATCCCACGAGCACAGAGGATCTCGGTATGATATCTGATTCGGGGATACCCATCTTCTTTAGAACATCAAGCTCAATAATGTTCACAAAGCTTCCTCCGTCTATAAGGATCCTGCAGACAAAATGGTTAGAAATGAAAAGAGTGATAACCAAACCATCGTGATGAGGATCCTGAATGTTAACACGATCATCCTCATCAAAAGTTATGACTTTTCCTTCAGAGACACTGGATGTTCGGATGGGTCTATCTCCATTATCCATTTTGGTTTCCTTTGCATGCCTTTTAGCTGCTGAGAAGGATGTGCCACAAATGTCTGATCCTCCAGAAATAAAGTTTATTACTTGTGCATCTGCTGGAGGGGCCGGAGCTTTCTCAGGGATCCTTTCAGGATCCTGAGTCCTTGACGTTTTTCTACCCAATAATTCTTTCAGGTGCCCCTTGCTTAACAAGTATCCAATTTCTTTTCTCAGTGCAATGCATTCTTTTGTGAGATGCCCAAAATCTTCATGGTATGCACACCACTTTGATTTATCTTTAGTTGCAGCTGGTCTGTCATTTTTCCTGGGCCATCTAGCTTTATCACCTAAATTCTACATCGCAAGGATTAGTTCATTGTTATCAACAGAAAAACAATATTCAGAAATTGGAGGATAATCCTCATCATCCTCTTCTTGATCAACAGCATGCACATTCTGGTTATCAGATTTGTTATAGGATCTGAACTTGTTGTTCTTGAACGAGGATCCTTGCTTTTCTTGTTTTGAGGATCCTGCTAATCTCTCTTGGATCCTCTTATCATCCTCTAGCCGGATGAACCTGAGTGCCCGGTTTCTTACCTCATCTAGGTTCCTACAAGGTGTCATAACAAGATCATCATAGAACAATGAATCCTTAAGCAATCCCATTTTAAAGGCCTCAACAGCCGTGGCTATATCCAGGTAAGGAATGTCTAAGGATTCTTTACTAAATTTAGTGATATAATCCCTTAATGATTCATTATGACCTTGGGTTATCCTATATAAATCACTAGTTAAACGTTCGAATTTTCTACTACAAGAAAACTGATTATTAAATAGGTTAACTAGATTAGCAAATGAGGTAATAGAGTAGGGGGGAAGACTTAGCAGCCATTTGAGAGCTGATCCAGTAAGAGTGGATCCAAATCCCTTGCACAGACATGCTTCCTTTAACCTTTCTGGGATTGGATTGATCTCCATCCTCTCCCTGTATTGTGCTATGTGTTCTTCAGGATCCGTTGAACCATCATACAACTTCATGGTTGGCACGTGGAACCTCTTCGGTATCTCAGCATCATAGATTGGTGGTGCAAAACGAGATATCTTATGGCTCCCATCTGCAATCTCCGGGATAGGTTTGACCACTCCTGGGACACTTGGTATCATGTCCTTCAACTTTTGCAATTCTCTGGCCATGGCATGATTGATACCTGTATCCTGCATGAATCCATGGTTAGTAGTAAGAGAATTATTAAAAGTGTTACCTCCCACCGGGTTCAAATTAGTAACTCCGGATGTGAACCCATATTGTTAAGACTCTGGAATGATCGAAGAACCTGTAGAAGCAATGGTCTGCATTGGGATAAAGTCCCCCTGATGGATATCTGAACTTCCTAATTACAAACTCCTTAAGGATCCCGGCATCTGGAAGGATCCTTGAAACTGGGATGATCCTGGAACAAAGGAGGATCCTTGAACCTGGGAGGATCCTGGAACAAAGGAGGATCCTTGAACCTGGGAGGATCCTGGAACAAAGGAGGATCCTTGAACCTGGGAGGATCCTTGAAACGGCCAGAACCCTTGAATCTGCTGCGCTCCTGGGAATCCTCCTGAGCTTGTGAAGGATCCTGCATGCTGAGGATGGGATCCTGTTGGCTGGAAGTATGAACCTGATGCCTGAGTCATTGTTGTTGATCCATAGTGCACTCCTTTTGGTCCTCCCACATATTGAACGTCTGGAATCACTGAAGGCTGAGAAGTTATCACCGGAGTATCAAAATTCAAAGATCTGGGCACCAGTGGGGAATGATCCTCTGCCGATCTCTTTTGTTTCTTGAGGTCTCTGATTTCTTTGAGAATCCTTTCGTTGGTCTTATCCTGCTTCTGTATATGCTCCTTCATCTGCAAAATCAAAGTAAACATGTCACTAGTAGTAGGAGTATAAGAAGCAGAAGAAGTTGGAGGTTTTGAGAAAATGGGAGTTGGTTTCTTCTCAGCATTTTTCTGAGGTCCAGCAGGTGGTGGAGGCAAAGTTGGAATGCCCTGAGATGAATTGACCGCAGACATTGCAGTAGAAGTATTCTTTGATGATGAAGCCATGTACTTGAATGCAATGAACCGGAATGATCACAAACAGAAAAACTTCTTAGGAATGAAGTACCAATCGCCCCACGGTAGGCGCCAAACTGTTTTGGTCAAAAAATCAGACGAGGATAATGCAACCAAACTCTTTGTTACGGGGTATGATGCTTGAATTGGTGAACAACAATGAGGATCACTTAGAAGTAAATTGCACAAGAGACACAAAGATTTATACGAGGAAAAAGCCCTTGATCAATGAATGATCTCCGGCATAAAAAACGTCGGGTGATGGAAACTACCGATCACCAACTTCCAATTAACCAATAATTGTTTACAACTTTGGATAATAGCGAGCTAGGTACAAGGATCACTATGGTATATCGTGCAGAAATGTGTAAAAATCGCTAAGTGTTTTGCTGTATGCTCAAGAGTGCGGTTGTGCGAGGGTGTGTAGCCAAAATTAGCCAAGTGTTTCTAAAGCTAGCTCGCTACCCTTTTTAAAATAGAAGTTAACTAGCCTAACAAACTGTCCGCAATTTGTGCCATGCTCCCACGTTCTCCACAACGTCCATTTTCAGTCAAACACGTGCGAAATAACCGTGGAATATTCCTTAATAACGTTGCCAAGACCAAGTCCAACTTGTTACTCCTGCAAAACAATACGAAATTCAAAGTAAACAATCGTTAGTATAAGGATCCTTAGGGTGATCCATGATCCTGATCCTGAAGCACTTCTGAGGAACACTATCTGTCACAGAAGTAAGGATCACTAATAGGATAACAAGTGAGGATCATAGGTCATTAAAAAATACTGCCCTACCAAAGGTTATAATATATAATCATTCGAATTATGCTATTTATTTAAGTTAATGATGGGTGGTGTGGATGTGCATGAAATATTATTGAGATGCTTGCTGTGTGAGCTATCCATGTATGAGTGTTTATTTGTTATATGATACTGTAGAGTCGTGAGCTATTCATGTGGTGTTTGCATGGGGATTCTCATGAAATTGTTATGAAGAATAAGCTGCTACGATGCATGGGTATGGTGATGCTTGTAGGATGTGCATGACTTTAATGACTTTAATGGTGATGCATGTAGTTATGGGGATGCATGATATCGTGTGGGGGTGGCGGCTATGTGGAATTACATGAACAAATATATGAAGTTGCCAAGAATGTAGGTGAAGGAAAGTAACTTGTTGGTGTTGTTCGATTAGAATAAGAAAAAGAAAAAGAAATGAAACAGCAAGCAAGCATACATCTTAATTATTCAACCAAGCTAGCGCTCCTTATTTCTCTTTCCTAAATTTTATGGTTCTAAAAGTTCTAAGAGATAAATGGGTTGTTGATTTTTATGTGTGCCGATGATGAGGGTGCACGATTATGGGTTCTTATGGTGACTGTTGAGAAAATGTTAACGGGTTGGATTACGTATTGTTTATTGGAATGAATTGTAAACATAAGATATTTGGTTACAGGTTTCGCTTAAGGACGCGATTCGAGATGGTTAGTTTGCGGATTTGGAAGCTTTGCAACCAGTGAGTTCTTGAGCCCACTCTTTTAATTGTTTTTACTTTTGGGCTAATATGCATGCCAAAATTCATAGAGTTATTTTTGTGTACGAATGAGGTTATAAAGCTTTGGCATATATATGGTTTTTACGTGAGATATTTACATTCGGTTCTATAATTTTATATGCCATTTAGTTATATGAATGTGAAGATTGAAAGAATAATTTATATGTGTATATTTATATATACACACATTTAGATTTTTAAAAAAATAAATATGTATGTGAATAAATAAACGTGTATATATATTATGGATGAACGTAAGTATGATTATGTGTAAGTAGGATTTTCTTGCTATGATGTATAACTTGAAGGTTTAATGCTTTAAGATGTTTCGTGTAGATTATTGTAATACGTTGAACTATATGTGGCTGTGACTGTGAATGAAAAAAAAGGTCTTGTATCCTTACTATGTGTTTGGATATAGGTTGAATGAAAAAGGGTCCTCTATCCTTTCTGTGTAATTAGATATAGGTCGAATGAAAAAGGGGTTTGTATCCTTTCTATGTGATTGGATATAGGTCGAATGAAAAAAGGGTCCTGTATCCTTTCTATGTGATTGGATATAGGTCGAATGAAAAAGGGTCCTCTATCCTTTATGTGTGATTGGATATAGGTCGAATGAAAAAGGGTCCTGTATCCTTTCTATGTGATTGGATATAGGTCGTATGAAAAAAGGGGTCCTGTATCCTTTCTATGTGATTGGATATAGGTCGAATGAGAAAGGGTCATGTTTGGTTACTTTGTGTTTGGTTTTAAAGGTCGAAGAGATCCTTGTTATGTGTTTGACCCATTTGAATGGATGTTTGAAGTTATCTTATAGGATGTTTTAAAGTTGATGTTTATTTAACACGATGTGATGAAAATGTTTTACAACCATTTTATTGTATTACAATATTAAAATTCACTCAGCCTAGCTGACTTTTGCATGCATGTTAGATTAATTTTAGGTTAGCTGGATGAACAATGACCTCTTAGATGTTGCACGAAGCTACCTGACATTTGAAGATGGCATTTCTAGTTTAAGATGATGTTTTAATAAATAATTTTAAACATTAGAATTTTGTATTTTTAGTTTGGATGTTTTCCATGATTGGGATTTGACCTAAATGTTTTCCGCTGCGTATTCCTCAAATTAAGAGAATAATAATAATAATTAAAATTTTCAAGTGTTTGGACCGTTTATGCAATGATGTCCCAACTGTGAGACACCCGGATGTTGGGTTCTTACAGTATTTGACTAGACAATGTGACGAGAACCGGATCCTGTAGTGTTTATCTATCTTCATAGCTAAACATACATGGGATGTTTAAAGTACTAATATTGGAGTCCTTGTTTGGTTTCATTTTGTACTTTAATGCGTGTTTACAAGTTGGTGACAAGTTGACGATTTATGTGTTTATGTGGTGGTTGTGATTTAGATAACGAAACGGGTGTAATAAAATAAGAACGTGGTGGATATGCCGCTGGTACTTCCTATATATAAGTGTTCTTATTTTATTACTCTTGTAGCGTTATCCGAATCACTTTAGGATTTTGTGTGCGAATGATTCAATGTTCTATTATCCAAATCCTTTGTAGGATCGTATGCTGACCCGAACGAGTCGTTCAGAGGTTATCTCTTGCGTTTCAGATGCGGAATAATAAGAAATACAAGTAGAAGTAGCTTGTTCTCCTTTCTAACTGCTTGTTTTATTGATATCAAACGTTTTACAGCTCAATCGTCACACCGGCAGAGCTTCGGCGTGGAATTTCACATACACGTTATGAGGATCGCTCAAGCAACACCTATATATAGGCTGCTAGGTCCGCTCATGTGACACATGTCCATAAGAGCGGACCAGACATGTTCACAAAAGCGGTCCATGACTGACAAATAAGCGATCCAAGACTTCTATGTCCCTATAAGCGACCCACACATATAAAACCTATACAGACTCCTGTTTTCTCGTATTTCGTGCCCTATGCTATACAATACGATATAAGACCTGATTCTAGACACCTAGACGGAATCAACAGATGTAGTGCACTAACAGACTCCCCTCAGATGTTGATGGAGTTGCCAACACACCTTAACTGTAAAACTGTGTCTTCACTACTGCAGTCTATATCAGTCTCTGGGCTTTCTCTTCTCTCAATCTTCAGACTCTCCCTCTCAATTTACTGGCATTCTTTTGTTCTTCAGTAACATCTTTAGAATCGTCGTCTGATCTTCACAGGTGTTCGGAATCAAATAACCTGGCTCTAGAAACACTCTAATTCTCTTGATCAGATCTCTTGATTCCTTAAGTTTATCAGCATCAACAACAAACGTGATCTTCAGTTCAGGATCTGACTCTAATCATTCTTTTAGGATCGATCAGCCTGACTCTAACAAATCTTCAGGAATCGAAACTTGGCTACCTGTACAATCTCAACCCAGACATAAATTTTCTAATTTCATCATATATCAAATACCTGTGCTCCAACACATGACTCTCTCTCAACAATCTATGATGAACCACTTAAAGAATGTTAGATTTAACGAAAACAGTCTGATTTACACAAATGCTCCCCCTCAAATTCAGCTCATCATGTTTAGCACTCGGAATTTTGAAAATCAGTTTTCAAATGTCAGTTGCCGAAAATCTTTTTGACTTTTTCAAAAAAATTATGCTAAAACACACACACAATCTTTTTGGATTTTCTGAGAAATATTTTCTGACACCACATGAAAATACAAACATATAGAAATGTAATATTTACAATCAATATTTTTGTGAGTTCGTGCAAGAGGATCATATCAGTTTATGAGACAAATCACCAACACCGTTAAGCTTGATTTCATTTTAAGCTTTAAACAATTTATCTAGATTGTCAGTATGTTTGACCTCTTAAATTCTCAACACAAATTTCAATCGATTCGAGATATGATATTAATGTTTTAGAGACTTAAACTTAATTGTGTATCACTCCACTTGAATATACTCCTGTATCCAGATCCCAAATATTCAGTCTTACAGGTGAGTATACCACAGCTGATATCTGTAAAGGGGTTAGATGCGAAACCGTGAGAGCTCAGGTCAGAACTTCCGTTCAGCAGAGAGATGACGGCTCGACTTTTGGTGGGTCCCCTTTAGAGGATCTTTTTGCATTTCAACAGCAGCGACTATCAATTTTATTGTTTCATCAGCATGCTGAGGGCGAAGCTTATGTTTCAAAGCTTTAGCAAAAAGTATTACCCGGGGACTAGGTCAGTACTTCCATACAGCAGAAGTCCCGGGATAATACCCCAGATATCACTGAGTATAAAGATCTAGTATCTCAGAATATGGGACCTTTCAAACAAGATTTCGAGGGTTACCCATATATTCAAGAATAGTTACCCACGAATCAAGCAAGTTTGAATTAGGTTTATATCTCGTTTCAATTTACTAAATGTGCGAAAATCTACTGACACATCCGCAGTAAGATTGTTTAACACTTTTTAAACTTTTCAATTCTTTAACGTGCCGTGATAGTTCACTGATGTACTATCATTTCCTCTTTTTCGCAACAAAACTCTTTTTAGAATTTTATCATGTTTCTGGCTTTTTCAAATTTTCAAATGTTTTTGGATTTCTGAAAATTCCCTACTCCCCCTAAAATGCAAACACATTTTAAAGAAAATTTGAAAACTTCTAAACTCTTGACCCACTAGAAACATAAAAATAAAACAAACTGTACAGAAACTTGACAACCGACACTGAATCACATCAAATCACCATACACTAGGCATAAACAATCTGAACTTCCCCTATCACAAATCATTTTCTCATTTAGATTTCAAAACACTTAAGTTTGTTTTAATCGAAATGACTTTTCCGGAAAATGAATTTGTGTTGATAACAACCACTTGTAGGTTTATCAATTTTAAGAACGGGGATGTGGTTCATCATCTTGTCTATCTTTTGCCATAGATAGTAAATCAAGTACAATTTAATGTCCCTGATTTATCATTATCATTTAAGAACCTTCTGTACCACTTGTAAATGTAACCTCTTCAAAGTATACAAACATCTCAAAATTTAACCACAAATACCACTTGTGGGATCAAGATTACCACTTGTAGGAATGTTACGTCTACATCACCATTTTACCAATCAGGATGCCGATTCCTGCTTCGCAATTACCAACTTGGAAGCTCTGGCGTAGTCCTTCAACCTGCAAAACATTCAAACACTATTCAAAATCTTTGAAACAATACTATACAAACACTAGAAATATGCCGATTCCTGATCCACGATATAAACTTGGGATCTCCGGCGTAGTCCTTTGACTATCATGGAAAACAAACTTCCATCCAAGTCTTTTCAGACTTGATGGCCTTTAGTTCCTGAGCTGTAGGGTTGTATGTTGCCTTTTTAGTTGCATAAAAATCTTTAACCCCTTTAGCTCTCCCACTCAACATCTTTCCAAATATCTTCTTAACATTCCCGTTGAATGTTTTCTCGACATCAAATTCATTCTTTTCTTTATAAAACTGATCAGAAATCTCAGTTTTTCCCACTTTCTTCTTTACTTCCTCAAACTTCAATGATGGAAAATCCTCATCATTCACTGAAATCTTCTTCTTCATTTGTGGCTCTTTTGGCTTTGTGCAACCAGATTCATCGCCGACATTTACTTCATCTCTCTTTGCAACCCACACCTGGTTGTCTTTTCCTTTCTTTTTGTAAAAATTCTTTGAACACTCACCAACCTCGAATTTTGAATTCTCAAAAATTCTAGGTCTATTGGTTGGTATGTCAACATCAACAACTTTCTCTTTCAACATCTGAGAAACTTCCTGTTTTGATTGAACACTTTTTGAGCAATTCCATGCAATATGACCAGCTTCATTGCATCTATAACAGCTTCTAGTTTCTCTTAGATAACATATATCATCTCCATTCTTCTTTCTCTCAGCAAGAAACTCTTTATTAGACTGCCTCCAGAACGGTTTCTGCTGTTCCTCCTCAGCACTTCCACCTGATACAAATTCAGATTTTGTTTTAGAATTTTTCATATTTTTATCATTTTTGGTGGAATAAAACCAAGACCTTTCTTTTTATAGCTACGATTCTGATTAGGTTTCTTTGAAAAACCAGAACCAGAGTTATAACCTTTTTTCTTGTTTAAACGTTGCTGAACTCTAGAAGTATATTTTTTAGATTTTTCAAAACTTTTCAAAACTTTTAATTCTGAAATATTCACCTCTATAAGTTTGAAAGTTTTGTTTATTAGTTCCGTTTTAATACTCATTATTGGGAACTCTTTATTGTAACATAATTTGTCTGAACCATTCAAAGTATACACAACTTCGAATGTTTCATCATTCAAATCCGCCTTTGACAATAAAAATTCTTTACTATAAGACCGTTTTTCCGACGAATTTTGACTGTTGACTGACGAATTTGACCCTCCAGACTCAGATTTCGACTCGGACTCCTCATCAGTATCCAACACTTGATCGACCACCTTTTTAATTAACTCAGACTCATGATCAGTATCGGACGAGGTAAACGTGACATCGATGTTGTCTGGAAAAATGTCAGTTGTGTCGGTTTTTAACTTTATATTGACTGCTTTCTCAAGTTGCTCCTCATTTGGTTTCCTAGGAGAATACCCATCCCAAATTGGAGGCGGACACTTGTTATAGCTAACAGTTGGTTTCTTACCACAGTCTTTCTTCTTCTTTGGCTTTTCGTCTTGAAACACTTCCAAACCTACAACAGTTGGGTAACACGATCAATGAGATAATCAGAAGTAGTATAGCTTAACAATAACCGCCTAATTCTCTCATTTTCAATCTTTTCAGTTTCCAACTCTTGCTTCCATTTGGCACTCTCTTCAATGTAGAAATTTATAGCTTTTTGCTTTGACATTAAAGTTGCATTCATCATTATCAGCGCCTATTCTCTTTCTGAGTTTGTTGTTTGGAGACCAGTTACTGATTTGTTCAACACGTCGTACGATTCCTTCACATAATTGAGATTGAACAGTAACTGCTCCTTCTTTTTCTCGTACCCAGCTATGATGTCATCTTTTGATGCACAATTCTTACAAGCTTCCAAGCACTTCTCACACGGCTTGACCACTTCAACAATCTTCTCAACTTCAATTGTTTTAATAACTTCAATCACTTTTTCTTCTTCAATCACCTTTTCTTTTTCTTTCACCACCTCAGTAATCTTCTCAGCAACATTCTCAGCGTTTTGAATATCCCCATCAGATTCAGCTTGTTGTTCCCTAGCAGCTCGTTTCTCTTTCAGTTTCTCCATTCGTTCTGCAAAATAGAAATGAAAACTTTTAGGAGAAAGATGAAATTTAGCAACATTCATATGTTTTTCTTCCTCAACATCACTGCTACTATCAACTGGTGACTGATCAAACTGTACAGATTTTTCAGAATCATCATCAGAAACACCAGAATCAGACGGTGTTTTATCAAACACAACTGCTTTTTCTGAAACAATTTCATTCTGTACACTCTCATCGGAACTCGATAAACTCTCATCTAAACCCTGTAAAACTTCATCTGAACTTTCAGAAACATCCCCAGAATGTTCTGAAAGTTTATCTATACTGTCTGAACTTTCAGATGACACAGACTTTTCATCTTCACTAGACACACTCACACCAATCGATTTCATCCAAGTAGCAAACAAATCTGGCTCTCGGACGATTTTGGCAATGAAGGCTTTAAACTCTCCCTTCTTATCCACAAACATATCCCAACTGAAACCTTCTGGTAGTTTCTCATCATCTTGATCGATAATGCGTGCTGCTGTGGCTTCCGATAATATGTAATCACTCCAGCTGAAATCTACCAAACATGCTCTCTTGGGATCTTCAATCTTTCTCCCATGAGCTGTATGTGGTTCTTGGGATTGGCCGACTTGCTGATAGATAGCTTTACGATAGTAGTCATCTTTCCCGAATGGATTCTGTGCTCCGCTAGCTTCTCTTCCTTTGCACTCCCGCTTGAAATGGCCTTTTTCCCTGCATCGAAAATAAGTAACTTTAGATTTATCAAAACCTAAAGTAGACACATGAGCATCTAGAAAGTCATTTCTCCCGGTAATAGTTTTGAATTTCTCAGCTCGACGGAGAACACTTGCAAGACACCATTTGATATCTATTAGTTCCATTTCCTTAGCGTCTATTTGATCATAATCCTCTTTGGTGAGCATAGGATTTCCGATCCGACCAGCAACAAGACCTTCATAAGATAACAGAACAGAACCCGGAAGTGCCATATGGTCTTTTGCAGTGTCTTCAGAGAAGCTTTGACCTTCTGGAAGGTTGAGAGCTATGTTGCACTGAATTATGTATCCATTTCCGGTTTTTGTACTCTGAGACTAAAAACTAGTGTTAGTCTCTTTCGGATTCACACTTGGAAACGATGAAAACCCGCTGCTACTTTTGTTCGAACCCTGATCGACTTTGTCTGATGAATCTCCAGCCCTGAAAGCGGTTTGAATCTTTGGACTTCTTTCAGCTTCAGAAACTGGAATACTACCTTTATAGTACATTTTAACATCTTGTTGACCACTAGGATTATTCATCCTCGCGATCTTTTGCTGCTCAAGATCCTGACTCTCAATTTTCTCAATAAACTGACCAATTGTTAGTTTGTCATAAACACCCGTGTTTTTCAGTATCATCAAATACGTTCCCCACTCTTTCTGAGGTAACGCATCAGCCAACTTATCAACCCATTCCTCACGACCTTTTTCAACTCCCAACATCGATAACGATCGCACTAAGTGACAGTATCTCTCGATCAGCTTTTTAGTATCCTCTCCCGGCAAACTGCTAAACAAATCAAATTCCTTTTTATGCAATGCCTTCTTGCTTTTGATCATACTTTCACTACCCTCGAATTTTACTTTAAGAGCATCCCAAATTGATTTAGCAGTTTTGTCGTGCTGTAGCAAAATGAATATGTCTTCTTTAATCGCTTGCTGTAACAGACTGATCATCATTTTCTCTGCTCTGTACATTACACGTTCTTGTTATGAGAATTCGGATATTTGTTTAATAACTTGCAATTCTGTTCGAGGCAATGTGTACTTTTCCGATATGCATTCCCACGATCTGAGATGATTTGCCTGGACCCAGTTTTCAAAACGATCCTTCCACCCGTAGTATTCTTCAATACTCATCAGTTTCGGGGGTTTCTGGGTGGTTCCCGTCTCGTTTTCAAGATTCATGGCTTGAGCAATCGCGGCTGGTGATGACGGTGTTGCAAATGCATTGTAGAACTCAGAATCCATACTGACTTATAAGCGGACAAACAGATGACAAATAAGCGATCTAACAGTGAACAGATAAGCGGTTCATGTCACACCCCGACCACGTTAAAACAACAAACCGTGGCGGAAACGTCGGGGAGTGTTGTAACAGAATCATTGTTTCAAAACACACGGAATATTGAAGTTTTGTTTTATTAAACATTATACGTTTACATCGTCTTGAAATCTAACAAACAAGTTAAACATAGTCTATCATTGTTATTAAGTCACTAAGGCCTCGTCCAGTCCTATATGAGTGTGCATTCTAGCAATCGACATCAATCAACAATACCTGAAACATATGTGAAAACAAAGTCAGCAAAGAAATGCTGGCGAGTACATAGGTTTTATGAGAGTGTCGGATTCATGGCTAGTTTATATGTTGCAGTACCTTGTTAGACTACAAGAGTCAAAATACAAACCTTGTTTTGAAAAATGTATTGCAACATAAATAACCAACTCAAATCAAATTGGTTATAGTTTGTTATAAAATCTCGTAGCCATGATTCTTAACCCAAAACATTTGTTTTAGTAAAATAATTTGGAAACATCTCGTAAAAGCTCGTTTATAAAACTCGTATGGTTTATATCATTTCAAAAACCTCGTTGTGTGACATCGTTTTAAAATCGTTTCCCCAGTGAACTAAATAATGACACAAAATGTAGTATGATAAGAGCATTTATATATAAGATGTACCAGCGGCGTATCTACCATGCTTCTATCATACTACACCTGTCCCATGATTTATTCACATCCCAAAACTAATCGTTTAACCAAATCGTTTATCTCGTTTAATTTGTTTCAAATCGTGTAACTCATCCCAAAATCGTTTAACTCGTTTTAATAGTGAAAATACTTTTGGTCGCCTCGCTAATAACATTCAAACCTTCGTGACTCGCCTATCTCGCATTAACAAACCACCAAAGGGTAAGTTAACAATCTCGCATTAACTAACCACCAAAGGGTAAGTTAAAATCATCAGGTTCGGTCGCTACCCACCTAACCCACACATAACCATGGGTGCAGTCTGATAACGGGATTTGTCAGATCCTATGGTACCATAACCTAATACTGGTCGGTTTGGCCAAATTAATGAATGTTATTCGTTATGTAATTACAACCAACAAGTCTTGTTCACCTTATCAAAATCGTTATTAATTTAATATAAACCATTGTTTAAACATCGAAATCATTTAACACATATGGATCACCCCAAAACAATCGAAAACAGTAAAATAGGGGAACTATGTACTCACTTGAGATTGTAGGGTATCCTTGATTTTGTGAACTATCGATGCACGGGCAATCAAGGAATCAAGTGGTACCTAGTATCGGATTGCTAGATAAATAAATCGACACCTAAATCGGGAGATAGGATAGAATGAGGTTCTATAAATCAAATGAGTATTTGAACTCATATGGTATGATTTAATAGTCCCAACATTCTGATTGAAAGGCCTACCTAAGTGCTTTTGACCCGTTTCGACCCATTATGGTAACATAAGCCACTATAATGCGTCGTTAGCGTAAAACTATGTTCGGACGGTAATCTATGTGCTATGCCAAGTCTTACATGCCCAATTATCCCTAAACATGTTACTAAATCAGATTACTTGTCAAAAATATGTTCACATAGTCAAATTACGGATTCTAGCTTCAAAAGGGCATTTTGGTCATTTACTATGGGCATACAAGCTAACTAGCAAATGACTAACCGATCCTACGTGATCATAAGGTTATAACCTCAGTGGTTATTCCCTATGCATTTATGATCACTAACTAAGCTTGGTCGGATCCAAAGATCGACCAAACGGGTCGGGTTCGGAAGTATAAGCGGTTGTTTAGACCGCTTATCTTTCGACCCTAAACAAGCACAAACTAATAGTGTCGAGTTAGACATGTCAAAACATGTCTAACCTACTGATTTGGTATCAAAACAAAGTGTTTTGATACCCTAAAGTAGTTCCGTTGCAAAATGCGTGCTAAAACGCATTTTGACCGAAACTTTGACTCGACACTACAACTAGATAACGTGGTAATCAGCGGTTATAATCGCGCAGGATTATAACTATCGTGATTACAATCACGTGTCAAAGTTCAATTGAACTTTGACTTGACCAATTGATGGTCAAAACCGAAAGTCAAACTGTTGGCCAAACTGTTTGACTTTCTGCACTGCATAAGGAAAAAGCAAGAAAAAGAATGAAAGAAGGCTCACAATAGTCCTTGCTATCTTTTCTACAAAGAAGACAAGTCCCAAATGCTTGAGAGAGAGCTCCAAAGCAGATGTGAAGAGAGGAATGAGAAGAATGAGCAAGGAATGAATGAAATGGATGGGCTATTTATACTTGTGGTGATGCTCTAGGATCATCACAAGTGGTTTGTTTAGCCATTAAGGAATAAATCTCATCCATACAAGTGTTAGGAGCAGGTGCAAAGCCTTGGAGAGGTGGTAACTTGGTTACCACACAAAGAAATTGCAAGTTTGGCCCCTGAAATTACAAACTGTTGCTGAAAACACACATTCTGCCCAGATGAGGCACTGGCGTAGCGCTAGGGCATAGGCCTTAGGGCTCGCGCTACGCTAGCATGTATCAGGTTCAGCAAAGTTTCAAAATTGACAGAAATGGTCCCTGCACGTGTTTAAAGCCTTTTTCGATGCGTTTAAACCCCGTTAACCTCATTTCAAGGCTCTAAAATGAAGTTAAAGCATAGGGGACCTGAAATATGCTCGAAAACATCTCGGATGTCAGTTCGTTTGGTCGTACGATCGCGTTGTTCGGTTAATTACGACGGAAGTCGTAACGAACGCAAAACCGATCCAAATTAAGCGACGAATGGAATTTTTGCATGGCGATCACTAAAATAAAAATATTTTAGTGTGTACAAAAATTTTGGATGTCCAGATGTGTCCAGAACGTAAGATACACGCGAAAATGCAAACTTACGCCGTTTTTGACACTTTTAGTCCCTGTAAGATCATATAAGCATGTTTTCGCACACCGAACCTATCAAAGCTTATTTCTAAGCCATTTTAGGTTATATATGGTGTGTTTAACTTATGATCAAGTTCCGGACTGTTCGACACTATACGAATCGGTATAGTTTCGCAGTTTGACACAAATAGTCCCTGCGATCGAATAAACTTGATTTCGGCATACCAAACCATCCAAAACTTATTTCTAAGTTATGTAAAGGTTATTTAAGGTATGTTAAGCCTATGTCACTATTCCGGAGTGTTTGTTGCATTAAACTGGTTATATTTACGCATCAGATCGCGTATAACCTTCCAGAAAGCGATTTAGAGCTTGAAATCGAACGAGAATTGATATGTGTAAACGATACACATATTTATACAAATTCCAAGTATGAAATACAATATTTCATTGATTTGGTATTTGTTCGATGGTCTTGGAGGCACAGATGTCACAGTTCAGATAAGTGTTCGTTCGAGCGAACCAGCTTCACTCGACCGAATAAGCGGATCAGAGAGCAAGGTGTCAAATAAGCGGTCCAAGTACTGTCCGTTCGAGCGGTTCAAGCTTGTTCGAATGAGCGGTCCAGAAAGTAATATTTGGAGCGGTCCAGAAGTAAAATTGTACACTAGAGCGGTTCAAACTATCAATTTGGAGCGGTTCAACCTTAAATGTATACGGATGAGCGATCCAAAACGGGATTTAAAAGCGGTTCACGATGACGTCACTTCGAGCGGTCCACATATCGAACATGTTTTGACTTGTTAAAACTTCGAATTTTGGCTTCAAACTTTCCAGGATTTATCTCGATACTATTGCGCACAAGCTGTGAAAATTTGAGCGAATTCCGACCGTGAAATCTTCCCGAATCAAAAAAAGAAGGTGTAGAAGTAAGAAGAAATGATGAAAAACAGCTACAATCTGCAGAAAACCTCCTCCCAAGCTCTGATACCACTTGTAGGATCCTATGCTGACCCGAACGAGTCGTTCAGAGGTTATCTCTTGCGTTTCAGATGCGGAATAATAAGAAATACAAGTAGAAGTAGCTTGTTCTCCTTTCTAACTGCTTGTTTTATTGATATCAAACGTTTTACAGCTCAATCGTCACACCGGCAGAGCTTCGGCGTGGAATTTCACATACACGTTATGAGGATCGCTCAAGCAACACCTATATATAGGCTGCTAGGTCCGCTCATGTGACACATGTCCATAAGAGCAGACCAGACATGTTCACAAAAGCGGTCCATGACTGACAAATAAGCGATCCAAGACTTCTATGTCCCTATAAGCGACCCACACATATAAAACCTATACAGACTCATGTTTTCTCGTATTTCGTGCCCTATGCTATACAATACGATATAAGACCTGATTCTAGACACCTAGACGGAATCAACAGATGTAGTGCACTAACATCCTTGTAGAATCTTCCATATCTTCATATGTAAGATTCTTAGAAGGATATCTAAAGTATTACTGTAAATCATTAATTTGATTTATATACTACTCACACAAGTTTGGACAATTGGATTTCTAATAACACATTAACGAGTTCTACGATGATTTCAACGAGATTGCAATGTACAATTTCAATGGCATAAAATTACTTAGTAATAAGCATATTGTCATATACAAAACTATTTTTCACAAGTTTTCACAATCAAGGTTATGTATTGCAATACTAAACTTTTGCCATTCTTTGGTTTTAAGATTCATTTTCAATCGACAGTTCTCGTAGTTGTCAAAGTATTGCAATACCAAACTTTTTGCCATTTATTTGGCTAACAAAACCTGTGTACTCGTCGGCATTTTTATGCTGACTATTTTTCACATATGTTTCAGGTTTTCAATTATTCGAGCATGCAACGCATAGGACTGCATCCGGGCCTTAGACTTCTTTAATCAAAAGACAGTTACATGTATTCTTTGTAAAACAATGTTAACAATATTGAAACAATTTAGTACTAGTAGTTGTGAGCAATTTGTAACGTGACTCCCCGATATTTCCGCCGCCTGTTGTTGTGTTACGCGATTGGGGTGTTACACTTGCCATTGTTTTAAAATCTCTCGATAATTTAATCCAATGGTCCAGATTAGTTCACACAGTTTACTCTCAACCTAGTATTCAATCTATAACCCTACCCTATATATGTATATATATAAACATATATATATATAAGTGAATAAAACCGTGATTAGGATTTATTAGTTTCAAAGTGTAACAACCTACGAATAATTATATTTTAGAATATTAAACCTTATACTAAAACTCCCAACAATTAGATAAATGCATTTTCAATTTTCTATACCAATAGTACAACAACCCTCCTAAAAATATTTTAGACACCCCTAAATGTCCTAAAATATACCCCGTACGCAAAAAACGAGCCCGAAATACCTTTGTATTTACAAAAATCGAGAAAAACGAAATTCCACAGTCGCTCGCGGGGCACGACAGAGACCACCCTGGTCTGTCGCGGGCCACGACTACCTTTGATTGTCGGGCAAGTCATGGTGCCACTGGCACGTGACTCATCAGAGCTAGACCGATGACTGGTCAAAGCTACAATCGACACGTGGTACCTCGCGGGTCGCGAAGACTTCCTTTGTCTTCCTCGCGGGGCGCGAGCCACCCTAGTCCAGCCTATAAATAGAAGTCGACAGCTTCATTTGCAAACCGTTCAAAATCAAAATTCTCTCTCAAATATTATGTAGGCTATTACTATATCCGAGCATAATACCCACTTTAGAAGCGAAGCTTTGCCTCGTTGTAAGTACTATAACCCTGCTATTACCCTACACGATCGATTTAGGATTCCGTAATGCATGTCGGCTCTGCCCGACTTAGTCATCTAATTCTGTCTCGTGTGTACACCCGATCAATTTAGGATTCCGTAATGCATGTCGGCTCTGCCCGACTCAGTCATTGGAATTCTTTCTCGAGTTGTACGGTTAATTTGAATTGGGTTATTTTACTAACACGTGTGCATTGTTTAATTTTAATAGATAACAACCAGGAAATTCTCAGGAAGCTTTAGTATTACCTAAATTTGCAATGTGAGTACATCTGCTTTTTGCCACCTTTTTATATGAGTCAAAATGTTTTTTACCAAAACCTCAAATGTTTTAAATTACGCTTAACAATAATTGAGTATTTTTGATTCTACAATTACTGCCGGTATGTTGGGGTTTTGTATACAAAATGTGGAAAAACGTTACCATTGGACAAAGAGTTAGCTAATTTGTAATATAACCCACAAGTCAGGTGTTGACAGTACTGAATGAGTAATTGAGCAGATATAAACAAATGTAATTGTGGATGCCCTCAGTAATGTAAGGTGATAAAACTGTTTTGATTAAACTGGGATGCACTCACCAGTATTTCTTGCTGATAAAATGTTTTTAAAACGCGTTTCAGGTAACACAATGTGAAAGCCAAATAGAAGGTAGCTGGAGAGCACTGAAGGCTTGGAAAAATGGCTATAAAAGTTACCTAAATAAATAGGAAGTTTTTGTTTTCATTAATTAGGGTTTATCGCTACAAATGTATTATCAAACGAACTTAGGTTTTATCCCAAAGCTTTATTATTATAAAAAATGGTGTTTTACTCTGATAAAAATATTTCCTAACTACGATGTTGATGTATTTCGCTGCCAAATTACTAGAAACCGATACCACCCATCTGGACTCTCGCGGCGCCCACTCTCGGGGTTGGGATCGGGGGCTGCGACAAATAGTTTACAAACCATAACTTAAGTTATATTAAATGATTATGTATATAGAAATATACAAATGTAACTTTCATTAGTATTATTAATTCAAGATGTAATAGCATTAATTATGTCATTACATTTTTTGTAAGTTTTAAATTTTAGTGATAGTTAATCTCCATCAATGCTACAAATTAAATATTCAACTTCTATCCATAAGTTGTATAAGTCCAAAACATAAATATGTATTTTGGTAGAAACACAAAAGTATATATATAATTTAACTAGGGTGGGTTTGGCTACAAAGTACATTTTTCCTACAAAATGTATAAAGTCATAAAACATCACAATTTCAACCATAAAACACACACAAAACACACAAATACCATAGTGAAGATCACTAAAACACAATATCCAAACCCTAATTGTCCTTAAAAACTTCAAACACACCATCGTAAAACTATGAATATAAAACACAACCTGATAATCAAAGCCTTATCATCCAAAACACGACACAAAACCCACAAATATGGTGTTTTAGTAATCTTCAATATATTAGTGGATTTTGAGTGTGTTTTATGGTTGACATTATGGTGTTTTATGACTTTTTACACTTTGTAGAAAAAATAGACTTTGTAGCCAACTCCCACTCTAATTCACTAAACAAAGGAAATATGTATACTTAATGATTTATAAAAGTAATCTTTAATTTGTGTTATTACACCATTAAACATATTTATGTGGTCTTGAATTCTAGTAATGATAAATCCCCAATAATGCAAATAGTCAAATATATATAAATGCCTAATCAATTATTATATAAGTCCATACATGTCTAATAAATATGTATTATTGGTAGCAATGTTCTAGGAAATAGTAACATGAAAATATATGAGTTTTCTATTTTTTTTTAAATATCAAGTCTAAATATTTATATCTATCCATCTAAGTCCATACATGAAATAATATGAGTTCCTTAGTGGGCAATATTATTATGAAAAAGTAACATAAAACTATATAGAAATAAATGACATAATTTATATTTATGGGTTACTACATTTCTATGAACTTTAATTCTAGATATTAATAGACCAATCATCTATTGTTGTTCTAACAATCGGGATATTATCATAACTTATAAGAATTATTATTTTTAGTCCACATGATTATTTTGTAATAATTTAATCAGGCATTTTCATTAAAATTCTATCACCAGTTTTATCTAATCTATATATTATGATCGATCACCAAGTTAACCATGAAATTTGTTATTAAAATTCTACACTAAGAGAACTAATGAAAATAAATCAGAATATGTATAACTTGAAATATGATATTTAATAAATTAGTATTTTTTTTCATAAATTTTCAATCTAACATAATTTGCTAAAATTCATAATAAATTCACATGACATTTAAAAATTCTCAAAATTTTCATGAACTAACTTTATATGATGATAAAAAAAATCCATTAGTTCAATTTCATCAAACACAACTTTAAATGGAAAAGCCCCAAATTCAAGTGTTCAAGAACCCTAATTTATCAAGAAATAAAATCTGAATTCGTATGTCCGCTATCGTAAAAATGGATAGAGGGCTTTTGTAAAGCTTGAAAAATTAATGAGAATAGGCTCAAGAATTACCTAATTCCGTTGAGAAATGATGGAGAAATCGTTGAAACAATATATGAGCCCTAAATTTGATTTATTTGAACTCGCGGTTTATGATGCTTATGAACGAATTTAGAGGATGGAGGATGATAGGAAAAGATTAGTGAACTCTAACGGAACCAATTTTGAGTTCTATGGTGAATGAATTCATCAAAACCTTTCAAATCCTTGAAGAGCCTAAATGATGAATTTATTTGGGAATTATTTCAAGTTATAATGAGATGTAATGGACACTTTTATAAGGGGAATTAAGTTTCTCCATAATGCCAAATAACTACATATACAATAATTAACTAATTATATTGTCACACCCCGATATGTCAACCATAACCCGGTGGGTCCGGTGGGGAGTATTGTGACGTAATTGATATCATCATAGTCAATATACACAGAATAGCACAACGGAAGTCTTGGAATAAAATTACTATTACAAAACCAGGTGTTCAAAGTTCAAAATAATATACAGACAGTTGTAATAAAAGATCCACAGGTGGATCATAAAATGTACAAATGATGTTCAACAGACTTTAGGCATTCTAAGGATTTGCAAGATCCTCTTATCAATACCAAGCAGCTTCCAGCCTATTTCGCGTTGTACCTGTAACTTAGTCTTTTGAAAATACAGTAGTAAATACAATTAACGACACGTTTTGAAACCATTTCCAAAATTGATTTAAGTGCACAAGGCATATGAAAATCTTGTATAACTTGGGAATTAAGAATTTTAATCTTGTATACAGTTTTACATGTTTATCAATACATATAGGGCCCAATATAGAAACCAAGACATGATTAACCGACACACCACTTATAAACCCAGGAAGGAGTTATCCCAACTTGTGGGTAAAAATATTTTTAGCATTCGCATCTGTCAGGTGTATGCCTACACCCTGTGCCTTGGTCATGGCTATTAGTAACTTAAATGAGCCGAGGATATCCAGGACACGGTCTTGTTAATTACCAATGTTTAAGTTATCAAACATAATAGATTAAAACGGGTTACGCAGATTTTATTGCCATAATCCAGCTAAGTGATCCCATACTGACCAAGCGGTAATAATTTACCGTATCCCAAGCCCGTATAAGGAAAATAGGTTAAAAGTATTTACCTGAGCTAAAACTCGATTCAATTGCAAGATTTAAATAACTCAGCCGTATTCAAATTAAACAAGTGTAGGTAGCATTTACTGGAAGGCTCTAGTCTGGAATGATGGTAATAATAACCAATTAGAATGCTAACGGGTCATATTTAAGTCATAGACTTAGACCAGCTAGCTTAAAGAGTGAAATACGGTACAATACGCTAGATTAAGCGATGACCGGAATAGAATGTAGTTTAAACCCAACAATTATGAAGACTTGTATAATATGGGTAAACTAATTACATTCTGGAAATTGAGATTAAAAAGATAAGGTTAAACCCATTTCGATAAACTTATGTAAACTAGTTACATAAGTCGAACCGTATGCGTATAAGCATTAACAGGTAACCGGATGAGTCAAGCACAAGTTCCATATGCTATTATACTCTAAACATGTTATAATATCAGTAGGATATCAACATGTATGCCCGTTAAAGTTTTAAAATCGAATTAAGCCTCACATGGGCGTGTTGATAAAAGGAGCTTGCAAGTAAACTGATGTTATGATCATAAACATAATGGAAAAATAGTTAATTTATGATATAATATTAGTAGGATATCAAATACGTGTGGTTTATGTTTTAAGACCAAACTATGCACCGCAGGGGCATTTTGATCATTTCACACATAGTTTGAGAATTTGTTTGGGATTCTAAGTTTATAACTTATACCTACTATAAAAACATTTAAAATGATTTATCAAATTAGTAGGTTACAAGTCTTGATTGATAAATATGGTTTTAAACCATACTATGCGCCTAAACGGCGTTAAAGTCGTTAAATGACGATATTTATGATGGTTTATGAAATCTGATGTTATGACCAGGTTTAAATAGATAAAATATGTTATTTATCATAACATATCAGTAAGTAAAAGGTTTTGTATTAATATCATGTTTAAAAACCATTTTAAGTGCCATAAGGGCATTATCGTCATTTACCAGCATAATACAAGAACTTGTTCTTAAACTCAGAATGTAATCTGAATTGACATCCCAAATAATCCTAATTATGATATCACATCAGTAGGTAATAAGTTTTATGATGAAATTATGTTTAGAACCAATTTAGATGCCAAAAGGGCATTTTGGTCCTTTAAACATAATTTACGATAATATATAAAAACTCAGTTTATGCTCAGACTTATAACATCAATATATGTTAAATATGTTAACATATCAGTACATAATTCATTTGCATGCTCATTAGTGTTTAAAACTTTATTTTTAAACAAAAGGGCATTTTAGTTAAAATTGAGTATAATAACGGAACATGCAAATAAACTCATATTACTATATGACCATGTAAAATAACCTCAGAGGATTATACTACATAATAATATGGTCATAATGGAACTTTAAACAATAAGAAACTAATCTAATTCGGGTCAGAATCGAAAGTCAAAGAATAAGTCAAACTTCATGACTTTCTGTTGCGAACTGACCCTAAACCTAGAATTGACGGGCTGGACGTGTTTATACATGTTCTAATAATTACTACCAAGTTATTAAAGTGATGAAACATATTTTATAACATCTATATTATTAGATTTTAATTATTTTAAAAACTGACCCGTTTGACTTTTTAATAATAATAACTTTGACCCGTCAATTGACCAAGCAAACGTGATTCTTAGGAGGTGTCCTTTTGAGGGATTAACACGTGCCTAATTACGATCACGTAGCCATGTTCGCCTTGAAAAATGGCTGGACCATTAAGGTCAAAACCGAAATTCAAAGCTTTTATCGAAAAAGATGGACTTTTGGATTTTAGAAGCCTATAAAATGAAAAGCAGGAGTTAGGGACACTTACAAAAGGTCCTAGCTCGAAAATGGAACTGAGGTGGAGTCTCCCTCCAGCTGGGAATCTCCAAGAGAGTAAGAAGTAATGAATTGAGAAGGTGCAAGGAATAATGGCCACCCAACGCACCTATTTATACTTGAAGCGGAGAATGTAGGATCAAGCCAGGTGTTATGGAGGGTCTAGAGATCATTCCAGGTGTCAAGGGAGGTGTCTAATACCAGGTTCAAGCTCGTGGTTTCGAATTATGTGAGTTAAGGTGGTATTAGTGGTGATCAAGGCAAAATGCAGCAGCTGGAAACATCTTTCTGCGCAGATGACTGCGTCGCACCCTGCGATCGAGACGGCCTGGTGTGGTCGCGCCCCGTGAGGGCTCATTGTTTCAACAAAACATTTTTAAAACTTAACACATTCAACCCCTCAAACTTTAAACTCAATATAAGTTTCATATTTGGCACTTTTAGCCTCTCTAAACCATTATTAGGCACAACCGGGTGTACGACCAAACATCATTCGGCTCTGGGTTCGTTAAAAGGTCACTCAGAGGTATAAATTAACATGTTGACGCTTTTAATCCGTTAATTCACAACTTCTTGAATTAAATCACAAACGGTTCCGTTCATCCAACACGTGGCTCGTTAAGAGAATACGAATACCGTAAAAGGTCATTCAGAGGCATAGTTTAAGCATGTTGACACTTTTAGTCCCTCCACATACATCTTTCCATTTTTTTGGCAACAATAGTCGTTCCTAGTCAACATTTGACATAATTAGGGTTAAGGACACGTGTCAATGCATTATTGGACATGATTCTACGAGGTGTTACATCCTCACCCCCTTAAAAGAAATCTCAACCTCGAGATTTACTCAAAAAGGTGGGGGTACTTCTGTCGCATAGTGGACTCGACCTCCCAAGTGTATTTGCGGCCTCTACGGGCATCCCATTTGACCTTTACTATAGGTACATGCTTTCGTCAGAGCTTCTTAACCTGTCGACCCTCGACCGATGTCGGTTACTCAACAAACCGCAGGTTTTCATCAATCTGCACGTCTTCATGAGACATTGCTAGTGACTCATCGGCTAGACATTTCTTTAAATTGTAGTTGTGGAACACATTGTGAATTCCATTGAGCTCCTCAGGCAAGTTTAACTTATACGCCACAGACATGACACATTCGATGATTTTGAATGGTCCAATATATCTAGGGCTTAACTTGCCTTTCTTGCCGAATCGCATTACACCCTTCCAAGGTGATACATTCAGCAGAACTTTGTCCCCTACCTGGAACTTAAGAGGTTTGCGCCTCTTGTCAGCGTAGCTCTTTTGCCCTCTTGTCAGCGTAGCTCTTTTGCCTATCTTATCTGTCATCTCAAGGACTATCTTAGGTCCTGACAGTTGGGCCTCCCTAATTTCTGCCCAACATACGGGCGTTCCACATTTTCTCCCATACAAGGCCTCGAAAGGAGCAGCCTTGATGCTTGTATGATAACTATTATTGTAGGTGAATTCAATTAAGGGGAGATAGTCATCCCAGCTACCACCCAAGTCGATAACACATGCACGAAGCATGTCTTCCAAAGTTTGAATAGTAAAAGGCTTACTGTTTAGGTAGGATAGATCGATGTGGTCCAATGGCTAAAGCTCTGCCAGCTTCTTGTAGACTTACTTCTCTTTAGGCTCCGAGTTCTTTATTTCTTTTTTTCTTTCTTTTTGTTTTTTTTGTTTTTTTGTTTTTGTTTTTCATTATTCTTCGCCACTAGTGGCAACGAAGTTCTTGGTAATTTGCAAGGGGGAAGGAAGATCTCCACTCATTTCATTCATTCAGTACCTGCGGTGAGGCGCGACCCACAACAAACGAAGGGGGAAAGCTTGCTTTGCTTGGCTTGCTGTAGCCCTATTTTTAGGCTTGGTAAGCGTAAGCTATTGTTGTAGGCTCGAGAAGGGTAGGCTCGCAGCTTCGCTCAGCAGAAGAGCCTGACTTTCTATTAGTCAAGTGCTAGCGCCCAACCGGGCTTTGAAGGGATAGGGAAAGGGAAGAAAAGAAAGAGGGTCACTCCTTTTAGGAACATGGCTCGTTCATTCACTTGCTCATGAACTCGCAGCTTCTGCTATCTAGGCTGTCACTGTCAATCAAGATGTCATCGAAAAAAACCAGTACAAATTTCCTCATATAATCCATGAAAACCTCATTCATGAAAGCCTGAAATGAGGCTGGAGCATTAG